>NC_056507.1:6877162-6885633 GCF_014905685.2 Nematolebias whitei
CCAGGGGGTCAGTGGTTCGAGCCCAGTATGATCAGTTTAACCCAGGGGGTCAGTGGTTCAAGCCCAGTATGATCAGTTTAACCTCTTCCAGAGGACTGGTCACGTTGCAAGTCTTTATTAAACAGTGATCTGGGCAGAAACAAGCTGATTCTTTCCAAGTGTCATTCTTCACCTCTCAGTTCTGATTGAGAGGACACAAAGTGCAGAAAAGAATTGGAGATCCTTATCAGCTCCTGTCATCCACCTGGTTTACACAGCCTTTCAGGTTCTTTAGGAGCCTGCTCCTCTTTTGGCTTAAGTTCTTAGAGGCCAACAAAAGCCTAAAGTGTGCAAACCGTGACACCGGAATGATGCACAAAATGTGAGTTTACTTTAGGGTCTGCGTTCTTGTTTAATGATTTACCACTAGCGGGTGAATGACTTTTCATTTTCAGCTGTGCATTTCATTTGTCATGTTGGTTTAGTAGAAGTCAACAGAAACACTCCCTGGTATGTTTCTTGAAAACATGTTTTCACTTCTTGAACCCATCAAACCCATAAAAGTGACATGCAAACATGATGCGCTGTAAGGCCTGTGCATACATCCCATTAACAATATACTGTATTATCTAGACACATAAAAGGTTGTCTTAACTGAACGTAAAAGGCTTTAATCCTAATAGTTTAAACTCTGCACAATTCACATTTTTTTTAACAATCTGCCTTCTGCACAAGCAGCGAGGCCCATTTTAATCTCTTAATCAGATTAAAATAGGGCATAAAGCATAACAGTGTGTGAGCAGCAGAAAAATATGCGTTTGAAACCTCCTTGGAACAGCATCATCAATCATACTTTGCACATCAGCAGAGCCTTTATGGTTCATAATAAGATTTTACATTAGCGCTCTGTCTAACTGTTCCGCCAAACATCTTTGATTCATGTGTTCGAACTCTGCCACAGCTTGTGACGCTGCCTTTATGAAATCTGGAAATTATGCACGCAGTTTTTTCAATTTGTTTTTATATATTTGTTCTGATCTCTGGAGTCTATCGTGAAAAAAATCCCCCAAAAAACTACCATACTTGTAGCATTTTTGTAGCATTACATTGATTCTCATTTATGATTTCCATATTTGAATTTAGTTTATGCAAACTCTCAATTTTTCTTATAATCGGGAAGACTTGATGTTCAGGTTCTAGGACAAGTCGTAGCCAAGCTTTAGCACAGGAAATGTGTCGGAGCTGGGAGCCTTCTTCACACCTTCACAAAACATTTGGCACCAGTAGGGAGCGCTCGTTTCCATGGCTTTGGGAGGTTCTTGTGAGGCCTTGAGTGTTGAAACACTAGTGTCTCCCTAAAAAGACAAGACTTAATTTCATTCAGTTAATCCTCCAGCATTGCTTCCAGATTTTAGAGTAAAATAAGTTGCTTTGCAAAATTATTTTCGTGTTTTCTTTTAGCTTTGAGCTAAGGGGAAAAGGCACGAGGGAAAGGAAGGAGGCATCGCCGGGTTTTTGGCAGAGCGATAAAAGTTCGGCTACATCTCCAGCCGAAACGCTCTCGTAATCCAGACTCGGTTTACTTTGCCTTTATCGTTGTGACCTTTAGCCTGCTGAGGATCAGCATCCAACTTTAGAATCCCAACTGGATGTTTCTTGTTTTTACCGAGCGCCAGGAAACATTTGTTTGTTTTCATGCTTTGAAGCAAGAGGCGAAGCGTGGAGAGAAAAACAGACGTGCAGCGCCGCATGATTTGATTTATGACATCACATGTTCAGGGAAAGCATAGGAGGTAGGCGTTGAAGCACAACGGGTGTTATGTGCTCAAATTGCACTCTTCCACCATCACATCTGAATGAATTCGTTAAGTTGTTAATGAGATCGTCCTTACAGCAGGAAACAGAGGGGGGAAATAAAGAATTAACGAGAGCCAGCATGCACGGAGAGTGTGGTGTCTAGCACACAGTCATTTAGTTCCTTTAAGTGGATCCTGTGACTTAAACTGTCTTACCTCGCCTTCTCTGCCTCCCCTGGATAATTCAGTGATGATTTATAATACAGGAGCGTGGAGTCGATAAGTGACCTCAGCACACTTGCGGTTCCTAATGTGTTCTTGTTGGGAAAAGACAGAAAAGAAGGTTGAAGTGGTGAAAGAACACGTTAAATCCGCTAAACAAATGCCAAGACTGGTGTTGTAGTTCCTTTCTTTCTTTTCTTTTTGTTTCTCTTTTCCCACGTTCGCGTCAAGTTTGATTACTGCAGCCTAAATATATTTGTCAGGAGTCTTGTTAAAAATCCATCTTTAAGTTTCGGTCGGTTTCTGTTACGTTTGAAGGAGTTTACTGGTATCGTGTTACTGGTGTTTATCGGCGCTCAGTCCTTCAATTTACGTTCAAGTGGATGTTTGAGATTGTAATCCCCTTGTTACCCAGCTGGTCCTAGCCCCCAGAATAGGAAGGGTGGGGATTAAGTGATAGGAGACGACTGAGAGAGTTTCAAACAGAAAATTATTCTTGGCTAGTTTTGCTGGTCTTTGAATCCTCAACTGTTCTGTTAGTGGAGGTGAACAAGTCCACCTGCGCACACCACTGGCTGCCATTGTAGTTCCATCCATCCATATATGATCTTTACCCGCTCCTTCCTTTTTAGGTTGTGGGGGGTCATTGTCCAGCCGTCACTGTGCTAGAGGTGGGGGACACCCTGGACAGGTCTCCAGTCGATCACACTTAGAGACAAACGAGACAAACAACCATTCGCTCTCTCACTCACACCTAGAGACAATTTAGAGTTACCAATCAGCCTAACATGCATGTTTTGGGTCTGTGGGAGGAAACCGGAGCACCCGGAGTAAATCCACACATGCACGGAGAGAACATGCAAACTCCACCCAGAAAGGTCCTCGGCCGGGATTTGAACCGTGACCTTTTCACTAAGAGGAAACAGCTCTACCAACTGCGCCACCGTGCCGCCTGGTGATCAGTTAATTACAGTTTCTATCAAATGTAACGCTTGTAGAGCAACCTATGTCTATTATCTTGTGAAAGTGGCCTATCAGACATTCCTTGAACATAAAGCCATAAGAACCTGCGTGCTCTTCATACGTAGGTCAAACTGTAGCAGACTGATGGGGTGAGGTCCCAGCTGAAATGAGCTTCTTCCATTGGACGTCTTGGCTCTGTTCTTAAAGATAGGGTGAGGAGCGCCATCATTTAGGCCAGCGCTATTCAGCTGAACTGCTCAGGGGGCCACAGTTACAAACATTCAACAGTTCAGGGGGCCGGACATCCAGCAATTAAAATCATTATGTAAATAAACCAAGTACCTTTAACGTTTATTTATTTTGCTGCATTGAATCATAAATGTGCCCTGTGATGGACTTGCGACTTGTCCAGGGTGTACCCCGCCCCTCGCACAGTGATTGCCGGACATGGGCACCGGTGACCCCCGTGACCCAAAATGGAAGAAGCGGGTAAAAGAAAATGGATGGATGAATCATAAATGCAACAATCAAAACCCAAAAGTGTAATTCAAAGAAATTACATTTCAAAATTGACTTCCTTGCAATAAAAGTACTGGTAGTGATATTCTAATGTGAAACAATATTAAAAACAAAATGACACACTGTGCTTCCTATTTAACACAAGTATTATTCTGACATCTCCGACTTGCCAAATCTTTGTACCCTGAATGACGGACCTGTTGATGCTCCACATAGGACAGTTAGGAACCAGTTCTCTTTACAATGAAATGGCTGCACGGACCAGATGTTCCTCAAACAATTCATAAATCACAGGTGAAGCGTCTCCGTCTCGCTCTTATTTGAGATTTGAGCGGAACCAAAGGAGGCGGAGCATAACTCAGCTGGGATAAAAGCGAGCGCGATGCATGTGAGTCAAACGTCTCCTTCGTGTCATTCACTATAATGAATCAACTCACTTAATTGATCCTATTTGTAGTTAACTATTGTTTTAAACTAACTACAAAGCTGCTGTGCATCATCATCAATATTCCCCCCAGTAATAAATCTATTGTTGTTGTTTAATCTGGCTCGCGGGCGATCACACACAGATACGATCAGTTTATCAAAACTTCCTGCACAGTGGGAGAGAGAGAAAGAGCGCGCCCCAGTGAGAGCGTACAGCTTTCGACTCGTGTCTCTGCTAATTTAGTTCTTATAATTAAACATTAGTAACACCAAAACATGGACATTTGTAAGGCCCAGACTAAAGCAAAGATGTGTGTTTCTGTTTAACTTCATTTTATTTTCCCCTAAACTCACAAAGTTCTCTGAGAGAGTCCCAGAGAGGCTGTGTGAGCTGCAAAGCATGCTGGGTAGCCTTGTGGAAATCATTTGTTCAATGTTTCTGACTGTTTCAAATGTTTTTGAATGTGGAAATGGGTTGTTCGTGTTAATGTCCTGCTCAGGTTTGCTTTGGCGTTTACGTTGAAGTGTCTGTTATTGTCTGGAAACTGACACCACGAGTCAGCGGTCGTTCCCAGTGTAAAATGAGGAAAGGGGTTTAAGCTGAGAGTGTTCTCAATGAAGAATGAAGTTGTAGGGTGAGGTCTGGTCTGGTCTTGGCCTGGCCGAGCTTTGTGTTGAAGTGTGAAACTCTATGTTTTTAGTTGGAAGGGGTCTCATTTTATAGTGGGCACATAACAGGATTGCCTCTCTGACTGAAATATTTGTCATTTCAAATTGTTTATGGTGTCTCTCACCGATTTATTCTGATTTTTTCCCCCCTCTTTTTATTAATGAACTCAGCCCACCAGTTGAACAGCCCAGATTTAGGGTGAACTGAGAATAGAATCATTGTTCCTACTGAAAGGAGTCAGCTGTGGTAGTTTGAGTATCTTATTAGGACGCCTAATGAACGCCTCCCTTTTGGGATGCTCTAGGCTTGCACAAATGGAAGGAGACCCCGGGGCAGACCCAGAGCTCACTAGAGGGATTGTACATCCTCTGAGAACGCCTTTGGATTCCCCAGAAGCAGCTGGAAAGTGTCGCTGGGGGCAGAAACGACAAGTCTGTACACAAAAGTAAATAAAGTTTTAGAGTAATGGACCATGTAAGAAGCCAGAAACTCAGTTAGAACTCAGATCTACTCACAAACGAAGACTGAGGGCTGACAGCCGGGAGGTCCTCATTAAACTAATGTGTAATCTTGAGCTTACTGGTTGGATCATTTATGGAGTCCATTGTACTTGACAATGAGTTTGTGTTTGTGCAAAAGGCGCTTGTGATCATGTGAATACAAACATTAGTGGACAAAGCACTGTCGCATGATTGTAATTCAGAGAATACTGGCAGGAAAATCTGAACCAGCAGATGAATTAGCAGCAAATTGCATCTCATTAAGGTCAATGGTGCACAAGAAAAAGACGATTATCAACTTGAAAACGTCTTTCTTTAATTTTCTCCTCCTTGAAGTCTAACGCCCCATGTCCTGGTGCCTGTTTGACATTTGGCATCGTATATTCAGTGTCTGCAGCTTCTTATGTTATATGTTAAAGCTCATTAGGAACGTAAATTGTTTATTTATCTAAATAATAAACCCTCAGTGTGTCATATATATTTCCACATAATTTCAATTGGATGTCTAGCTTTATATTATTAGATATAACATTCACTTGATATTAGATTTTACAAATATTTATTAGAAAAGCAAAAGAACAAAAGGCTTCTTTTAGGTTCCCAAGCAATATTTTGGCTTTTCTTGCAGATGTCATGGTTGTGTGTGTGTGTGTGTGTGTTTTACTTACACCACAGCAAAGTATTTGTGGGATGTATAAAATTACTGTAGGCTTTTCAATCTATTCTCTGATACTTAATAGCCTAAAATAGCAATTACTTGTGATTATGGAAAGATGATCGTTACTAGTCTTATTGCGAACAGAAATTCTGAAATGCAATGTTGGCTCAGTTTCCAAAGTTTTTTTTGGAGGACAAATAACATCATTCTTAAAAATACACTTGGTCAGACTTTTTAAAGTATTGCTCTGTTATGAAAACAAACTTTACTGTCTCTATGAAAAACAGTTTGTAGTAAATTGCAAATTATATTGTTTTCTCATAAACTGTAATCCAGCAAAGCGGAGACATATATAATTGAGGGTTCTGAAACTATTGTTTTATAAATTGACATAGAACCGAACATTGAAAAGTTTAATTTTCCCACATTAGTGTTATAGGCAAGACACATGAGTGCCTAGTAGGAACAAACCAACAATACACTTTCTTTCTTAAGCTGGCTAAATGCTGTTACATAATTAGTGAGATGTTAAGAAGTTGGCGCTAAAGCAAGTGGCGTCCACTCCAGTAGTTCCTTTACCTTTACTTCATCTATTTTATATTCTTCTTTCATTTTTACTACTACTACACATGTCTGGTGTGTAGATTATTATATCCTATGGATATACATACTTTACTGCGGGTGAGTGAAGATGATCTTGTTTACTCTCGGGAACAACAGCTGTCCCTCTGACCAAAAGGACAAGAGGGCATTTTTCACACTTTCCTTGAATTTCCCCCAGGGATTAAAAAAGTGTCCATCTATCTAGTTGCATGATGAAAAGTATGTGTTTTGCTTCTTGCTTGCTCTGTGCACAACCCCGTCAGAAGTATCGTCTTGCAGGGTGTATGCAGTATATTGTGTGATCTTTTAATACTTTGAGTGTATTTAGATGTAAAAGTGGCTGAAATGTTCTATTTTTGGGGCCTCAACTTCTCTTAGGAGCAAGTGGCCGAGGCTATTAGAAAATACAGCTTAGTTTTTTTTGTTTAGAGGAGGCAAGGGGTTGATAAGAAATTAAGTAAAGTTTCTAATAAAACTTAGCAAATTAAGCCAGCTTACATTTTTTCCTCTTGCTGTACAGACGTGGTCTGATTACAAATTAGATCCAGGTATTTTTCCTCCCAGCTTAGTGTGGTGCACTAGTAAGGCAGCCAACTTGGGATTGGAAAGTTGCAAATTTGGTTCTCCGCCATGACCATTGTGGTATCCTTGGGCAAATCACCTACCTGCTCCCTGAGTACTTACATAGTTTCCGCTGCTCCAGTTGGGTCTACAGTATCTCATGTGTGATGGGTTAAATGCAGAGCACAAACTTCATCATGACATGGTAACAATACATAGTACTTTCACTTTAAACACATTTAAAATGGTATACAGTAGTCCCTCGCTACTTCGTGGTTCGACTTTTGTGGACTCACTCTTTCACGGGTTTTCAACATAAGATTGTACATGACACACGGCTGGCAATGAGAAAAGACAGACCCTGTCCCCTCCTTTCTCTTTCTGAGGCTGTCTGTCAGAGCAGAGCAGATACCCACAACAGGTGGGCACGCAACCTGTTGCGTGTCTCTGCTCTGCTCTGACAGACAGCCTCAGAAAGAGAAAGGAGGGGGCATGGGATGGCGAGGGGTGGGGTCTGTCTTTCCCCATCGCTAATGCAGTGCTCAGGGAGCTTTAGTGAGACGGACACCTGAGTGAGCAGCATGGATTGTTTATTTAAAATAATCAAGCGTGACCTGAACCAAGCCTTTGGTCCAGCCCCTCCGCGATCACTGAGCGGGCCAGGCCACCGGGAAATGTCCCGGTGCTCCCAATGGCCAGTCCGCCCGCAGGATTGGCTCAGTAACCGTAGCATCAGTCTGTCTGCCATCTTTTGCTGTGCTCTTTTAGAGAGTTGTGAACATTGCAATAGTTTGGGAAGAGTTTATAAAGCCATAAAATATATATAAATATTAAAATAAATATAACGTCCTTACTTGGTGGATTTTCACCTATTGCGGGGTTGTCTGGAATGTAACCCCTGCAATAAGTAAGGGACTACTGTCTTTAATATTTGTGTTAGGTAAAAGTTCAAGTTTTTTCATTTAAATTCTTCCATTATCTTTCTTCTGCTTCTTCCTTTTTGAGTGGTGTGTGTGTGTGGGGGGTGTGTGTGGGGGGTGGGGGGTGGGGGGGGGGGTCTCACTGGTGTCCATGTCCAGCCATCATTGTGCGAGAGGCAGAGTACCCCCTGGACAGGTCCCAAGTCCATCACAGGGAAACATAGAGACAAATGAGACAAACAACCATTCACTCTCTCACGCACACCTAGAGACAATTTAGAGTTACCAATCATCCTAACATGCATGTTGTTGGTCTGTGGGAGGAAACTGGACGAATGCACGGAGAGAACATGTAAACTCCACCCAGAAAGATCTCAGGCCGAGATTTGATCCAATGAGCTTCTCACCGAGAGGCAACGTCTTACCAGCTGAGCCACTGAGATGCCCTGATTAAAATCTGAATAATAATGAATTAAGTTATTGTATTTTTTTTATTTAAAAAAGCTTATTCATTTTCTGTCAAACAGAAAACTTCAACATTTCTGTTACAATGTTTTTTACATAAGTTTGTCAGTGGGGGATATTACCCTTCCAACTTGGTTTTGTGGTAATTTTTTCAAGTACTTTGAAACCATCAAAACATATTTTTGTCAA
>NC_056507.1:6895633-6912208 GCF_014905685.2 Nematolebias whitei
TGTGTGTGTGTGTGTGTGTGTATGTATATATATATATATATATATATACTAAAATAAACTACTACTTACTACTTGTACTACTATTCCTTTTTCAGTTTTTCACTTATCGCGAGGCTTCAGGGTACGAATCCCCCACAATAAACAAGGGACTACTGAACTTCTATCAAATTTACTCTGTAATGTAAAACTGCTCGCAATGTAGCAATGTAAAGGGTAAAATATTTGTAAAAATCATATGAAATTTTTGAAGATATGAGTTTATTTTAAAAATTTCTTTGAAACGGTTTACTCAAATAAGTTAATAACTCTTAAACCTACGTAATTTTAACAACATATGGATGTGTACTGTACAGTAGCAAATGATTTTATATGAATACTCACCAGCTCTGCTGAAGCTCGGTTCTGGTTGAGCTTGGTTCCGGTCAGCTACCCTGCAGCATGACAAGCCCACTGCCCCATCCAGGTTGATGTGCATGTGATGCTGCTCCAGGAAGGAAGGATTTTCATACTTTTGTTGGATGTAACTGTATGAAGCTTTTCTTTAGTTTACACATTTCCCAGGATAAATTGATATGTTGGCCTGTTTTCAAGGCCAACTGGAGGAGTCAGATTCAGATAAGCTACAATTGTTAATTTTTACAGGCAGACTAATTTTCGTCAGCCTTGAGTCTTACTGGTATTTCCAAGATCTGGAATGGCCAGATTAGGGTGCATTTTACTGGTCCATGCTTACAAGCCTCTTCAAGGTCGTTTCATGCTGACGAGTCCCAAAGCTGCAGGTGGATTTCGATTCAAATCACTTCCATGTTATGGTTTAGCTCATAAATCAGCTGATTTTGAGTCCTCAAAGCACGAACCAAACCTTCACACAGGCTTCAGCCTGACCAGGCCAGATTAGCTGCGGCCATCTTCTTTGTATGTTGATAGACTAGGAACCAGACAATTCCAAAAACAGGAAACCTGTTATCATAAATCTAATGATATGCGATTTTGACGTCCTCGATCGACAGCAGAGATAGACACATCACATTCCACTTCCCCAGAGATATATCCAGCTGCACGTGTCCTTCGAGCAGACATAAGGGTTCTCCAGGACCCTGTTGCTTTGTTGATAAAATTTTGTCATTTGCGTCGAATGTCCAGTTGGTCAGATCCATAACAGTAGTTTTCATTTCGGAAGATGTGTGAAAATAGGAGGTCTGATGCACAGAAAAAGAGCAAAACAAGCAGGAGGAGAACAGGGAAAGGGAAGAGAATGTGTGCGCCACATACCAGAGCAAGTGGAAAAAAAAAGTACTCACCAGTGAAGATACAACTTGAAGGATGAGTTCAGCTTCCGGATTATTTGCGACCATCCTGCCAGTTCTGTGAGCTTAATAGAAAGCATAGATTTACGTTGCAAAACTTTCCCTCCATTTTGACAGAAAGCAGTGGCCGGAAGCACTGTTGGCTTCTGGGTAGTGCAGTTCTTTTTGACTGGCATTACAGTATAGGCTAATTGAAAGAAAACTACAAAATGGCGGCACCTGCCCCAAGTTTTTGTAATTAACTTTTTATTGCGTACCATCCCAGTCATGTGAGTAATATTAAAGTTGATCATCGTTTAAAAAAAATGCAAAAAAATGAGTTTAACCGTGAAGTTACAATGGACTACTGTATAAGCCTCTATGAAGTAGTATTTGACTGTTTTGAGGTTTGGAGCTGTTTTATGAAAGCAGCAATGCACTTTTGTTCAGGTTTCATTCGAACTAGCTGTTAGATCATCAAAACAGTAAAACTTAACTGTATTTTTCCAAACTGATCTTGTAAGTTGTTACACGTAAAAAAAATATATGTCATGGCTTTTACATACCGTAAAAGATCACTCCATCTATCCATTCATCCATCCTTTTTCTTTACCCACTTCTCCTTTATTGATTGCAGGGAGCTGGTGCCGATCACTAGCAATCACTGTGCCAACGTTGGGAGATCACAAGTCTATCACAAGGACACGTATAACAAACGAGATAAACAACCATTCGCACTTTTGCCCACACAGGAACAAATGTTATTTTTAACTGCATTTCTTTACCACAAGAGAGAAAAATGCATCACAAATCAAATCAAAGGTGCACAAATTCTTTGCTGGGATCAGTTCAGGAACATCTGGAAAAAACTAAAATCTGGTGTTTTCCCTGCATGGCCTCCATTGTATATATTGTTTAATCCTTTTTATAAAACATGAACACTGAGGTTTGAGGGGCAAAATTCAAAACAGTTATGCAGGCAGAAGATTAAGATAAAATATTTTCTCTGACAAAGCAAGCTGCTATACTGGACTAATTCCATGCAAGGTCCTGGGTTTCGCATTTATGAGATTATGTGGAAAAGAGGGCCACGAGACAGGCAGTCTGGAGAGCCTGTTCAGCTAATGACATCTCAGCTTCAAAGAGGTGCTGGAAAACAAGACAAGGTTAATAATCCTCTGCAGAGACAGCGCATCCCTTGAACTAAAATGTCCCTGACAGTGTTGCAAAGGAGGAAGGGCATGTCTGTATGGACATCAAATAAAAGTAGTTGATTTTGTTATAGTTTGCATTTTGCTGCAAAATTTAAAAACAAAGTCCTAATGACAGTCATTGCCATTGTAAACAGTTCTATTCTCTCTGAGGGACAGCTGTGTCTTTAACCTCAAAGGTTAAAGGGAGCGATGGGGAAAGATAAGTGACCTCAAGTCAGTGCTTTCTTCACTGAGCCCTTGCTGTTGATGTGTTTGGCACAAGTTGTATTTGAAGGCCAGGCCCCCCTTTTTTCAGAAGCGATTTGTTAGTTTTACATCACTATAATAAAACCAAGATGACTTGTCATTTAATTCCTTGCTGAAATAAGCGCACTTTAAGAGTTTCCTGCACAGTGCGTTGGATCTGCTGTGGATCACATCAAGATGGCGTTCAATTGTTGTTGCACCAAGCATAAGTGTTTATAACATATTCTGTTTTTCTGAGTTATAAACACATATTTTAGTTGTTAAGCACTTGATATTTTGAAGATTAAAAACAGGAAATGAATAAATTTGTTACAGGACTAATAAATTATCCAAGCCATCTTAGTCATGTTCTGGTAATAATCTTTCCAGTCCAGCTTTAAAATAATTGTATTCAGCTGTTAATTTTCTGTCAACATGCAGCCATCAAGCAAATATGTTCCAGTATTTACATAATTTTATTCTTTGATTGTTTTATTGTAGGGTTTTGTTGCAACAAACCACCACACTTGGACAGTTTTATGATTTCTTAATGATTTTAGGCTGTGGATCCTGGAAATGTATATATATATAATTTTTTAATTGTAATTTCTACAGATTATTAGCTAAGTACACATTGTTTTTCTTAGCACCACCTCATCTGGTTTTACCTGGCAGCAGCCCATGATAAGCACATTTGTACTTTGAGGAGATGTAACTTTTCCAGCTGATTTTGGCTTTAATTATTGCAATTGTGAAGCCATTACATGTTTTTCTCAAAACAGTTATTGCTTGTGCTTTAAATGATGTTATCTTTACAGCCTCACAGAGGGTGCAACACACCCATTTAGGAACATTTAGGTTGTACATTTTTTTAGGATGTTTTTTACAGTCTGTAAAGTGTAAAAAGTTTTAAAAGTTCGGACATCACTAAAAAAAAATCATTGGAGAAACTAGTAAAGCTTTATCAAACAAATGGCCACTAAAATTCTTCTTAATTTTTGTACCTAAAATTTTGTTAAGCAGCAAGAGCTGGCAAAGTAAACTTTTTTTTAAAATAAAATTCCTCCATCTATCCATTATCTTCCTCTCGTTCCAAAGTCAGGTCATGGGCCAGCAGCTTAAGCAGGGTGGCCCAGACATCTCCTTCCCCTGCCACCTTATCCGCCCCTGCCACCTTATCCGGTTCTTCTAGGAGGACCTCAAGTTGTTCCCAGGCCAGCCGAGAGACATAGTCTTCCTAGTGCATCCTGGGTCTTCTCTGGGGTCTCTTCCCAGTTGGACATGCCTGGAGAACCTCCCTAGGGAGGCGCCCAGGAATCATTTATACTAGATGCCTGAACCACCGCAACTGACTCCTTTCGATGTGGAGGAGCAGCAACTCTACTCCAAATCTCTCTCAAATAACTGAACTTTTCACCCTATCTCTAAGGTAGAGTCTAGTAACCATGCGGAGATACCTCCTTTCGATGGCCTGTATCACCAGTCTCTTTCTTTCGGTCACTAACCAAAGTTTGAGGTCATAAATGAGGGTTGGAACGTAAACCACCCAGTAAACAGAGCGTCCATTTACATCTCAGCTGCCTCTTCACCACAATGGACTGGCACAGAGTTCACAAAACTTCAGAAGCTGTACACATCTCTCTGTCAATCTCTTACTCCATTCTTCCCGTACTCAGGAACAAAACCTTGAGATACTTGAACTCTTCCACTTGAGGCAGCACCACACCCTCAACCCTGAGACCAACATTACCATCATACAAAAACTGTAAAACTCTTGCAAAGTGCCAATGAACACTACTCGCAAAAATAATGTGAATGGCTGTTTCAGCAGCTGTGGCTGAATAGTTAGAGAAGTTGGCCTCCAGTGGGAGAGTTGGGGGTTCTATTCCACCAGCAGTCACATGTTGAAGTGTCCCTGGGCAAGACACTGAACCCCTCATTGCTTCTGATGTGTGTCTCATTGGTGTATGAATGGGATCTGAAAGCACGGATTAGTCTCTGATTAGCTTTGTAGAGATCTAGTAGAGTGCTGTATGAATGTGTGTGTGGAGGTAAATGAGGTCACAGATGGTGTTGTAAAGCACTTTGAATGTCTTGATTAGATAGAAAGGTGCTATATGAATACAGTTTGTTTACCATTTATCATTTCAGCAGATATACCTGGGTTTTAAAACTAATAAAATGGAAACCTAGCATACCAGTAAAAAATCAGTAAAAACCTGATAAACCTGATAAACCTGATACTTCCTCAGATGGCTGAGGCGAGCTGGACTGGGAAGCTCAGTCCTCACCTCCTTCTACAGGTGTGCAGTGGAGAGCATCCTGTGCTCCAGCATCAACGTGTGGCATGGAGGCTGCACAGCTGCAGAAAGAAAAGCTTTGCAGAGAGTGGTGAAGGCTGCACAGAAGTCTGTCGGAGTCAGCCTCCCCACCATCACAGACATCTACACCTCCAGATGCAGGAAGGGGGCCACCTGCATCATGAAGGGCCCCACTCACCCAGCACACACACTTTTTGCCCCACTCCCCTCAGGAAGGAGGTTGAGGAGCATCAAGTGTAGAACCACTAGACTGAGGAACAGCTTCTACCCTGAGGCTGTTAGACTCATGAATCTTTAACTAGAATAATCACTGTGAAAAATCTTATCATGTTGCTGCTGATCTGTTTCATGTTGCTGCTGATCTGTTTCATGTTGATGTGTTCATGCGTGCACATCTGCTCACACAGACTCATGTTCATGTTTGTGCTGATGTTCAATGTTTTATGTTATGAGTGCTTAGTGTATATTTAGTTGATGTTTTTCTTAGTTCATATCTTACATGTTATTACTGTTTTTCTTATACATTTTATTGTTGGATGTAATTGGGACCTTGTGTACATAATTTCGCTCCACCACATGTACCACATGAGGTGCGAATGACAATAAAGAAACTCTGACTCTGACTCTGATAAATCTGCAGACATCTAAGAGTCTCTAATCCTGACAAACACATTGCTTTCATTCTTTTGCATGTTTCCAATTTACCATCCCCTACTGTCACAATTCAAGAAATACTAAACCAACAGTTTTCATTCTCAAAGGACCACAAGTCAACAGAGTCAATCCTTCCTTCCTCCTGTATCATTGGTGTGTTAACTTGGGAGGTTGAATGGGTGATTCAACAGGCCTAGTGAACTGAACCCAATCCAGGTACCACCACCAAGAAACTCAGATGCTTTTAGTTTATTCGTAAGGTTACAGGCCCAAAAACAGATTTGGGGTATCTTGCTTTTTTGCATTAAACCACAGGTTCATCTCCACCTTTTATAGAGATCATTTGAGGAACATTTGAGGTTGTCAGGTGACAAGCATTGAGAGGGAGACACTCTTGGGATTCCAAGTTATTCCTGCTGTGGTTGATTTGTCACTAATTTTCTTCCGTACAGAAAAAGTTGCAGATAAATGGTACCTGAGGCAATGCCAACTCCACTTGTATCCTCTCAGATGAGACTTGTCTCAACTGATTAAGGCTGGGTTAAACCATTAGTCTTCATGGGATCCATGTTTGTTATACAGTGACAATCCAGCCCAGACCTAGTACACATTTCTAGTTCACTGAAATTGTTTACTAGGAATGTGTAACTTTCTTCAGTCCTGAAGTTCAACGTCTTACCTGCTCTCTTTGTGCAGAATTTCTTTGTGTGTTCTTGGGTTTCTGTTCACCTGCTCCTTAAATCTGTATGTACTCATCATTTGCTTACACGTCTACGCCTTCTAACCTCATTCAGAGAAGTCCACCTAACCATAGTTACCCACCTGTCTGCTCTTCAGCATATCCAACACTTTTCACCACTCTCCACCGCTCTGCATTGCTCTCCACCAAATGCACTAATGGAAAAACCCTAGAGATCCCTCCAATCTTCTGCTCTACAGATAACCACCCTGGCCTCCTCCTACTACAAAATTAAAGCATTCTTTGCTTTAAAACCGTGTTTCCCATTTGGTCTTTTCAGTGTTGGCACTTTGAACTCTAGTAAAAAGATTAATACTTACTCATGACAGACTGACTGAATCTTGAACTATAAATTTGCATCACTAACGACCAACTGCAGAAGTCTTTCGGATGAAAGACGAAACGTTTCTACAGTTTGTTTTTATTTTGGGTTTTTTGGAATGTCCAAAGGACCAGATTTAACTTTTTTTGGATTTTTCTACCTGGATTATTGAGCATGCATCAGGAAACTCCAGGATTGCTTATACGTATTAAATGGCTGGGATGAGTCAGCTCCCCTAACTCTGAGGCACTAGTTCCCAACTGGAAAAAGGTGAAATGCTCATTCTAGATTGATGTTGGGTCTAAAGCAAAAGAGGTCCAGTACTGTTCATAAGCAATGGCAGGAGGAAGCAGGTGATTGATCAGCAGTGTGGAACTTCATCTCCAAACTGTCGTAGTAAAGAAGGAGCGGAGCTAAAAAGCAAAACTCAATTTATCAGTTCACAAATGCTCTAGTGCCCATCTGACCAAAGAAGGAAAATCTTGGATTCAAGCAGCTTAAATTACGATAGCTTCCTTTATAGGAAGGCAGGGGTCAGCCCTAAAGATAAAGTGAGAGACTGGAAGCTAATTGTAGAGAAGCTCCTGCTCAGTCAGCTCAGGTGGTTCAGGAATCTGATTAAGATACTTATTGGATGCCTCTCTCTGTATAGAGGGATGCCTGATGCATTTCAAGACACATTCCATGGGGAGGATATCCTAGGTCAGACCAGCGGCGCCGGATTCATTTCTGAGGTGGGAGGGGGGCCGTGGGGGTCTTTCATCGCCTTGCACTCTCTGTTCTTGAATGCCAGGTGCACATGTTCAGTTGCCACAGAGTCGTGTACACGGGACATCCACGCTCAGGTCTGCTGCTCTTTGTGCGTCGTGACGCGCAGCTGTGGACTTTTAAAGAACCCACCCACTCAACACCTGAACAGACTCTTTTCTTTTTTTTTTCTTTATTAAAGAACTACTATTAAGTCTTGGGTTTTTAGAGCAAAACCAAGAAAACGTTAGAAGTCTGAACGAGGTGAAAAAATAAATAAAATAATTCAATTTTTTTTTTTAATCTTATATTTGCTAAGGCATTCCTTGTGAGGGTTATTCTCGTTGAGGCTGAAGCTGGCCTGCTCAAATTAAAAGGATTTAACTGGGAAAAAATAGTTGTTGTTTTTTTTAACATAAAATTGAATATTTTCTTTTGAAATATTATTTTTCTGTCCATCTCACAAGACCCATTCATGCAAATCGTCTTGGAAAAAAGGTTTTCAGGACACTAACTTCTCCAATGTCAGAATCCTACAGTCCCTGCGCGTACCAAAGAAAAATGAATTAAATCAAGTGGATGAGATTCTGCTGCCATTCATTTCTTTAAGTCTACTAAAGGCCAGTCTGAACGCTCAAACCAACACTTGTAGATTTATTTCATCACCACAGATTCCACCTTCAGCCGAGGAGCCCAAGGCTGCACGCATTAAGCAGAAAATCATTTTCACTGACGCGACTTCCTCGTCTGAAGTTGTATGTTTTATCCGTGTTGCTTAGAGTTTAAACAAATAAAACAAACTGTTCTCAACCGTTCCCCCACCCTTCCTCCCCTCACAGCTCAGAGGAGCCCAGCGCGCAGAGAAACTGCAGATTGTAGCTATGTTTACATGGACATAAGTAATCGGATTAAACGGCCATTCAGAATAAAAATGCATCATGTGAACGCCCCATTCGGATTATTCTTTGTTGATTCAGCTCGATCCGAAATCATTTGTATCATCATATGCTGATTCATAATCTGAATGGTGTGCATGTAAACACTTAATCTGTTCTTGTTTTTTCAGATTGTGGAAAATTGACCTGACTGCGCATGTGCGACCTATGTCTACCTCACGTATTTCCACCTGGCTAGATGCTAATAACATTAGCATGTCGGGGGAGCAAAATTGGTCAGTGAGCGATACAACATTTCTACTAGAAACTTTGACAGAGCTCAAAATTATCTGTATTACCTGTAGCTCAGTCAGGGAGTGCAGTAACGTCTCCTCCGTCATTACAACCTGTCGCGGGTCCGTTTTGGGCGCTCAGGTTTGTTTACGTTCATGCATATTATGTTCAAACATGAATAAGGAGCTGTGAGGAGAATCATTATGTGGTGATGAGGCGAAACAATTAAAACGTCGCCTTGTCTTTTTTTAAGAGCATGTCTTATTTATTTTTTCATCTCTGCTTCTTTAATGTAAATAGCATTCACTCGGACAAAAGTAGTCAAAACACAATAGCTGTTGGAGGAGAAACAGAAAGAAGGAGTAGGCTATTGATTTATAACGCGCATATTGTTGCGGACAAAACAGACTGTTCACTGGTCTGGAGCAGAAAAAAAAAGACTCAGTTTTCCAAAATGAGTTGGCACCCCTTTCTTACTGGGTGAGGAAATTACAGCAGAACGCATGCCTGTGTAAATGTCTGGGACCAGCTTATGGGCAGAGCCGTAAAGTAGGGGGGGCCAATGGCCCCCTGGCCCCCCCTGTTCCGGCGCCACTGGGTCAAACCCTTAACTTGCTGGAGGGATTTTTCTGTCCTGTTTTGTCTGGGAGCACCTCGGGATCCCCCAGAAGGAGCTTTAGAGTCAAACAAGGAGAAATATGTCTGGGTTTCGCTCCTCGACTTGTTGCCTCTGTGATACAACTACGAATACGAGGAAAAAAAAAAGAATAGATAGGTGTTTGGTAGATGAGAGCATGATTGAAACCCAAGAACATTGTATTTTGCACAACAGAAAGATCCTATACAAAGACTAAACCAATACTCAGCATAGTTTTATTAAGCATTAAACATTTGTTGGCACCGTCTACTTATTAAAACTTGCTTAAGCGAAAACCAAGAACATAAACACTTCTATCTGGCAACGAGCCTCAGTCCAAACAATTAAAACCAGTGAAGTCTCTCAGCAAGTCCTGGACAAGAATTTATTTTTTATTCCCGAGACATAAGCCATAAATTAAAGGAACAATTAGTTTGGAGCTATTTCCTTCACTGCCAATAATGATGTTTCCGTAACATCTTTTCATCATCAATCATGCGATTGGATTTTTTTTTAACTTAATAGGCGTTATATCATATCTTGATTAAACTAGTAAATGAAACATTGTAGGAAAACATTGTTTTAAACATTTTTGGACACCCCAAAAAGGTATCTGTAGCATTTACAGTCCTTCCTATGATGTGAGACTTTCAGGAATGTCACATGATGACAACAGTATGCTTTTTGGAGAACACAAACCTGCATTAGCACCAACATTTACAGAACACCTCAGCTTCATAACTCGATCCCCACACTCCCTGTACTTTGAACTGGGAAAGCTCCTCGAATGAGAAGCAAAACGTCTTCAGCTACCAAATAAAATCCAGATGTTTTTTTCTTTAAACTTTTTTTTTGGGATTCCCTAACAGGCGTACTCAAGCTGGGCAATCAGATGCCATTGTCCCCCAGACTGTTCACCCTCCTGAATCGATAAATAAATATTGGACAGCTAGTTCATAGCTTGTCACCAGGAGGTTCAGTGAGAACTGAACCTTGAAGTGAAAACCTGCGGGACATCTGGGAAAACCTGGGGAAGAGCGGCTGATATTGCTGTCATGACTCATCAGTCATGTCAGATCCTGCTGGGTCCACCACTGTTTTCATTTTGCTTTATTTGCTCTCTCCCACACACCCACAACAAAAGCCACAGAGATGAACATTTGTGTCAGAGGAATAAAATCGCAGATTCTCCACTAATAACTCACATCTGTTCTGCTTTCAGTGTTACAAGTGCAGATGTGGAGGGCATTTCAGCTTTTTACTGTCTTATCGTAACCATTGATGTTGTGTTAATGGTTCAAAATATTTTCCTTTCAGCCGGTGAGAACAACTCATGCAATCCTATGGCATTAGAACAAATGTGCAACGTGTTAGCAAACACGCACTGTAAATGCATCTTCGCTTGAGTTGGACCTTATTTCCAACAAAACCTGGCTTTCTGGTTCCAGTATTGTTTCAGGTTAACAGGAATCTTTTTGAGTTGTATTGTGTTAAAATAAAAAATTAGCATTTTTGAAACAGATATGTTTACTTAACTAATTAGCTTTTTTTTTTTAATTCAGCCATTTTAAAAGAACTATGACTCTTTTGCAGTCTGAATGTTGCTTGATATTCATAAGCCACCACTGTCTGCATCTTGAAATTATCCTTTAAACACATATAAATATATATATATATATAAAAAAAAAAATATATATATATATATATATGTATATGTATACACACCGGTATATACAGTATACTTGTATAATTGCTGATACAATAGTTTATATTTTTGATTTGTTTCTTTATGGTACAAGTTGAATAGTTTCAGTACCCACATGGATTTAATTTCTTAACCAGCTGTTCACAATTTTGTCATAACTTAATTCATGCATGAAAAATCATTGACAGGCACTTCAGTTTAGCATAACCTCTGAACATCTTGTTCTGGTATTTGCAAATTGATTAATTTAAAAGAAGAAAACGTTAATATTTTTAACATTTTGTGCATAGAGCCCTTTGTTGTTATTTCTCTACTGGATTTGTATGTGAGGCACAGATCAGAGCAGTTTACTGAATTCTTTATGAATTGTTGTAATCTGATCAAAAATCTCGTATACATGTCACTGCTTTATTGCTGTAGAAATATGTTCATTAGTGCACAGAAGTTTAGCCCCATATGATTAATAATGATACGTCATGTGGGGCCCTACCCTGATGTCTGGCTTTGTTCTTGTTCCTGTTTGCCATTTAAAGTTAATGAGTTGGAGCCGTGATCAAACTGAATTACACGTCATTGGCCTTTTACATTGAGCTGTTCCTGCAACCTTTCCTGCTGTTGATAGACTATTGTTTCTTGTCTGCTTCCTGTTGGTGGTTGAGGGGCCTAAACATAGAAGCAGGGTCTGATTTAACTATGTTAAACCTACTAGTCTAAATCTACCTAGTCTGCTTTAAAAATAAAAAATGTTAGGACATTAAGTTGTCAAAGAGAAGCATGCCTTGTAGAACTTTTATTTAAAGAAAATGTAAAACCGAATCCTGTTGTGCTTGTTGAGGGTCCTGGAGATCTCCGCACTCAGCTAACTGTGATCTTTCCCCCCATTCTCTTTTATAACACACCAAAGTGTTATTTGCAGGCAGGTTCACATGCAACGTTACTGAATTGATTCGGGCAGAGCTCAGACTGGCCATGATCTATATTAAGAGATCTGCAGGTCTGTTGCATAATATGCTCAGACTGGCACAGACTACAGAAAGGAGGTCAGCCAAATGAAACATAGTCGGATCACAAGCCTGAAAAGTAACCATGGGAAGTTATGTTTACATGAAGTGGCCATAGTAAGTATTGTTCACTCAACCTTTATTTAGACAGGTTAATCCCATTGAGCCCCGGGGACTCATTTACAAGAGAGACCTGATTTCTTAACAAAGAGTGACGACAACAATGGACAGTCAAAGACATAGATTGATTGATTGATTGATTGATTGATTGATTTTTATTGTCAATTCTGCATATGTGCAGGACATACATAGAAATTGAAATTGCGTTACACTCCTACTCAAATTGCAGCAAACAACAACATTAGCAAAAATAAACTAACACAACTAGTTATATAAAAAAATATAAAAAAATATAAAAGTGAACAGCAGCAGGACCTCTGATGCAACGTGCTCAATAGTGACTAACAGGAGACAAAGGGACGCTGACTGAAGACAATAACATGATGAGAGGTAGATAATGGATGTGCAAGGCCAGAGTAAACAATAGTGCAATATAAAGTATAAACCTGAGAAACTTAGTAAAGTGAAGGTGTGCATACCGGTTCTATATAGAGTCACAGTTATGTACTGATGAGGTGATTATGTGGAAATGACAATACCAGAATTACCAGAATAAAGAATAAACAGGACGAGTTGATCATAACAGTAGTGCAAAATATAATGCAATAAACAGTAGAGTGAGCTTGTAGGCTGTTAAAGTGACCGATTCATGAACTATTCATAAAATTAAATAAATGTCCCAGAGCAGTTTTGAAGGGGGGGGGTGAGGGGGGGGGGGTGTCAGGAAGCTGAGTTAGTGTGTGCAGGGTGGCAGAAGTGGGAGAGGGGGCTGAGGGGGGGCAGGGAGAGAGTTCAGCATCCTCACGGCCTGATGGACGGAGCTGTTCCACAGTCTGCTGGTCCTAGAACTGAGGCTACGCAGTCTCCCACACACACACAACAAAAACAAATTGTGTCCGTCAATGTAGATTTTCAAACCAACTGAAAGCCTTTCCTTCCTTGAAACAAAGCTAAAGTATAAAAATATAACTGGGAAATGTTGTTTACAATTATCTTTGAACAACATCTCAGCAACCTTTTGTTGTTGCAGTTCTCCATTCATTGTGTATCAGACGGTCAGCATATAACCTGAAGGCAGTGATCATGAACTGGTGGAACATGGGGAGGTCAAAGTTATTTTCTTTATCTCAGTGTTCAGAGTCCAGGTTACTGCAGCATAGAGAAGGATTGACAAAACAAGTGCACGTAAGAGTCTAACTTTGGTAGACATGGCCAATGATCCGTCCTTCCAAACAAGTTTGAGGCACTGGCAGCTTTAGCTATCCTTGTCTTGACCTCTTTCACTTGCCCTCTGACATGAACAGGGACCTGAGGTAAGGAAATTTTCTAACCTAATTGAGTTTGGTCTCCCTGTTGTTCACTATAAGAGGCTTGTGGTTACCATGATATCATGGACTTGGTTCTCTCAAGACTAATCTCCATGCCATGACAACAACTCACAATGTCTAGATTCTTTGTTGAAATGGCTTGATCATTGGTGGATCAATTTGTAAAAAGATTGAGGATTGTTCTTCCTCCTACTTTTACAGGGGAATCAGTTTCTGTTAGTGCCTTGGATATGATACTGTAGCATAGACGAGTGAATGGAAGAAGAAGGGTGACACTTGCTCCTCACTTTACTACACTTTTATTATTTGTTTTGCACTTGTTAAAGTATTTATGATCTAAGTATATGTTACACGGTGCTGGTGAGAGTAGGCATCCTTGCGCATGCCACTTGCAGCTCACTGAAGTTGTTAGCAACCATTACCATGCTCTTTGCTGCCTTGTACAGTGCCTCTCTGGAATTGATTATGCCTCCGTTGTGCTGTCTCATGACTGCTCTTGCCAGACTCTGTCAAAGCACTACTTGTAGTCAACAAAAGTATGGTAGATTGGATTTGCCTAGCTTAACATACTTTTCACAAATCATAGTCTGTTCCGTTGCTGACTATA
Source organism: Nematolebias whitei (assembly GCF_014905685.2). Lineage (NCBI taxonomy): Eukaryota > Metazoa > Chordata > Actinopteri > Cyprinodontiformes > Rivulidae > Nematolebias > Nematolebias whitei. The sequence goes on from NC_056507.1 coordinate 6,909,709, forward strand.
GTTTTGCTGAACACTGCTTATTCTTCTGCAAACAATGCCTCAGCATGTGGTTGGAGATGTTTCAGCAAGAACTTCAGTAAAATTTTGTTCAAATGACTAATAAGACACTAATGGCATGGCAGTTTTGGCACCTCCTGAAGTTCTTCTTTTTAGGTAACGGAATAGCTATCAAAGTTGTCCAGTCTTCAGGCTATTTTCCTTGTCTGAATATATGGTAAAAAAAAATAAAAAATGTAATCTTCATTTATACAGGTAGTCTCATTGAGTCACAAGGACTCATTTTCAAGAGAGACCTGTTTGGGAGCAGATGATGTGAGTTAAGGGCCTTGCTCAAGGGTCCAGAGTGGGGCAACTGAGGATGGAGGCAGGTGTGGGTGTTCACCTTTTCCACCTACATTTTTATGTTGGTCCGGTGAGTCGAATCGGCGACCTTCTGATCACAGGCCCACTTTCTCTAACCTCTGCGCCAACACTCCCCTGTACACCTGTACATATACAGGTATATACCTCGGTGATGGACTCACTTCTCACTTGTAGCGATTCAGCTGGAATGTTAAAAATGAAATTGTCAAAAATAATAGCTTCATCCAAACCAGCCACATGTTTGCTAGATCCCATCCCAACCAGGCTATTTAAAGACGTATTCCCCTTAATTAATAACCACGTCTTGGATCTGCTTAATTTGTCTCTAATAAACAGTTACGTACCACAGAGCTTTAAGATTGCTGTAATTAAACTTTTACTTAAGAAACATAACCTTGACTCAGGAGTCCTAGCCAAGTATAGACCTATATCTAATCTAACTTTAATCTCAAAAGTTCTAGGGAAAATAGTTGCAGATCAGTTGCGTGATCATCTGCAAAGAAATAATCTATTTGCAGAGTTTCAGTCAGGGTTTACAGCTCACCACAGCACTGAAACTGCACTGGTGAAAGATATAAATGATATTCTCATGGCCTCAGACAATGGACTTGTGTCTACACTGGTCCTGTTAGACCTCAGTGCTACATTCGATACAGTTGATCACAATATTCTACTACAGAGACTTGAATATGATATTGGAATTACGAAACAGCTCTAAAATGGTTTAAATCATATATATCTGATAGATTCCAGTTGGTAAATGTAAATAATGAATCTTCATCATACACCAAAGTTAGTCATGGAGTTCCTCAGGGTTCAGTGCTTGGACCAATACTTTTTACCTTATATATGCTTCCATTAGGTAACATTATTAAACAGCATGGGATAAATTTTCATTGTTATGCTCATGATACACAGTTATATTTGTCCATGAAACCCAATGAATCCAATCAGCTACTTAGACTAGAAGCATGTCTTAAAGACTTAAAAACCTGGATGACCCTAAATTTTCTGCTTTTGAAAACAGACAAGACTGAGATTTGGGTTTTTGGACCTGAGCACCTTAGGAATTAATTTTTCAGTCTTTCGCCCTCTGTGGATGGCATTAATCTGGCCTCCAGCTCTCATTTTAAAATTGTGGTGTTATTTTTGATCAGGACTTGTCTTTTATCCCCCACATTAAAAACATTCCATAAACTGCCTTCGTAATATCGCTAAAATTAGAAAAATCTTATCTAAAAATGATGCAGAAAAACTGGTTCATGCATTTGTCACGTCTAGACTGGACTATTGAAATGGTTTATTATCTGGGTGTCCAAATACTTCTTTAAATAGTCTTCAGTTGATCCAAAATGCTGCTGCCAGACTCTTAACTTGATTTAGTAGGAGAGATCACATCTCTCCAGTTTTAGCTTCTCTCCCTGTCAAATTCACAATTGATGTCAAATCTTAATTCTAACCTACAAAGCTCTCCACAACTTAGCTCCATCTTATATTTGAAATTTTATTGTTCCATATTTTCCTAACAGAGCACTTCGCTCTCAGACTGCAGGCTTACTCGTGGTCCCTAGAGTTTCCAGAGGCAGAGGAAGATCTTTCAGTTTTCAGGCTCCTCTCTTGTGGAACCAACTTCCAGTTTCTGTCCGTGAGGCTGACACATTGTCCAGTTTTAAGACTAGGATCAAGACTTTTCTTTTTGATAAATCCTATAATTAAGGTCGCTTGTTATTCTGTCATAAGTTTAGACTACTTGTTATGCTTGTTATGCTACCATAGGCTTAGACTACTGAGGACAAATTAATCTCATCTCCTTAAATGAGTTGCTAAAATTGAATTAGCTTTCATTTTTATACCATTTCTATCTTAGCACGTGCTTATCGACCTGCCATTGTGTATCTGTTCCTATCAAACCCAGCCGGTCGAAGCAGATGGCTGCTTGTCCAGAGCCTGGTTCTGCTAAAGGTTTCTTCCTCATGAGGGAGTTTTTCATTTCCACTGTTGTCTTCGTGCTTGCTCAAGACAAGAGTTCTGCAATAGAGTTAAATTCAAAGCAGTCTGCTCCTCAGATAAACAGTGTTAACTTATGTTATATAGATAGATAGATAGATAGATAGATAGATAGATAGATAGATAGATA
>NC_056507.1:6912218-6955064 GCF_014905685.2 Nematolebias whitei
AGATAGATAGATAGATAGATAGATAGATAGATAGATAGATAGATAGAAAACCTCATCTTCAAGTATTTCAAGATCTTCATCACTACAGTCTGGTGATGATGATTTTAATTCAATTCTGAATTTTACCTGTAATATTTCTTGCTCTACTGTAATTTGATGGTTGTGCAGCTTGTAGCATTAGTGATTCCATCTATTTGTCATGTCTGTTGGTCTAGTAAGAAAATTACCAACCTTGTCTTCAATACAGGAGATCTTCAGTGAGTATGTTCTTAACACAGAACACTTATGTAAATGCAACACTTTTGTTTTTGCTCCCATTTATTATGAGCTAAACTGAAAATATCTAAGACTTTTTCTGTATACACAATAAATAGGCATTTTTCTCTCAAATATTGTTCACAAATTTGTGTAACTCTGTGTTAGTAAGGACTTCTCCTTTGCTGAGATAATGCATCCACCTCACAACTGTGACCTTTCAAGATGCTGAGTAGACAATATGATTATTGCACAAGTGTGCCGTCGGGTTGCCGCAGTAAAAGCCCACTCTGAAACTTGCAGTTTTATCACACAAATAAATGTCACAGATGTCATGTTATGAGGGATGTGCAATTTAAATACTGACTGCAAGAATGTTCATGTTCAGAAAATTTTGCAGTACAGTAGTCCCTCACTACTCATGGTTTGTTCTCTATCTACTCTATTGCGGTTTTTCAAAGTAAGATTGGACATGACACACAGTTGGCTGATTGATGGATGAGCCACATGATCAGCATGGAATTTTTATTTAAATAAAATGTTTAAAATTATTTAGCACCTGCTGCATCTTTGCACAGCCCACAGCTGCAGAAAAAGCTTCCTCCTGCACCTCTGCTCAGCCCACACTGCAGGATAAGCTTCCTCCTGCAGCTGATCAGCTGTTCGTGCAGCGCGGAGAAGTGGGTGTGGCCAAGATTGCTTGCAGGCGGCTGAGCGCAACCAGAGAGGCAGAGAGCTGAAATCATGACATTCTGTGCTTTTTTTAGTGTTTAGAGTTTAGAAACGAGTGCAGGTTTAAAACTACTTACTACTTGTACTACTATCACTTATCGCGGGGCTTCAGGGTACGGATCCCCCACAATAAACGAGGGACTACAGTACCAGTTCAGTCCATCCACCTGTAACCAAATTAGCCCCTGTGTTGGTTGTCCATACCATATGCCTGCTCATACCATAACCCCACCACCACCATGAGCCATTCGATTCACAACGTTGACATCAGCAAATTACTCACCCACACGATACCAAACATGCAGTATGCCTTCTGCCCTGTACAGCGAAAACCGGGATTCATCCGTGAAGAGACCACCTGTTCAAAGTGACATATGCCACTGAATGTGAGCATTTTCCCCACTTAAGTCAGTTACGATGATGAACCTCAGTCAGACGGAGACCCCGATGACTACAATGAGCATGCAGATTAACTTCCCTGAGACGGTTTCTGACAGATTGTGCAGAAATTCTTTGGCTATCCAAACCGACTGTTGCAACAGCTGTCCAGGTGGCTGGTCTCAGGTCTTGGAGGTGAAGATGCGGGATGTGGATGTCCTGGGCAAACATTAATGTATGTGGTCTATGGTTGTGAGGCCAGTTGGATGTACTGCCAAATCTTCTGAAGTACCTTTTGATATGGGTTACGGTGGGGAAATGAACATTCAATTCACGGACAACAGCTCTAGTGGATATTCCTGTAGTCAGCACGCCAATTGCACTCTCCCTCAAACTTGCAACATCTGTGGAATTGTGCTGTGATAAAATTACGCATATTAGAGTGGCCTTTTATTGTGGCCAGCCTAAGGCACACCTGTGCAATAATCATGCTATTGAATCAGCATCATGAAATGCCACACATGTGAAGTGGATGGATTATCTGGACAAAGGAAAATTACTCACTAACACAGATTTACACAAATTTGTGAACAATATTTGAGGAAAAAATGGCCTATTGTGTACACAGAAGAAGTCTTAGCTCTTTGAGTTCAGCTCATGAAAAATAGGACAAAAATAAAAGTGTTGGGTTTATATTTTTGTTCAGTATACATTTTATCTTATCTTGTAGTTGTGTCATAGGTTTTTATGGAGTCAAGTCTTATGCTATCTTCAAGAATCTAACATGTGTTCTAAATCCATTGTTATTTATCTTGGTTCACTTGCATTTTTATGTCTCACTTTGCCTTATGGTAAGCTACTGCATTATTTTATGAAGAGAAGTGGTTACCTTTCACAGTTCTGCAGTTTTCACATTTTTGCAGCAATTCTTCTGTCACCCAAGGATGTCTAAATTTTCTTTACATTCCTAGTACTTTGTTTGCAGTCCTTCGCAAATTTTCAACAGCTTGTTGTTGCAGGACATCCACATGGAAATTTAGTTCCAGCAGTACATTAAACCGACCACTAATAGTAACCCTCAAAGCTCTCTTGTAAATGAGTCCTCGAGGCTCAATGAGACTAACCTGTATAAATAAACAAATAGTCCTTCCTCCCTGTGGCTATCAAACCTTTCAACTCCTCCCCCTTTCCGCACATAGGATAAAAACAAATCAATCCTGCACCGCAATAAACATTTTAATGTTTTCACATTAAAACATTTCACACATTAAACATTTCACACATGTCTGCACCTGACCTGTTTAGATCTTAATTGCTGGTATTTTTATATTCTCTGTTATTTTTTTTTATATATTCTCTGTTTTATATATATATATATATATATATATATATATATATATATATATATATATATATATATATATATATTGTGTGATTCCTTGTGTATATTCCTTTGTACTGAAACTCTGACACAACAATTTCCTGCGAGATCAATAAATGTCTGTCTTATCTTATCTTATCTTATCTTATCTTAAAGGTTAAATGAATTCAACCAACAGAGACCTGTGGCAAAGCTTTAAGGCCCAATTTCAAGGTTGCTAGAACTAAATCTTGGTCGTTCCATGATATATTCTTACTCTGGCTAGGTTTGCACTCTGCTACTACTGCTACTATTAAATCTGTTGGCTTTAAGGACATAGTGAATAGGATGTGTTTGGAGCGTGCTATGTAACTTTCCTACTCAGCTTCTGCTGTTGGTATTTTTTGGTTATCACAAATGCTTAGAACTTGAAAAATTCAACTACTCAGTCCCTTGTAGTTGGTTTGACTAAGACCATGTTTTCCTACTACGTATTTCTTTCCAGCTGTCATAAGCATCAGGACCAATTTTGGCATTCCAGTTACTACTGATCATGACTACATCCTGCTTTGGACTTCCCTTAACTATTCTTCCCAGAGTATTGTAGATCTCATTAGTTTGTTCCTAAAGATTTTCAGATGTAGGAACATAGACTTGAATCAGAGTGAGGTTGAAAGGCCTAACATTTATGTGTAATGACATGAATCTATCTGATATACACTGGTATTCAAGGATAGTTGTGTAAGTATCTTTGTGAATCATAAAAGCTACTTCATTTCTACAACCTGTTTATTAACCATTGAAGACAACTTTATGGTTGTGCTCAATAACTATTTTGCCTTAGCCAAGTAATCTGGCTTCTGACAATCCAATTACCATCCATCCATTATCTTCTGCTTGTTCTGAAGTCGGGTCGCGGGGGCAGCAGCTTGAGCAGGGAGGCTAAATTAAGCAGATCCAAGGCATGCTTATTAATTAAGGGAATGCATCTTTAAATAGCCTGGTTGGGATGGGGTCTAGCAGACATGTGGATGGTTTGGATGAAGCAATTATTTTTGACAATTCAGAGCTCAAACAGGACAAAGACAGTCTAAGCATAAATCAGGTTCTAGTGACATTTTTAAAGTTGTCTCATCTGACACAGAACCAGAGGTAATACTAGTAATGTTGGTTTGAATTTTTTCCCTAATTGAAACAATTTTGTTTATAAAGAATCTCATGAAGTCATCACTGTTTATAGTTGTAGGGATACATGAATCAACAGAGATAGAATTTTTCATTAGACTAGATATGGTACTAAAAGGAAACTGTGGTTATTACTTGGCTGTGAACTGCTCCAGTGAGAGGTGAATACCATGGCACAATGATGCTAACAGGACCACATCATCTGCAAAGAGCAGATATAGAATCCTGAGGCCACCGAACCGGAATCCCTCCGCCCCCTGGCTGCACTGAGAAATTCTGTCCATAAAAATTATGAACAGTATCGGTGACAGTTGGCAGCCCTGGCAAAGTCCAACTCCCACCCTGAAGGGGTTCGACTTACTACCGGCAATACGAACCAAACTCTTGCACCGCTTGTATAGAGACCGAACTGCCCGTAACAACGGCCCCCCAATCCCAAACTCACAGAGCACCCCTCACAGTGTACCCCGAGGAACATGGTCAAATGCCTTCACCAATTCCACAAAACACATGTAGACTGGATAGGCAAATTCCCATGACCCCTAGAGGACCCTAAGTGAGGATAAAGAGCTGGTCCAGTGTTCCATGACCAGGACAGAACCCACATTGTTCCTTCTGGATCTGAGATTTGACCAACTATCAAACTAGCTTCTCCAGTACCCCTGAATAGATCTTACCAGGGAGGAAAAGGAGAGTGATGCCCCTATAATTGGAGCACATCCTCCAGTCCCTCTTTTTGATAGAGGGGAACCACCACCCCACTCTGCCAATCCAGTGGCACTGCCTCTGATGTACAAACAATGTTGCAAAGGTGTGTCAACCAAGACAGCCCCACAACATCCAGAGCTTTTATGAAATCAGGGCGAATCTCATCCACCCTCGTAGCCCTCTCACCGAACTTTTTACCTACCTCGGCGACCTCAGCCATGATTATGGACAGACCAACCCCAAAGTCCCCTGACTCTGCTTCCTCCATAGACAACGTGCCAGTGGGGTTGAGAAGGTCTGAGAAGTATTCCTTCCACCTCCCGACGACTTCACTGGTTGAGGTCAACAGCACTCCACTTGCACTGAACACAGTGTTAATAAAGTGCTGCTTTCCCCTCCACATCTGCCTGATGGTTTGTCAGAATCTCCTCAGAGCTGACCAAGAGTCATTATCCAGGGTCTCACTGAACTCCTCCCACATCCAAGATTTTGCCTCAGCAACAGCCAAGGCTGTGGACCGCTTGGCCCTCTGGTACTCCTCAGCTGCCTCCTGAGTCCTACCAGCCAACAAGTACCATTAGGACTCCTTCTTCAGCTTGACATGGTGTTCGTGATGGACAAACTATGACTAGCACAGAAGTCAAATAACAGAACACCACTCAGGTTCAGATCAGAGAAGCCGTTCCTCCCAATCATGCCCCTCCAGGTCACACTGTCAATACCCACGTGGGCATTGAAGTCCCCCAGAAGAATAATGGAGTCCCCAGTGCACCTTCCAACACACCCGCAAAGTACTCCAAGAAGGTCAGATACTCTGAACTGCCGTTCGGTGCATAGGCACAAACAACAGTTAGAAACCATCCCCCCCGCCCAAAGGCGCAGGGAAGCTACACGCTCATCTACCGGGGAAAACTCCAACACACAGGCACCAAGTCGGGAGGCTAAGAGTGTACCCACACCAGCTCGGTGCCTCTCACCATGGGCAACTCCAGAGTTGAATAAGGTCCAGCCCCTCTCAAGGAGATCGGTTCCAGAGCCCATGCTGTGAGTTGAGGTGAGCCCAACTATATCTAGTCAGTACCTCTAAACCTCAAGCACAAGCTAAGGCCACTTACCCACCAGAGAGGTCACGTTCCATGTCCCAAGAGCCAGCTTTGGTAAGCCACGGTCAGAGCACCAAGGTACCCACTTTTAGCCACTTCCCATGGATTCATGCAAACAACTGATATGGTCCCTCCTGCAGGTGGTGGGCTCACAGGAAGGCAAACCCATGTTTCTCATTCGGGCTGAATGCAATCATATTATGTTCCATGAATTTTGTTTTAGTTCATGCTCCAGTTCCTCTAATTTCCCTGCTGCTGCAACAGATTGTTTTACCAGTAGCATACTTGTCACCTTCATCCTGGCTGCAGACTTTGTTGACCGGGGCCCCATCCGACCCTGAACAGGTATTACTGGTTTACAGGATTACTAGTAGCAGTCATGACTGACTGACCTGAATTCACACTATATACAGCACTTTTTATATTCACAGTGATAAGCATAATGGTGAGTAGTGGGTGTACAGTCTCTTGCCCAAGGACACTTTGGCCACACTGCAGGTAATGAGGATCAAACCCTCAAAACTTTGATCAGTGGATGACCACTCTACTGACCAAAGCTGACCCAAAAATTTCGACACTTTTTCTTTTATCAGTTTTTTAATTTTTACACAATTACAGTTTTTAAGTTTTACATTTTTGAACGTGTTACTACTTGTTAAACTTAGTGTAGTGAAGCACACACTTTAAATTATGAGCTGTCTAAATTTTTAAGAAATTGTTATTTTCAGGGGCAGCAAGGTGGCCACAACTGGTAGAGCTGCTGCCTCTCAGCAGGAAGATTGCCGGTTCAAATCCCGGTCCTGGGGCCTTTCTGGGTGGAGTTTGCATGTTCTCTCTGTGCATGCGTGGGTTTTCTCCGGGTACTCCGGTTTCCTCCCACAGACCAAAAACATGCATGTTAGGCTGGTTGGTAACTCTAAATGGTCCCTAGGTGTGAGTGAGAGAGTGAATGGTTGTTTGTCTTGTTTGTCTCTATGTGGCCCTGTGATGGGCTTGCGACCTGTCCAGGGTGTACCCCGCCCCTCGCACTGTGATTTCTGGACATGGGCACCAGTGGCCCCCGTGACCCAAAATGGAAGAAGTGGGTAAAAGATAATGGATGGATGTTATTTTCTGTCTGTACAGTTCTTACACAGTTTATGCTTCATAAATGCTTCCTAGGCATTTCAATCTTCATTCATTGAGTATGTCTCTTACTGCTATAGGACCGATAGATTTCTCTCAAACATGACCAGCGTGCACATTTCAAAACTCTTACTTAATTCCATTGCATCTAATCTCAGAATTTTCGTGTCAAAACTGGAATTAAGGGATAGTTTTAACTTTTATTTCTACATAAAACACTGTCGACACATAAAAGTTTACATGTGACAACCAGATGCTTATGACACGTAGTGTTGAAAATTTTTGTCAGTACACCAGGAAGTCTTTGCTCTTTAAGCACTTTTGAATGGATGTGACAACCATGATCTAATCGGATTAGTTTTTGATGCTTTGACATGTCATAACATACTGTAAATTTTGGCTTTGTTTTAGGAAGTACACGGTTTCAGCTTCTCAGTCCAGGATCTAGTCTTTTTAGCTACTGATCCTAGGATTTTTTGGTTTTATTATTCAAATCTGAAACTCAAACTAAAAGTTTTGACTTAAGAGAGTTCCTAGAATGAGAACTATGCTGGAATCCAAAAATGAGTCTAGCTACAGTACCTTCTGTTCAGCTTGACATACAAGTTTCTGCCACTATTTCTTGTGACACTAATATCTCCAGGTAGTATAGTAGGATCACTTGTGATGGTATGAAAATCCTTTTCTGTATAACCAACTGTAAATATTTGTCTTTCTTTACTTACAGAGTTGGATACACGTCTGTGTCCGTTTCCTGCTGTTCATCACGCTTGGGGTGCATTCAGCTACACTTGAAGTTACCGCAGTGACTGATGACACTCATGTATTACTTCCTACTTTGGTAAGCTTTAAACTTAAACACTAAATACATTAAGTCAAGTGTAGTACCAGCAAGTATAAGCCAAACTGATCTACCATTGCATGATTAGTAAGAAATCAATAGTGAGAGTGATCGTGTGTGCGTTTGTCTGTTATCAAAATGTCTCATGAACCAGTGGATGGATTTCAATCAAATTCTAAGACAATAAATCATTGAATGCAACTCTTGGAGTCAAACCAGAGCAAGACGACCTCCACAGCTACCTGACCTTAGTAAACACTAAAATACTTATGTTTCAAATAAGAACCTCTTAGAATGTTACTTTCATTTTATTGTGTGACAGTTGTTTTCAGTTCATGGCATGTCTAAACTGCAGTCAGGTCAGTCACATTAGGACTTGAACTTTTTCACCGTCATATTGTCCTGATGCATGCTCAATAATCCAGGTAGATGAATCTAACAAGGTTGAGTCTGGTCCTCTGGACAGATTCTTCTTTGTTGAACAAAGAGAATCTGTCCAGAGGACCAGACTCAACCTTGTTAGACCAAGTCATATGGTTGGGATATGTGAAGAATGTGGATTGCATGAATGATGATTTTGCAACTCTTCCTTGTTCGTAAAAACATGACGGTCTCCTTAAGCAACAAGGATGCGTTTCTCAGCATTTCCTTAAACAATCTCTGATTTTGATTTTGACATACTACTGAAACTCTTCCATTTAGCCTCAGTTCTTCTTAATTGACCCCAGGCACAAAGATGCTTGCAATGCTGCTTGTCTTTGTTTTTTATTGGTCAGTTCATGTGCATTGAAATACTGTAAGTCCATCTAATGCAACTTTCTTGTTTTTTTTTTTTTTTTACAGAAACAAAATATTCCAAAAGATTACAAAATTCCTGTACTTTACATTCCAAAAGAAGTGGTAAGGCAACATTTTATCTACCAATATCAAGTTTTGCATTGTGTTGTTTTGTAGGTTCACTTCAGATTAAATTCAATTGGATTTTACAACTATCATCTTTTTGTACCAAAATAAATCCTTCACGTGTACTTTTTGGTCTAAAATTTTAAATGAATCTGATGATAATGGTAGACCTTTGCTTTCCTACATTTTATAACAAAATATAAGTACAGCCATAACATTATGATCGCTGACAGGTGAAGTAACACTCTCATATTCTGATGTTTCGCTGTGCTTGTAAATTATGGCTTTATGGCATTAGCATGACTGTTACTTTGACACTTGCCTCAAATCAAAACACCAATGCAGACCAACCACCCAACCCGCATGGCAACCCCCGCACCACCACACCCCACCACCACCATTACCCCAACAACCAGGAGGACAATGATGGGCCCTTTCAAAACTATTACAGTGAAGCTTAAAAGAAGCAACCAAAAGTTGCAATTCCATCCTGCCTCTAAATGATCTACACTCTATTGGCATCTATTGAAGCAAGTCTAATCCTAAAAAGACACCAGCCTACCATCCACAATCCAGGATACTTACAGGTGGTATTTGCACAAATCCTGACTGATCACAATTATGATGGTGGTAACATCAAAACTTCATGCTGGATATCAAGCAGGGGGTCATAATGTTATGGCGAAACAGTGCAGAGTGTACTGTGTGTATGTGACTAAGAGTACAACTTTAATAGACATTCACTGTCATGAAAGTTTTCTTATATACATCCTGATGCATGCGCAATAATCTTGTTAGATTTTCTTATAGACATTCTGGTAATTATAATCTGCAATGAATTGTGTGTAATCTATTGGTACATAGAGTTTGTTTTTGTTTTTTTCTTCTAGGCTGGGATGTGTTGGGTGAAATTAAATATTTTCAACTTGGAGCAGAGTTTACAAAACTTAGCCAATAAGTTTGGAAACATTTCAGCTAATAAAGATCATATTAATTTAGTCATCCAATATCTTCATGACGTGAGAATAAAAATCAGCAACGACTTGGATGAGGTAAGCTAATATAATCTGAGTTCTTCATCATATTCTTTAACATACCAGAAGAGAAGCTATTGTTTTACACAATCTATGAAGACACTGTTATCATTTATTTGGGATTTATGTTGAAAATTCTCACTTTATTAGTTTAAAAATGCAACTGGACCATTTATGGAACAATTTTCAACTTACCTGCACAAAGAGATCACTCTTTAACTGTGCTGCTTTTTACAGGAAATGATTGATTTTGAGTGTCACTACAGCAAAGAGAGTTGGGCAACAGCGCAATACTTTGAGTTTGTCAAAGAACTCTACAGAGCTGCACATTATGAAGACTTTTCATATGAATGTGATCCTCCTCCGTGTCCCAGCACACCACCAACAGGTGAATCATCCTGTCTAAACTTTTTGACATGTGTGAAAGTTATTACATTGTAGCTACTTATTCTGCAGAAAAAGTATCAAAAGTTAAATGTTTAATATGACATCAGTGAAGTCCACCAGGTTAGCGCGTGTGTTAGCATGTATCTGTATAGAACTATTAGTCCTTTACATAATGGAAGCAAATATAAAGTAAAAGTATTGGTCCAAGCACTGAACCCTGAGGAACTCCATGACTAACTTTTGGTGTATGATGAAGGTTCATTTTTAACATGTACAAAGTGGAATATATCAGATAAATATGATTTAAACCAATTTAGAGCCATTCCTGTAATCCCAATATCATATTCAAGCCTCTGTAGTAGAATATTGTGATCAGCTGTATCAAATGCAGCACTGAGGTCTAACAGGACGACACCTGTCCATTGCCTGAGGCCATGAGAATATCATTAGTAACTTTCACCAGTGCAGTTTCAGTGCTACGATGAGCTCTGAACCCTGACTGAAACTCCTCAGATTATTTCTGTTCAGATGTTCATGCAACTGACCTGCAACTGTTTTCTCTAGAATTTTTTAGATGACTGTTAGATATACGGCGGCTGTGGCTGAGTGGTTAGAGCAGTCATCCTCCCAATGCAAGAGTTGGGGGTTCGAATCCACCAGCAGTCACATGCCGAAGTGTCCCTGGGCAAGACACTGAACCCCTCATTGCCTCCGATGTGTGTCCCATCAGTGTATGAATGTGACCTCAAAGCACTGATTAGTCTCTTTAGAATGATTTGTTCCAGTAGCTTTGTAGAGTTTTAGTAAAGTGCTGTATGAATGGATAAATGAGGGCACAGATTGTAGTGTAAAGCGCTTTGAGTATCTGGATAAGATAGAAAGGCGCTATATAAGAACAGCTTCTTGTTAAATTTTGAAGAAACGTGCAGCGTTCTTCATTCCCTTCCCCCCCCATGTCTGCACGCTCCCGGGAGCACCGAGGCAGCAAATACTTTTGAAATGCAGCTGACTTGACCATTAAAGTGCATTTATTAAGCAAACGTTAGACTGAGACACACCTTTACTATAATTTTGAGCAAACAAATAATTGTTTTTAGGTGTTTACCTTGTTAAATTTAGAAGAAATGAACATTAGCTCGTCCCTCTGAGTGTGCCCACTTCCGTGAGTCGGGTTTTGAAATGCAGCTGATTTGACCGTCAAAGTGCATTTATTAAGCAAAAGTTAGACTGAGACACACCTTTACTATAATTTTGAGCAAACAAATAATTGTTTTTAAGTGTTAATCTTGTTAAATTCTTGTTAAAGTCCTCGCGTGCACGCCCCAGCGGCCGCCATTTGGTAACCAATCGATTTTTGGCCCAACACCGGCCACATTTCCGTGTTGTCAGCGGTGACGTGTAACAAACACGATGCGTCAGCAGTGACACATAATAGATGCAATGGATTTATGGATTTTTCCACTTTATTAGACATATTTGGACTGATGCAACTTATAGGGCGGAACGACGTTTACGGTGGAAAATACGGTATTTGTTGGTAACGGTTAGGTTTAGAGTAAGGGTCAGGGTTAGGGCTACAGAAATGAATGGAAAAAAAATAAGACTGTTGTAGTTTTGGTGCCACAAATCCTATTTATTTGAAATTATTTCTATGAAAGGAAATTAAATTACAAACTTGGGTGCATGAAATCTCCAGCAAACGTTTTTTTGTAATTCAGAGGAGCTTTTGGTTTCTTTAAAGTTGACGCTGACTTTTTTGAGTTCATTGAAAGTCGTCTCTAATTCCTAACCAGAAACATTCCAGCCTCGTGCTCACTGCTGCTCGTTGAACTACCGCCACCTTCAATGGGCCATTGTAAACAAGCTATTTGGGATAGATCTCCTGTGGCTGTTTAGAGGAGCTTTCAATCTGGAACCATTATTTCTATATGAGAACTTTGCTAAATAAAAACTATAACTGGTTTCAGTGCTGTCCACTGAGACACAGCTGAGTCACAGTTATAAGGGAGGACGTCCCATGGTAGTGCATGTTAAAAGGAAGAAAAGGACTGAAACCTGATTGTGAACGTGTTGATTACAGAGCAATCTTCCAATCTTCCCAAGCGCTTTTCTTTTCTCTGCCATATTAGGATCAGGTCTTTTGTTTGTATTAGAGGGAGTCTAGAAGCCGTGGCATTGAAATGCCTTTTAACACCTGACAATGAATGTTTTCATCATCAGACAGTGATTTTCCCGTCTGTCTCTTTTTTGTTTTCTCATTTCATCGTTGCCTCCTCCAAGACCTGGACAACCTTCCATCTGAGTCAACCACTCCCTTGGAACCACCTGCTAACAAGAGTAAAAGCTCTTTACAAACAACTAAATGTTTTCCAATAGACTGCCCGTCATGTAAGTTTGCAATTTTCTATTTACAGTACCTCTGAAAATTTAATCTCACTATTAACAGACAAGTGAGAAAAATGTTCATCTTTGTTTGCTGGGTGTGATGTCATAATTCCACAGGCCAGAACAAAAACATTCAAAACAACTTTTAGAGTCCCCCTGATACAAGCATGCATTTAATTTATAGTGTTTTTAGTTCTGTTTTTGGATGATTCCAGTCTGCAGTGGGCTATCAGGGAAGGCCGAGGAAGGAAAGCAAGTAAAAGGGAGACCAGGTCAATGGTTGCATAAGCTCACTGATGTGCTATGGGAACAAAAGTTGTTCCATGTTGCCAGGCGGGACTGAAGAGTTCAGCTCAAACTGCTGAAAAGTTTTAAACTGGTTCTGATTAATGCGTTTTCTCCGGGTACTCCTGTGTCTTCTCATGCTATTTGTCAAAGCTCGGTTAAGGGCTGGCCAAAAAGCGACAGTTTTTTTGTATCTTTTAATGCATTTAGAATAACTCTCTCTTAAAAATGACATACTTGTGTGAAAGACTGCTTCTTCAGCTCATATTAAACAGCTAAACTTGTGCATGACATCATTTGTTTAACTTGGTGCAGCAAAAGTCTGCGTGATTAGATGTGTGCTGTGCAGATACAGCGTGCATATGACATAAATAAATAAATAGTACTGAGGCTGCTCCATGTATTAGTTTGCCATTTTATTGAACCTTTATTTTACCAAGAAGAAATCCATTGAGATTATTAATCTCGTGTCCTGCCATGAGTTGAGCTAAACTTTTGGACTGGCTAGATATGCTGATCAGGCTGACTAAAACATTTAGTAGCTTTAGCACCATTGGCACTTTAATCTGTATATCCCCCACACATATTGATGTGGTAACACGAACAATGATGAAAACAACTACAAACTAAACAAAGTGTTGTGGAAAAAATGTAGAAGTTTTATATTATCCAATGTTCTTTCGTCTCGCTATATTGTTGTGGAGAAAAAGTTGTTGCATAAGCCTAAAAAGAACAATTACAAAAACTAATACTCTTTTGGCTAACCTGGACAAAGACTTTTGCTGATTTCTTCATCCTCTGCTCTATGACTGATGTCATAGTTGATAAAGTACTGATAACTATTACATTACCACTTCAGATTTTACGACTCTGTCTTTAAACTTGATTAGTTCGGCTGTCCTTGACGATGCAAACCGACTGCCAGCCAAAAGAGTCTAAAAAGCGTGAGCGTAGCATGGCATCGATAAGTCTACACAGATGGCTGTTTTTGTCAGTGTTAGAAAAAGTTCAAATAAATCACTAAAATCTGAGGTTAAAACTTAATTTTAAGATCTTATCCAATACAAAACGTTTAACAAATGTTTTAAAGAACTACGTTTTGGCATGAAGATAAAGAGCTTTTTCTTCTTTTGTTAGCTCAAGGTACACAAGGAGGAGACGTTTTTGACTTGGTGAAGCTGATTCTTCCCTCCTTAATGTTCGTTCCACTCCTTGCGCTCGTCCTTCTGCTGGTGTGGAAGGTGAGATGACATTTTGTCACTGACACAAAGCTGTATAACTTTATGAGTTGCTCCACATAGTAATTGTATTGTTGGACGATAACACTTTCTTCTGTGGAATTATTATGGCTGGCAGCAGAGGTCATAATGACTGTGTTAAGCTGAGTTGTGTTCATATGAGTTTAAAATTAAAATGAAGTCCCTCGCCCTCATACAGGTCAAATCAAGAAGAAACAGACAGGATCGTTCACAGAATCCTGGAGAAGAACTCTTCACAAGCACAGAAGGGATGACATCTCCACTAAATGCTGAAACACCAGAAAAGTGAGCTTTTTTAAAAGTTGTTGCCCTTTTTTTTTTACAGCTTGTTCTCCAGCAACAGGATGACTGATATTAACATTTGGTATGAATCTGACTGATGGTGGAATCCTGAATCTGGTCTTACTAAGGTTTTTCATCCTCTGAACCTCATAAAACAATCCTTTCTTCTGTTGCCAGATGCTTGTTCAAAGGTAGTTATTAGGTTTCACTCTGTATTCTAGCTACTTGTTTAAAATATTGTAAGATCTTGACCTTTCACTGTGTAAAGCTCCACACTGAAAGACAAACAAAAATAACTCCTAAGAACTGCAGAAAAAATGAAAGAGAAAAGTAGGACAAGAGCTTGATAAAAAACAGGTGTGTTGGAAAGAAGTATGGGCTGTATAAACACCAGTGGAGAAGTGTGAATTTTGCACAAAGGGTGTAAAGAGTTTGTAGTTACATCATGGCGTGTTTTGTTGCTTGAATCATGACAGAAACTGTTTATCTGGACCTTTCAGCTTTAGTTGTTTAGGTTTTGATCCTTATATATATATATATATATATATATATATATATATATATATATATTTATCCCGTACTCATGGAAATAAATGTAAATGTTCTAAATATTGTCATCGATGCATTGAAAAAAATTGTGCTCTGCACCCATCACACATGAGAGACTCCCAAGTGAGCAGCTATTTTTTAAGTGCCCGGAGAGCAGTTGGGGACTATGTGTCTTGCTCAAGGACACCACAACATCTGGGGATTGTGGGGAATCAAATCTGTGACTTTCTGGTTCCAAGTTGGCTACCTTTCCGCAGCTGCCACAGTACTCATTCTTGGTCAAGAGCCAGTTCAACTGTTAGCACTCAGGGCATACTTGGGTTGAGAATTTACATGGTGATCTGGCATTTTTACAAACAGTAATGATTTCAATGTGATTACCCTCATTAAAAACTATACAGCTGGACCTGTTGATTTTATAGCTTAATAAAATGACTTATAAATATCTGCGTCCATCCATCCTTCCATTCATCGATCCATCGATCCATCCATTATCTTTACCCGCTTCTTCCTTTTCAGGTTTCGGGGGTCACTGGTGCCCATAACCAGCAGTCACTAAGTGAGAGGAGGGGTACACCCTGGACAGGTTAGAAGTCAATCACAGGGCCACATAGAGTCAAACGAGACAAACTACCATTCATTCTCTCACTCACACCTAGGGACAATTTAGAATTAACAATCAGTCTAACATGCATGTTTTTGGTCTGTGGGAGGAAACCGGAGGACCTGGAGAAAACCCACACATGCACAGAGAGAACATGCAAACTTCACCCAGATAGGCCCCCAGCCAGGATTCTATCCAGCGGCCTTCTTGCTGATGCAACAGCTCTACCAACTGAGCTACCGTCCCACCCCCTTTTTAAAATCACTTTAGCCAAAAATAAATCAGAACAAGAACAATGTCACTCTGCATTTTAACAACCTTTCACTATGATATAGGAGCCATCAGATTTGAAGCTGATGATTATCCCACCAATCAGCATGGAAGAGGAGAGGTATACCTTTGACATGCTGACAATGCAGGGTCAGCACAGACACATGGGACAGACAACCATGCACACACACACACGCTCATGCCCAAGGTCAATTTAGACTAATAAACCTAAATGTGCATGTTTTGAACTGTCAGAAGAACTTGTAGCACCTGGAGAAAGCCCACATGTGCACATGCAAACTACAAATTAAAAGTCCTATTCAAACATATTTTGCTCTGAAATTAGTGTTAACCACTAAACCAAATTTGTCATTTAACAGCCTTTAACATGCTCTCAAATAACAAGCAAAGCACGAAAAATGCTAGTACTGTACATTGCTGAGTATTGAGAGTAAGATTTGAAGTTATAAAATGAATTACCACCCCACTCAATCGCAACAAAATTGTGTAGCAATCAAGTGATTTCTTAAATGGTGACATTATCACTACAGAAGCACCAGCAACAATAGACGAAAATGTTTTAGGAACAAATCATGTTTTCTGAATCACAAATAAGTACTTGCCATGTCTTGAGAAGTTTTACTGAAGTAATTAACTTTGAAAAAGTAACAAAAAGTGAAAAAAATCTCAAAAGGAAGAAGTGGAGAAATTGTAGTCCCATGAATAGTGTCAAAATTATGTTTTTTCTTATAATCTAACCGTTAATCTCTTAACCAAGATTTGGTATGGGCAAGATGTAGTTAGAACTAGGATTTGGTTGACACAGCTAAGTTAATTTGGGACCCTTTTTTACACTACTTCATATATTTTTTCAATTACTTAAAAAATCAAAACAGATTATGCCAACAAAATAAATAATAAAAATACCCAGTTGACACCTGCAAGAAAGTCCACATTAACAAAATAAAATAAAAGAAAGGATTAGCATTCCTAGCATCACTGGTGGATATATATATACACAATTATTCACATTCTGACTCACACTTAGATTTGTCAGTTACCATAATAAATTATCATAATTGCTATTTTTAACACCCAAAGTAGTACAACTGAAAGTAAGAGAGTCACACACGTGGTTAAATAAAAGGTAAGTGCTTTTATTTACAGGTGATGAAATGGTAGGGATCACAGGAGGATCTGTAGACAATGGATGTTGGTGAGTATAATATTTGATCTTGATAAGTCAGAAGTGAATGAATAGTTTAGCTTACAGTTCTCTTGTTGTCTTGCAGGTACAGAGGGAAGGATGAAAGAATCCAGGATCTGACAAAGCAGAGGTATAGGTGAGTAGCAGGTTTGATGGAGATTGGGCAGGAGGGACTCAAGGCCGACAGGAGTGATGACACTGAGATTTCATTAGGAGTCACAAAGAGATCCAAGGAGGATTTAAACAGCAGGGGGACAGGATGAAAGGCACAATGAAAATTCAAGTTTAGTTATTTCTCACAGAGAGAATTTTTGCTCAAGCTGTAGAATTGTTATGAATCATATCAAATGTTCCAGTGGCGAGAAGATCATTTGACCAGCCTTATATACCCTGGAGATCATAAGCAGGATAGAGAAAACCTGCTGCTTGTTTATCACCGCCCTGCCACTCAGGAAACTGGAAAAACTGCTGGTTTGTGGAACATTCCAGAAACCCCACAGTAGCCCCCACTTCTGCATATCGTGTTGGTGATGAAGGGTGCTTTTTTGGATGGACTCTATAAGATAAGATCAGATAAGATCAGATCAGATAAGATAGAACTTTCTTGATCCCGCAGGAAATTGTTGATAAAAGTCTGTAATGAAACTGGCATCAAGGATGAATGACCTAGGGATCCAAGATCGTTTGTCTGGAACATATCCTTCCTAGTCTGTCCAGTCTACGAGGTATTGGAGGCTGTAACCCCTGCAGCATCCATCTAGATAGCAGCATACAGTGAAGGCCAGTGGGTGATTGTCGAGTCGGGGAGGTGGAGGGAAGTTGGCAGGAGGGCAAAAGACTAGTTTAATTTGAGAGACATGAAACTTTGGATGGATTCTCATAGATGATGGAGTCTGAATGCAGAGTGATTAATGATTTTAGCACTGGGGAATGGACACTAATGAACCTGGGGCCAACTTTCTGAGAGCGTCTTAAATCTGGATGCCATTTATGAAGAGTCATATCTTCAGGCCATCCTGACAGTTGGAAGCTGGGGAGCCGTGTCAGTTGGCAAACATTTATTTTGCTTCACAGTGCACATAAAGGCTTCTTTTGCTTGATGCCATATTTTGGGGCATTGACAGAAATGATGCTGTACAGAGGGAATTGAGATGACAGACTCCTGGCTAGGCAACAACAATGGTGAGTATCCCAGGGAGGTCTCAAAAGGAGAAAGTCCAGTTGCAGATGAAGTGAGTGTATTATGAGCATATTCAGTCCAAGCAAGATGTGTACTCCATGTGGATGAGTTATTGTCATTCATGCACTTTAAAGCTGCCTGCAGCTCCTGGTTACAACATTCAGTCTGACCGTTGGACTGAGGTGGTAGCCAGATGTTAGACTGGAGGAGGCCCCTGAGGCACTACTGCATTCCAAACCTGGGAAAAAAAAAACTGGAGACCACTATCTGAGACATTGTCAATAGGGATGCCATGGATGCAAAAAATTGTGATTAACCAGGAGTTGGTCTGTCTCGAAATCAGTAGGGAGCTTAAGGAAAGGGACAAAATGGATAGCTTTAGAGAATATTATCAATGATAGTGAGGATGACTGCATTACCTTCCAAGGGAGGCAAACCGGAAATGAAGTCCAACACAATGTGGGACCAAGGGCATCCAGGGTTAGGTAAAGGGAACAGGAAGGGAAGTCTGAGGTTGTCATAATTGTATGTTCCCATACAATGGTGAAATTAGTTCTCTGCATTTAACCCATCAGACGTAAGATACACCCAGATAAAGTAGTTGGCCGTTACAGTATGTAAGAACCCAGGGAGCAATTAGGGATTAGGTGTCTTGCTCAGAGACACCATGACATGTGGGAATGGCTGGGAGTCGAATCACAACTTTCTGGTCCCATGTCAGCTGCCCTACCTCTGCCCCATCTCGGCCCCAACCAATAAAGGTTGAAGGAGTCCCACCAGAGGTGGGACTCATGCACTCATGCTTCGTGCTCAGGTAGGGCAGTTGGAAAGGCCACAAAAAGTGCATTCTAGTTAAGGATAACATATGTATGGAACCAGGATAACAAGAGGCATTGGTCTATTCCAGGACCTTCCCTTGACAGGCTCAGGGACAAAGAGTTTATCAAGAGGACCAGTACTAGGGTCAGGTTCATCCTTTTGATCCTCCTTGGCCAACCTCTCATTGTCCCATGTCAATACTCCAACCACGAAGGAAATGGGAATGTTTTCCTCTGCCAAGATGATCAGTGGATGAGGACAGTCAGGTGAGAGAATCGAGTTTAATATTCTTAGACCCTGGCCCATATGTGATAGTAAAGTTAAACCTAGTGAAGAATAGTGACCATCAGACCTGTCATGAGTTCATCCTTTTAAAATTTTGGATTTAAGTTAAATTCTTGTGACAAGGCCAGATGCCAGATGAACCTTCTGAACCCTCATACCAATGTCTCCACTCTTCCAAGGCTAGTTTAATGGTTGATAGTTCACTATTTCCTACATCATACTTTATTTTAGTGGGAGATAAGCAACAGAAGAAAAAAGCACAAGGGTGAAGCTTGTCATTTACCTTTGACCTCTGAGAGATCATTGCTCTGACTCCAGAGTCTGAATCGTTAACCTCCACAATGTACTGGCATTTCATGTCAGAATGAGTCAAAATAGATTCAGATGTAAATAGCCTCTTTCACTCACAAAATGCAGAGTCAGCCTCAGGAGAAAGAGCATAGTGTAGATGTGAGTTGTGTGAGAAGGGCTGCCGTGTGACGGTAGTCCTTGATAAAATGCCTGTAGAAGTTAATAACTCCCCCCAAAAAACACTGAAGTTGTTTACTGTTCTCTGGAACAGACCACCCGGCCACAGCATTGATCTCTTCCAGATCCATCCAAACCTGCCCACTCAAAAATGAAACCCAAAAGTGACAGGGAGGAAAAGTGGAACTCATATTTCCCAACCTTAATCAATAGCTGTTTCTCCAGTAGGCATTGTAACACTTCACTGACATGATCAGTATGTTGCTCAGGATCCTTGGAATTGATGAGAATGTCATCTAATCAAACAAACACAAAAATATTTAGGAAGCCCCGGAGTTCATCTTTAACAAGAGCTTGGAAAATGGTGGGGGTACTGGTTAAACAAAAATGCATTACAAAGTATTTTAAATGGCCCAGGGGGGTTCTGTAGGCTGTTTTCCATTCATTTCCATCTCTGATTCTAACCAGATGGTAGGCATATCTTAAGTCCAGTTTAGAAAAAATAGTGGCTGAATGTAATTGTTCATGAACTGATTCAATAAGAGGCAATGTATACTTATTTTTAACAATGATCTGATTCAGTCCGGTAGTCTGTACAAGATCTTAATGTATTGTCCTTCTTATCAACAAAGAAAATACCAGGTCCCATAGGTGAGGTTGGAGGGTCAAATTATACCTGAAGCCAGGGACTCATCGTTGTAATTAATTACACATGGTCTCCTTCTCAGAGAGGTTGTATTGTACAATCTGCTGGTAGGCAGGGGGGCATCCAGAAAGAGATTTATGGCACAGTCATATGGTCTATGGAGAGGCAAGGATAAGGTGTTTGCTGAACACAGAAGCAAGATTATGATAAATAGATAGGATTTTAGAAAAGTAAACTCTCTCTGGGATCTCTGGATCTTTACCAGAACTGGTAATGGCTGAGCATAAACAAGTTTCTAAACAAATTCCATACCTCTATCATTTTCTTAACCCAATTTATTATAGTTTATGTTTAAGGAGTCACAGGTAGTCTAAAATGAATTGGGAAGTAGGGGAATCAAAATCAAATAACTCATCCTCCTCGTGACGGTTATCAGAGATTACTCAATTTGGTTAGTAATCTTGGTTAGAGTCTGACCTGTCAGGGCAGCAACATTGAAAGTTTGAGTAAGATGCTTCACAGGAATCTGCAATTGTTCCACCAAATCCTTACTAATTAAATTTTGCTCAGCGCTGAAGTCAACAAGAGCAAAGATAGGTAGATTGATGTGGTTAATACAGATAGTTGTTGGTAATATGAGAGTCAGGAAAACCAGAAGTTCCCACCAATATCTCCTGACTTACTGGTGGGAAAACGCTTTTACCCATACTGGTCAGTTGGCAATAAATTGTCCAGTATCACCACAGTAGATACACTCCTTAGCTCTTATTCTCTGCTGCATTTCCTCCCAAGTAAGGTGAATGCATCCCACTTGCATCGGTTCTGGTTCAGGTATTGGTTTCCATCCATCCATCCATCCATCCATCCATCCATCCATTATCATTTACCAGCTTCTTCCATTATGGGTCATGGGGATCACCGGTGTCCATGTCTAGCAATCACTGTGCGAGGGGTGGGGTACACCCTTGACAAGTCGCAAGTCCATCACAGGGCCACATAGAGACAAACCAGACTAACAACCATTCACTCTCTCACTCACACCTAGGGACAATTTAGAGTTACCAGTCAACCTAACATACATGTTTTTGGTCTGTGGGAGGAAACCAGAGTACCCGGAGAAAAACGACGCATGCACGGAGAGAACATGCAAACTCCACCCAGACAGGCCCCCGGACCAGGATTTGAACCAGGAACCTGCTCACTGAGAGGCAGCAGCTCTACCAGTTAAGTTTAATTTGAGTAGAAAAAGTGTGGTGAATCTTCTCACTTCAGTCTTACTCTGTGAGACAGCATCGAGGCTGGAACATTCAATCATAAATGCAGTACTTTAACACCCAGAGTAGTACAACTGAAGGCAAGATTGGTTAAAAGTTCAAAAGACAAGTGCTTTTATTTACAGGCATTGGAGTGGTGGGGAACACAGGAGGATTTGCAAAGAGTGGATATTTGATCTTGAGAAGTCAGAAGTGAATGAATAGTTTAGTTTACAGTTCTCTTGTTGTCTTCAGGCCCAGAGAGGAGGACGAAAGAATCCAGGACCTGACTAAGACAGAGGTGTACAGAAGGTGAGTAGTAGATTTGATGGAGAGTGGCAGGATGAACTCAAGGCTGGCAAGAGTGATGGCAGAGATTTCATTAGGAGTCACAAGGAGATGGTTCCAATGGATTCTCTTGGAGACATGAGGAGGACCAGACATCCAAGGAGGAAACACCAGGGGACCAGGACTAAAAGCAAAAGGAAATTCAAGTGTAGTTATTTCTCACAGAGAGAATGACTGATCAGTCTGTAGATTTGTTACCAATCATATCAAATGTTCCAGTGGTAAGAAGACAGTTTGACCCTGGAGATCATCAGCAGGATGGAGAAAACCTACTACTCCTTTAATTACTGCCCTTTCACTCAGGAAGCTGCAAAAACTGCTGGTTAGGTGAAAATTCCAGAATCCCCACACAAACTTGTCTTTTACACTATTTTCTGTCTGTGTAGTGTTAAACTGGATTTAGAGGCAATGAGAAGGTTCAATGTGGGTGTGTGACGAAAATTACCCTCATTGCCTCTCTCACCACCTGCTGACACCTCCTCTGCATTGCCTGCAGTTAGAACTACAGTATGTTCCTGCAGGGTATACATCAAGCTATGTGTGATTAGTCAGAACCTTGTGGGTGGGTTTGTTTATTAAAAGTGGCTGCAGTATGCTGATCTCTGAAAACAGTTGTGGGCTGAAACTGTGATATAAATAATATTGATCATATAGCAAACGTTACGACTGCTCCAGTAAAAATGATAAAGTGAATTGAAAGTTTTGAAGGTAGTAAAAGAACTAATGGAAGGAGATTGGATAATTTTGTGCATGTAGGAATCAGCATGGAGAACCGGCAGCTCTCTGTGGCTGTGCTGACCGAGAGAGAGTGCTGCTCCCCGGGGCAGCCATGGCAATGATGGAATTGAGTGCACCTGGGCAAGACAGCATAGGGATACGTTCTCACACTATCTGTTGGAATCGGTGGTGGTCTCTTTGTGACATATTTATAAAATAGCACTTTTTTTTAGTGAACTACAGAAATCTACCCCATCTTGGGGCCGAGATGGGGTAGAGGCAGGGCAACCAACTCCGGACCCGAAAGTCCAAAGTTCTATCGCTAGTCATTGAACATCTCTTGGTGTCTCTGAGCAGGACACCTTATCCCCAATTGCTCCCCAGGCACTTTCAATAGCTGCGCACTGCTCCACCTGAGTGTATCTCAGGTGCGATGGGTTAAATGCAGAGAGCCAATTTCACCATTGTATGGGAACATATGATGACAACGCATAACTCATTATTCATATTAAATACCAGATCTTTCTCCTCCATCTCCTGCAACATCAACTCAAAATAAACATCCACTCTAAAAATCGAACTGTTAAATCTGATGAGTGCTGCAACAGGAGGACTTATCAGGATTTAATCCAAGTGCTTCTTTTTTGAGTATGAATAGTTCATGAGATAAAGACCATCTTAGGTTACGTCAGCGAGATCCAACATCTCACATCTTGTTAAAGTGTAGAGGAGCCTTTAGAGACGCTCTCTGAAGTGCAGCTCTTAATTTCTCACTCCTTTGCTGTGAGTTGTCTGCACAGTTTGAAAGCCAGACTCGACCAGCAGGAAAAGAAAAACAATATTGCCATAAACGGAGTCACGCAGAGGTATTGTTGCATTTCGACAACAGAGACCTATCAGATTTAAAGGAGATAAATGCACCACAAAACAGGGATTTGTGTTGCTAAGTTTTACAGAAAACAAAGTTGTAAGTTTCAAAAATAATTCCTTGAATCTGAGTTAATTGTATGCTGCAATAAAACTGCTCAAGCGTAAAAGGGAAATATGAATCAGTCATCTGTGCAGAAGATGGAAACTCGTTGGTTGTTTTTCTTACTGTGTCACATGACATTAAGATTATCATTAAATCATTCCGCTTTCATTGCAAATAAGTGTAGAAATAAAAGTACATTGCTTGTAGAAGTTTTTTTTTCTTCTAATTTGGTGATAATGCTGGTGGCGCAGTTGTTAGAGCTGCCGCCTCTCAGCGAGGTTGCCGGATCGTATCTCGGCTCGGGATCTTTCTGGGTGGAGTTTGCATGTTCTCTCTGTGCATGTGTGGGTTTTCTCCGGGTACTCTGGTTTCCTCCCACAAACCAAAAGCATGCATGTTAGGCTGATTGGGAACTCTAAATTGTCCCGCGAGAGTGAATGGTTGTTTGTCTCGTTTGTCTCTGTGTCCCTGTGATGGACTGGAGACCTGTCTAAGGTCTCTCGCACACTGATTGCTGGATATAGGCACCAGTGACCCCCATGACCCGAAAAGGAAGAAGCGGGTAAAGATAATGATGGATGGATGGTAATAATGCTGTCCTGCAGTGTAGATTTGCAGGCTCAGACTTTTTTTCAAATTCATTTGATTACTATAAAGCCTAGTAACCAAAACTTAAATTTCTCGTATCTGAACAAAGTTCTAGACTCTTATGTTGGAACAATTTTTTTGCTATTTTCTCTATAAAGGAATATTGTCTAATTGTATTTTTTTCTATTACAGAATTATACTGAACGTGATTGAAACTGTGTAAAGTTTTGCCCATTAACGTAAAGTTGGTGAGACTTTTTCTTCACATCAAATGGAAAAATACTGAAGGTAAGCGAATCCTTTAATTTATCTCTAACCCATTTTCTCCCGCTTCTCTACCGCAGGGTTCTACTCTTTACTTCAGTCGGTGTCTAAAGGTGAAAAACAAACCCAAAGCCGAGAACTGCTGTGACATGGCAGAGGTGAAGGACTTTTTGTTGACTACCCTTCACATTCATGGTGGGAAACCGCCTACGCCATTACATGAGTTGACTGGTTTGATTGAACCCGATACCGTTCGAGTACTTGCCTTTCTCATAAGACTATATTAACCCCATGCTTTCGAAAGTGACAAAGCTCTAGCTGATAACCTGCAACCTTCCAACCCTGCACCTCCAAGCCCTGGATTGTCTGGCTCCGAAAGGTCATCCATCAGAACCTGCTGCTTCTTCAACCCTGTAGGGAAAACTGCTTATTTATCAACTTGTTTTTCAAGTCTCCTGTTGATTTAAGGCTTCTTCTTCAAAGAGCAAAGCTGAGAGTGATTGCTGCCCGGGACATCTTTTAGGAACTGAGACATGATTTACTACCTCTGGTGACCCACATGTCAACCACATCATCAACAGTTTCCTAGTTTCGTCTAAGCCTGAGATTTTCCAAAGGAATATTAGTGTTAATCCTCATAGTTCCAACGTTTAGCCTGGTTTAAATATGTTCCCAAAGGGTTGCGTAATGATGTACTTATTTATTGATGGCACTCAGCTGCTGCCGTACCTGCAGCAAAATTGTTTGAAGCAATCTTTTAAGAGCACCTTTACTCATGGGTCACATTTAAAGAAGAATTTGTCTACTAACACATTGTAGACCTGAAAACACCATCTTTTTTTTTTTTTTTTAACCCGCACCTGGTTCCTATCTCCATCAGTCACTGTGGTGGGGTGCACCCTGGACAAGTTGCAAGTCCATTAAAGGGCTGAAAACACATTCTGCCTGAAAAGATTACTTTTTCTTGTACATTGCTGTTGGAATATATGATTCTGGCAATTCTGAAGGTGTAAATTAATAACAAAAAGTAAAAAAAAAAAAAAAAATCATGCTGCTTTAACTAACTTACATATACACTGTTAAAATTTGCAATGAAATTCTGCTAACCAGCACCAGGAATGACTTCTGTGGATCAACACTTTTGGTTAAAAGTAAGGTGAGTTATTAGAAACTCGGGCATTGTGCACATGAGAGAGATCACAAGAAAATACTCAGCAATGTCTTTGTTTTTCATTTATCTCACATGTTTTACCAGGCACAGCTTGTTAATCAAGACTTTTCATGGCCATTTTTCTATAAAAGTGAAATAAACCAAACTAATTAAAAAAATATATGATTTAGAAACATCAGACATACTACTATTGTATTTATAAATAACTTTTTTTACAAGATCATATTGGTTGTTGACTGTGAAGTTATCAAATGTACTCGCAATTTTAACTCGTCCAGTCTTGACTGAGCTTTAGGGGCAGATTTAATTATGCTCTGTGCCTGTTGCAAAGCCACTTTTGTAGGGGTGTAACAGGACAAGCACTCGTACTGACGTCAGGGTCCAGTACATGCAATCAGATGAAGAATATAATGGTCACAGACACCACTCCCATCTAAAATTTGATTTACCCACCCTGATTTTCGCTAACTGCCATGGCAACAAACAGAGGATGACGCTGTCTAAAGCGCTCTACATGGAAGCGAAGCAAGAAAAGAGCAGATGCACAAACGAGCTGTGTGTTGCAGAACAGTGTGGAAAAGTTTTGTGTTTCCAGTCACCTACAGCAGCAGTGAAGAGCACAGGAGTACCAGCAAGAGTTGGAAGTATGGAAAGTCAGAAGGGTCATTATTTGTGCTCTTTGAAACCCCATCTGGTGTTAACTCTAATAAATATTCCGCCAAGCATTTAATGAATGCTCAGTGTGTGAACGGCACACTAACACTCTCAAAGGAGCGTTTAACATGATATTTATTTACATGGAGAAATTGTATGTTTATGTATTAGCTTTTGTTTTGCTTTCAGTTTAGGCCAAAATAACCAAAACCAAACACTCCTTGTTTGTACTGTTTTTCTTAATAAAATAAAAGATACCTTTCAGTTTGGGAGTTTATTAGACTTTTTGTTTGACTTGTAGCCTGGAGGACATTTTGAAGTTCAAAATGGCTGAATAAGACAGTGAATTGGGGCATTTTTATTATTTTTTTATTTGTCATTTAACGTAATAGCTGACAAGTCCTACCATTGCTGTACACATCCTGTTACTTTAGAGCAGAGGTTCTCAAACTTTTGGTGTTTGCCCCCCCCCCCCCCCCTCATAACTCTCAGGTTTATTAAATGCTTTTCTTCAATTTGTCTCTTTAATGCAAAATATCTGTGTAACATAAATACTTAAGACCTGCTCTTTAATAGTGTTAAAACAATTTTTATACTTTTATACATGGTGTATTTTTTAATCAAGATGCACTTAACACAATTTTTAATTTCGACTTCCAAAAATGACAGTTTTGAGGAAAGTAACAGGATCAAAAACTTTTGAACTTTACCGATTCACTTAATGAACATAATAAATGTAGCGCCACTTCAAATCATTACAGAAAACTTTTTACAGAAAACTGAACAGAATCATAACAGTAGTCATACCAAGTAACAGGGATTCGTTTGTAAACTGATTGATGCTAGAATGCAAATGAGGGGCGGAGGGGTCCGGGGCTCCTCCCCCAGAAAATTTTGAATAAAGTAGATGTGATTTCCTGCATTTTGGTGTATTTTAACGAGTTGTTAAACATCTACATGCTGGTTTAAAAAAAAAAAAAAAAAAAATATATATATATATATATATACACATTTGTGGACCCCCAAGCACTGGCTCACAGACCCTCGGGGGTCTGGGGACCCCAATTTGAGAACCACTGCTTTAGCGTCTCCAAGAGTTGTTTTTTTTAAGACATCCATCTCCAAAACTGTGAAAAAACTTAGCATTTGTTTTGACCTTGTTTTGTTTCCTGTTTTTACCAAACCGGACCTGAATACAGGGGCACTCATCAAACTCCAGTTTACGCGTACCATTACACCCCTACAGTTTAAACACTTTTTTGTATTTATTTTCTACAAAGCAGCTCAAGGTTACCACCCTGGTGGTCTGGATCCAATATTATTTGCATCTGGCCATTTTGTTTGTGTGTATAGAGTGCAAAATTCAGGGAGGATTGTATTTAATCAAACACACCCAGTAAGCTCTTTGCTGTGCGGCCAACTTGCGCCGCTGGTTCCCAACAGAACAAACGAGTCTTAACTTTTGCGCCTGACGTGACTTATTTTCTGCAAGGAGAATGCAAAGCTGTTGCTGGCAGAAAGATTGTAAAAAGTTTTTCCGTTAAATGTGTTTCAAAGGCCAAAGGATTATGTTTTAGGAGACGATTGTATTATTATTTACCAAAGCAGCTCAACAACACCGCCCAAGTGGTGTGGATACAATACCATATTTTCCGGCCTATAAGTCGCACCTTTTTGTTTTGCATACCCTGCAACTTATACGCCAAAGCGACTTATTTATGGATTTTTCCCCATATTTATAAACCAATTTTTGACTGAGATATGACCGTTTTCATTCATTCTGACATTGAAAATATTGAACACTACCATTTTCAGCCTCTAGATGACACTCGAGTAGTATGGCATGCTGTTGTATCATGTAATAGGAAAAAGTGGCTATTAATGACTATTAATGCGACTTGTACTCTGGTGCGACTTATAGGCTGGAAAATACAGTAATCTTTACATTTGGTCCTTTTGTTTGTTGATTCACAATAATTTAGAATGAAAAATCCTTGGATCAAATTTGATACAAACTTGTGTATCAATTTTCTTAGAAGGTTTTTGTTCTTTTATATTTAAAATATTGTTTTGTGTACTGGATGCAAATCTATTATCATTCTTACTTTTATTGTTCCCAGTAGCAGAGGAAGCATAACGTCATATGGCTTTAAAAACACGTTTTGTGGAAGGCGTACAGATTTGTTTGAGTTTTACAGTAGACGATAGTTGGCTGTTAGGTAAGTGCAAAATGGTTTTATTATTTTGTTATAAGGCCACACGTAGAGCTTTAAAGACTTTACATGTGTGTGCAACATGTTTGAATGTAGTTTAAAAAAAAAGAAGAGTGAAGTCTTAGGACATTCATGTGCATGTAGGAATTTATTTACCAAAATAAGTTCAGTAGGCAACATTTGTAAGGAAATAAGCTCGTCATAGTAAACGTGCTGTGCTTGCAGTTACAAGAATCGATCTGAGGGTCGCTCCTGATCATCAGCAGGTCTGCTTGTTTTTGACTCATGTTATGTAACCACCTTTTTGAGACTCGGTTTTTAAAAAATTTGCACAGTTTTGGAATCTCACCTGCAGAACTGAATGCTCACGCAGGCCCTGTTTTTGAATTGCAACCAGACATTAAACTACCCCAGATAGTAAAACTGCCTCCTAATCCATTCCTGCTGACTTTGCCTATAGTTTGTCTCATTTACCTCCACACACACGTTCACTCAGCACTCTACGACATCTCAGCTAACCAGCACAAATCATTCTGTAGAGACTAATCAGTGCTTTAGATCACATTCATGGGACACATTGGAGGCAGTGAGGGTTCAGTGTCTTGCCCAGGGACACTCCAGCATGTGACTGCTGGTGGAATCGAACCCACAACTCTCCCAATGGAGGACGACCGCTCTAACCACTCAGCCACAGCTGCCTCAGTTTGCCTTGTTTGAGTTTTCTTTGGATAATAAAATCCTTCATGGACAAACACTATTAGATCTGTCAAAACTCAAATGCAAAGTAAAAGAACACCCAGCCCACCTGCATTACGTTGACTGTCCACAGAGCTCATAACATTGGAGTGTTGTGAAACTGAAATGTTCAGTTTTGCCTTAAAATTGTACTACACCACAGAAAAACGTGCACTGCCACCTCATATTAAACAACTAAACAATGATGTGTATTTTAATACTAAAAGGTTTACAATGAGGTTTTTTTTATGTATTTCAAATGTATCAAGCTATAGCAGTTAAGTTAGTCCATTTTGATTTTGTTTTAAGGGGTTGACTTGTTGGCACTGCACGTACCTTACTTCACTCTGATAAATAAGGAGCTGGAGGTGCTCGTCATCATCCTAACAGACGACTGATTAATCGTTACAGATCTTACTCATGAGGAGAAGGACAGCAGGGTTATATAAAAAGGCAGGAAAAATCCAGGTCTATAATGGAATGGAATTTGAAGGAATGAAAACCGTTATCTTTACTAACATTAACAAGTAAAGGTTTAGGAGCAAACAGGACACGCTGGCTGTGACCTTTTCCAATCATTCGACTAGCAGACAATGACAGAACACAAGTGTCGGGACACAAAACCCTACTTCTGGATTTAGTGTGAATGTTATGGGGTTCCGGTTGTAAAGTTACACAGTCAAAAACTAACATCAATATTTTAGTTTATTTATTAGCCTTTCATAAGAAAAAAAAACTTTTTTTCAAATCATATTTTCACCATGTCCTTCATAAATTTATAAATGGCATAGTTCCAAACTAAATATTTAATTTACAAGCTAAATATTTAGTCTATAAACGACGAAATACTTAACTTGCAAGTTAAATATTTAGTTAGCAAGCAAAATATTTAGCTCCACACTAAATATTAAGTGTACAAACTAAATGTTTATGTCCAAGATAAATGTTTAATTTACAAACTAAATATTTAAATTGCAAGTTAAATATATAGTTAGCAAATTAAATATTTATTTTGGAAATTAAATATTTAGTTTGGAAAATACACATTTAGGTCTGAGCTAAATATTTAGTTAGCCAATTAAATATTTATTTTGGAAATTAAATATTTCATTTGGAAAAGAAATATTTAGGTCCAAGCTAAATATTTAGTTAGTAAATTAAATATTTATTTTGGAAATTAAATGTTTAACTTTGAAAAAAAAAGGTTTGAGCTAAATATTTAGTTAAATAAGTTATTAATAGATTTAGTTAAATATTTAATTTAGAAATTAAATGTTTAACTTAAAAATTAAATGTTGAGTTTGGAAATTAAATATTTAGCTTGGACAATAAATATTTAGTTTTGAAATTAAATGTTTGGTTTAGAAAATACCATACCATACCATACCAATTTATTTATATAGCACTTAAAACAGCAACAAGGCCAACCAAAGTGCTGTACAAAAGAACCAAACATGCACAGCAGACAGGAAAACATAAAATAGAAATACAGATACAAATAGCAGCAGAAGCTAACTAAAATGGCCAACAGAGTAGAGAACAGACCGGACCAAAACAAATCACACCATGTTAAAGGCAAGCGAATAGAAGTGGGTCTTCAAGCGAGACTTAAAGACTGAGAGTGTGGGAGCCTGCCGGACACAGTGGCAACTCATTCCACAGTCGTGGACCTGCAACAGAGAAAGCCCTGTCACCTCTGAGCTTACGACGGGTTTCTGGGACTGAGAGAAGCGTCTGGTCTGCTGACCTCAGAGAGCGCGGTGGGACATATGGCTGCAGAAGATCAGTGAGATAGGATGGGGTGGAACTGTTCAGTGATTTAAAAACATACATGAGAATTTTGAAATGGATCCGAAGGTGAATGGGTAGCCAGTGCAGGGAGGCCAAAACTGGCGTGATGTGCTCTCTATAGCCTGTACCAGTTAAAAATCGGGCTGCATCATTTTGGACCAGTTGTAGACGAGCAATGGAGGACTGACTGATTCCAAACAGAAGTGAATTGCAGAAAATAAATATTTAGCTTGAAAATCAATGTTTAATTTACACCTAAATATTTAGTTTAATAAAGCTTGGAAATTATTATTTAATTTACTCCTAAATATTTAGTATTTAGGTTGTAAATTAAACATTTATCTTGCACATAAACATTTACTTTGTAAACTAAATATTTAGCGTGGAGCTAAATATGAAGCTTGCTAACTAAATATTAACTTTCAAGTTAAGTATTTAGTTTGTAAACTAAATACTTAGCTTGTGAATTAAATATTTAATTTGGAACTATGACATTTATAAATGTATGAATGACATGGTGAAAATATGACTTTGAAAAAATATGTAGTTTTTTTTTCTTATGAAAGGTTAAATAAACCAAAAATATTGCTGTTAATTTTTGACTGTGTAACTTTACAAATGGCACCCCATAGAATGTTGTTATTGTTTATCATATTTGTGGTCTCATATTGTATATTCCTTGTCATGTGCCTTGTTTGATTAGTGTGTAAAAGTCATCTGCTCAGTAGAAATCTTCTGACTTAACCATTTGTATGTTTCCTCTGTTAAATCGGTTTAACTGGCTTGACCTGTGACCAGTCGATATATTTTTCTCATAAAGCAGTGCTTTGGTATGTGAAAACTATAGCAGAACAAATCACAGTGGTTGAAACATTTCTGTGTGCTTTAGCCTTTGTATTGTTTAGAACCATTTCAGGTCTTTTCTGTGTAATTAAAGGGGGACACTTTATGATAGAAAGAAAGAGTATATTGTGCAAAATTGAATAGATGTTTAAAAAATGTATACCACATTGGTGTTTATATATTTGTAATGAGTAGTATCTTTCATCTTCAATATCTCAAACTTTTTGGTTTGGTAAAGTATTGTTCATTGTGTTACGCTGCAAAATGACAACGTTCATAAAAATGCGGTTTTATTGATGTTATAAACAGTAACTCATTACCTGTACCATATTATTTACAGCAGTTTAGAGCAAGTCTTTGTTACAAAAATTTACCCCCTTGGAGGAAGTGATATATTGTACTTTAAGCAAAGGCAAAAAGTACTTTTAGAATAATTCACATTCAAAGAATTCAAAGCTGTTTCTACACATATATGTGAGGATGCATTTGTAGGCAATCTTGATGTACACTATACAGTAGATGACAGTTTAGATCTGAGAATCTCTCTTTAATCAACATTAGTAAATGCAGTGTCTGAGATTCTGAAAGAAACTCAGGTTAGTCTAGCCACAAACCAACAAACAAGGCAAACTATATCAAAAGATACTTTTTATATATAGTCTATTAATATAATGAGCTGTTAACGGGTCTAAGCTGTGACTAAGCATGAATACTACAGTCTTCTATGTTCCTGTCCATTCCAAAGCCAAAAAGAGTTGGTATGTTTGATGAATGGAGTCAAGAAACTAAGCTGCGTCATGAATTAATTAAGAGTATGACTGCCTCTAAACACTTCCCATGTGTGTTGCTATGTGACCCAAAAGTGAGCAGAGCTGCATCCTAAATAGTGATTTTGGGCACGAGTTATAGTTCATCTAACAGAAGTGGCTTGATCGTATGGCTCTTGGCAGGAAACATGTCTGGGTGCCAAAAACGCAAATCTAATTTTTGCCAGGCGCATAATCTGGCAAAAAATAAAACTGTTGTATTCTGTATTTTTGTGTAAATGTTAACAAACATATAAATATGAATAAAGTACATCCTAACGGTATATGTTGATTAATTTATTCTTGTTCAAGGGTTTAAAAGCACAGTTCTACAAAGTACTGTGTACAGTAGATCTGATGGATGGGGCTGTATGTCAGATATAATCTTATATGTTGATGATATGCTGGTGATCAACTTGCCATTAGTGTAAAAACAAAAAAAAACCTCATTTTGCATGTTAAGTGGTATCTGACATGTCCGAAAACTACTATTTGTTGGAGGAAGAGACGACTTTGAGCCAGGGTGACCAAGGCTATTCCTT
The DNA here is from genome assembly GCF_014905685.2 of Nematolebias whitei. Classification (NCBI taxonomy): domain Eukaryota; kingdom Metazoa; phylum Chordata; class Actinopteri; order Cyprinodontiformes; family Rivulidae; genus Nematolebias; species Nematolebias whitei. The sequence goes on from NC_056507.1 coordinate 6,945,367, forward strand.
GGAGCTAAGTCCTTCAGGTGGCAACACACCTGAGCCTAGCTTGTAAACTACCTTTGATGAGCATCGTGACTTCTGAAGAGATAGCGGCATCCAGCTGAAGGACATTAAACAAGAAATAAAAGGTGTGAATGACGGACTGGACGAAGCAGTGGGAAGAATAGAAGAAACGGCGATGGTGCTACAAACGGTATCTATGTTAATTAAGAGGCTAACCCAACGCCAAGCTAAGCTGGAAGCTAGGCTCACAGAACAGGTGGGTCGTGCACGTAGGGAGAATCTGCGGATTTATGGGACAAGGAGGGAGCTGATATGGTTATTTTTCTGGACAACTTGTTTTAAAAAAAAAGCGCTGGACCTCCCTGACAACCAGGATCTGGGACTTGAACGAGCACATCGACTCGAAAGCCGATCGGCGCACAGGGGAAACTCAGCTCTATCATGGTAAAGTTTGGGAATCATGTACAAAAGAGGAGGTTCTTCAGAAAGCCTGGCAGAAAAGAGAAGTATTTTGTGATGAAATGCGTTTCTTCATTGACCATGACTTTCCCACTAAAGTGTTTAAAAAACAACGAACATACGGATGCACAAAAAGTATAGAAAAGTGAACGCATCAGGTTTCAGACCACCTATCCAGCAAGGTGTTTTATAACGAAGGCACTGATCTCAACCAGGATGCAGCAGAAGCGACAAGAGAAATGGCCGCTCGTGGGTTCCCAATCACTGTCGTAACATCTGCAGCAGCTCCGGATCATGAAGAGATGCATCTCTTGTCTTCATGGCAGAAGGCGAGAAGACAACATGAGGACCAGCACGTGATAACAGGCAGAAAAGCCACCAAGCACGAATCAGGCGAAAGCTTCAGGGATTCAGAAAAGGGTCTGCCATTGAGAACTTCAAGTTCACACTACAAAGTCAGCAGGAAGTTGTTTTTGTTTTGCCAGAGACACTTAAATTTGCAGTTATCCTATAAGAGTTCATGTTTCTTTTTAGTTACTCTAATTAAGAGTTGAGACAGCCGAATTGTGAACATCCATAAGTTTTGTTCATCAAAAAATCTTGCTAGTGTGTGGACATTATTTAGGGCACCACCTCCACATTGGGATGGGTCACTTCCCTACTGGGACCTGGACTACACAAGGCCCTGCAGGGCTCTTTTGATACAAGCCTCTACCTTGGAAACACCTGTCTTACTTTGTTTTCATAATGATAATATTAATATTGTTTACTGTTTGCCATGGTCTGACGCATGTGTTATGGAAGAGATTTTGTTGATGCATACACTTCATGAAACTGGATATTGTGGGAGAGGTTTTATGTGGGTTTTATCAGGTTAGAAAAGTATAAATATACTGTACAGGACATTAAGATTGTATCACTTAACGTGAAGAGCATTCCAAACCCAGTTAAGAGAAGTAACATGCAGTACTATCAAAAATGAAGCGGGGAAATGCCCAGATCGTCCTTCTACAAGAGACACATCTTTCTTTAATGGAGCATGAAAAGATGAGGACAATGTGTATATAGGCGGGGAGTTACAATATTAATTTACCTAAAGATAGTTTTTGAGTATATATCAGAGATATCTGATAGAAAAGGGAGATATATAATGGTTACAGGAAAGATAAACAATGTTTTAGTAACAATATGTAATGTTTATATCCCACCTGGAAGTAGTTTAGGTTTTCACATAATTTGATTCAATGGCAGGAGCAACAAGACTTTTATTCTGCGGAGGTGATTGGAATATATTACTCAATCCTAAATTAAATGCATCCAATACATCATTATGCTGTATAAGAAAATTAGCAATCTAAAGGAGAAATTGGGTACACTAGATCTTTGGAGAGAGTTTTATCCCATAAAACATGTGTCCACCTTTTATTCATTCCCCCATAATACTTATTCTAGAATATCAAAGTTCATGCTCAATAATCCAGGTAAAAGAAAATCCAACAAAGTTGAATCAGGTCCTCTGGACGGTTTCTTTGTGTTGAAACGTTTCGTCTTTCATCCAAAGTACTTCATCAGTCCGAGGAGCCACAACTAACTCAGTCCCATTCACATAGTGGGTCAACCAGTTTGATGGTGATAAGATGGTTTCTGGAGTCCGCCCTCTGCCTCGCCTATTCGTCTGAGGCAGCCATGGCCAAAGTGGTTCAAAACATCAACGTTCACGCTCAATAATCAACCTAAATAAACCGTCCAGAGGACCTTGTTGGATTTGTTTTTACCTGGATTGTTTACCTAGAATAACTGGATGTTGAAAAAAGGATTTAGGATCTCCTTCAGCCAAAGACTGCTTAAACCAAGATGCTCTACTGACAGACACAGGAAGTCATTACTACCAGTGAGCATCAAACGCGTTTGTTTTTCCCATAGCTGAACTCAAAGATCACATGTTTTCTATGTACGCAAGAGGTCTTATTCTCTCAAATATTGTTCACAAATACTTTGTATGTGTAAATCTGTTAAAGAGCACTTCTCCTTTGCTGAGATATCCGTCCATCACATGTCAAGATGCTGATTAGACAAGCGCTGGAGAGCTGTGAGACACCGGAGGCGAGTGAGGTGGTGGAGAGGAAGAAACAGGTTTAAAAGCCAGACGAGTTTCCCAGAAACCTGAGTTCCTCCTTTCCACTTCCTTCACCAATAGAGGTGACAGGAGGATCTCCATCTGCTGTGGCGTCTCTGTCTCCACGAAGGTCTGGACCTTCTCATTTGACACCCGCCCCACTGGATGACAGATTACGGACCCTGCGCCTCCTCTCTGTGTGTTTCTTCCCTCTCCTGCTGGGCAGTCCCAGCTGCTTCTCTTGCCAGAAACTAGAACGGAGTGATCTGCCCGCTGGTCCTTGTTTGAGAGCGGCTCATTTGATCAGTATCAGAGCAGGAGTTGGACCCAGATGCAGACAGACACAAGGGGACCAAGTAAAAGAAAACTCTTTATTTAAATAAGGAAAACAAAGGTCTGACATGGCATCATTCTGACATCCAGAATTAGCTGTTCACGTAAAAAGGAGGACCATCAGCCTACCAGTTGGACATTGGTGCCCTGATGGCCGCTTGCTATTCACAGGGGGCTGAGTGATACTAGCAATAACAGCACAGTAAGAGGGGGACAGTTGAACACCAAGGCCTCCGCCCCGTTTAATGATGGATAGGTTATTTTGACAAAGATGGCTTCCTTCTCTCAAACCAACATTCCTCTCTGTCAAAGATGTGCACATCTTCATCCCCTGAAAGAGTGACCGCTGGCTTGCAGATGAGTGTAGACTGCAGAGTCCCGGCCTGACGATGTTTCTCTTCTGCGCAAAGAGAAACAATGTAGAGGCTGACTGAGCAAGAGAGTGAGAACTGGCACAGGGAACACAGGGGCTGAATCAAAACACAAGGGATATAAAAATAACCTAAACCACAGGAGAAAACCAAACCACAAGGCAAACCAAATAACCAAAAAAAGAAAAAATATCCAGACTATAACTATACTGCTGATTCATCTCATCTGAAAGCCTTTATGTCAGTGTGTCACACTTACACTAACAAATATTATCACTGAGAAAATATCTTATTTAGTACCCTTTAACACTAGCAGTGACCACCCGTAGTGTCAGAAATGTGAGGCTTTTGTTATAATATTATTGTAACACTTTACACCCCATGCATCAAGTTTCATCAGACAAAACTTCAGAGGGAATGACGCCAGTTAAGTTTATTTAATGTTTGGGATTTTCCATCGAATTGGTTCATCACTTGATTTGTGGATGCTGTGGGGGAGACACATATGGCTTACTTTGGCTTCACTAACAAGAAACAACAGGGAAGGCAGTTACATCTGTATCACTTGCAGACGCGAGACAGTAAAACGTACTAAAGTATTATATCTCTGCACATGAAAATCTCAGAATGGCCAAAAGAAGTGAGCACATTGAATTCAGTTCAATTCAAAATACTTTATTAATCCCAAAGGGAAATTAAATCTTGTTGTAGCTCATCATCCTGGTTTCATTAAGAGTTGTTATAAATGCTGATGGCTGTGGGCAGGAAGTAGCTGCTGCAGTCCGTCCCACAGCAGATCTAATGAAACTGGCTGCAGATGCCGATTTGTCCACCTGGGCCCAGCAGGCCTCTCGGTCCTCCTGGGCAGCAGGACCACCTGAAAGATGGGCAGACCTCCTTCCTGAGCGATGATCTTTCTCAGCAGCTTGTTGAGCTTCTCATCATTGCAGACAGCCAGCTGTAGGTGTCAAGGAATGATCCTGGTTTTCTTGTTGTCATGAGCCACATTTCCTGCCAGCACCAGGATCTCAGCAGTCAGTCACTCGAGCATCTCTGCCTGGTAGACGGAGATGCATCCACGGCGCCACCTTTACAACTCAATAGGGATTTAATGCTGTATTTGAGGTACTTGTAATATTTGAGCTTTGAGATGTTAATCAGCAGCTCCCAGATGTAAAAATCACCTTGGTGTCATGGTTACGCATCACAACAAATGCCCAAAAGTAGAAAAGGTTTCATTAAAAATCCTTCCAGCTGCACAGCATCTGATACCAGAGGAAGTAATCATCTGAAAAAAAGCCATTTACATCCAGAAAAAGAGGAAATAAAGTTTTCTAAAACAATATCCCAGAATGAATGTAACAGCTACTCCAACATGCTGCCACCTTGAGAGGTGCAATTCTAGAAAAGATAACATGACTGAGTCAACTGTTCACAGCTGAGCTCATCTGTATAAAACATATGGCTGAGCTGCTCCCATCAGCTAACACGGTCATAGATAAAACTGAAACTGATGAAAAATGCTGCAGATGATCAACAAATTTACACAACCATTGTACTGCTTCCCATAGGAAAACTCATTGGCTATCACCTGCAGGATTTCTAAAACAATGCACTGACATGTGCAAGCAGTTAGCAGCGCTACGGGTAATTTATTACCTCGTTTGCATGCAGTCAGGGGAAAGTGAGCAAAGAAGGAAGATCGAATAAATGCAAACAGGGGAACCACCAGGTAATAAAGGTATAGATCAAAACGCCTGAGGAAGACTTTACACTGAGACTCAGTGGCTGCAGTCTTCGCACTCCACCCTCTGATCTTACCCAGGCACATTCTCTGCCATCTCACTGTGACGAAGCTCACCCATGCAACCCAAACGTGCAACGAAGTCACACTTCAGTGAAAAGGCTTTCCACTGAGATAACTGAAAATTTTAATTTTCTTTAGTTGCCACTCTGCAGCTTTATCTCGGAGTCATTTACAAACAAAATACACGTGTAAAAGGTTAAAATTCCAGGAAGTTTCCTGTTCTTCTGGCTACTCCCCGTGAGGATCCGTGTCTCGTTATCTTTTGGGTGTTCATAATTTGAGATATTTGTGATTCACGTGTTCATTTACTTTCCTATGCCCCCAGTGTTTTTTTCCGGGTCATCCCTGCTCCTGCCCAGTCCGCTCTCACCTGATCCCAGTTGTTTCACCAGCAGGTGTTTGTCATTGTGTTAGTCAGTCACGCTCTTTATAGTTTATGTCTTTCTGTTGGCCTCGCAGTCACCCATTAATAGTTTACATGCCATCCTGAGTTTCCTTGTGCACCTGTTTCCCAAGTTTATTTTTATGTAAGTTTTTGGCTACTGTGACAGTGTTTTGTTTTCTTTAGTTAATGAACAATATTTTTTCTGAGTTCCTCATGTCAAGCTTGCCTTCTGGGTTTCATCCTGCTCCCGTCGGTGACAACTCCCGTCAGCGAGCAAACTCGCACAAAATATTTAAGTGACCCCGGTAGAGCCATTTTACTGTTGACAAAATGTGATTAGCTGTGACTGCAGTCGTGAATGTGATTGAATCTGGAAGTTATTCTGTGTAGCTGCACATCTGTTGATTAGTTTCTGAGAGTTTCATTATAATCCATCGTGTTGTATGAGATATTTTACTAAGAGTACGACAAGGTTGATTCCAATATTTGATGGCGAAGTAAAAAACAAAAAAGCTTCTGCTATGTTAGTGCTTAGAGTCTGTATAATGACTTATAAAGATATATAAAACAATCGTTAGGCAAATTAGAACAAAGCAGGTGGATCAAACCCTAAACTGGAAAACCACAAAGCTATTATAACGCAAACATATTTTAAAAATGCACATTTTAAGTGGATATTCACAATAAAAATAATTTTAAAAACGCCTCCCTGGTTTTTGGAATCTGTAAGAGTTGAAGACGGTTTCCAAATTAAATTTATTTGGCTTGAATATTTTCTGTTAATCCGTTCAAATGTAATTGGATTTGTCTGTCTGAACTGTCATGTCACTTCCTTCTAATTTGGTGCTGAATGTCAAAATAAAAAGGCTTTGACGTTTTCATTTCTTTTTGTGAACTTCTGTGGCTCGGTCCCCGCATCAGAATGTCGATAGTGTGACTTCAAACCTCTGTTGTGCGTCTCCAAATATTCTGAGGTTAGATAATAAATCTCAGTCGTCTCCAGGAAGTCGTCTATGTGTGTGTGAGAATGAATGATAGAAACTATGTTTTATCTGTGTGTGTGGCGGGGGGGAGTTGTTGACTGTCTGAATGTGTGAATAAACAATACAGCCCAACATGATCGGACAATATTCTAATCTCATCAGATATTTTTTTCTTATCTCTGGCCAAAAAGCAAAGCACGGTATTACGGCATGTCAAATAGGCAAGACAGCATGGAGTCTAATAATCTGGTACTTTGTGTAGACTGCAGGATTGTTTTCTACATTACATTGGACTCATAAAAAAGATTAAATAATGATGATTAGAGCTCTAATGCATATTGTTGAGTTTTAGTTAGGTTTTGGTTTTTGGACCTGAGCATTTTAGGAATACATTTTTCAGTCTTTCGCCCTCCTGGAATGACATTAATCTGTCCTCCAGCTCTAATGTTAAAAATCTTGGTGTTATTTTCTATCAGGACATGTCTTTTATCCCCCACATTAAAAGCGTTAGAATCGCGTTCTTCCACTAAAATTAGAAACATCTGATCTAAAAATGATGCAGAAAAACTGTCTCATGAATTTGTCACATCTAGACTGGGCTGTTGCAAATGTTTGTTATCTGGGTGTCCAAATACGTCTTTAAAACGTCTTCATTTGATCCAAAATGCTGCTGCCAGACTCTTAACTGGAGTTAGTGGGAGAGATCATATCTCTCCAGTTTGAGCTTCTCTCCATTGGCTCCCTGTCAAATCCAGAATTTAATTCCAAATCTTACTTCTAACCTACAAAGCTCTCAACAACCTAGCTCCATCTTATATTACAGATCTTATTGTTCCATATTTTCCTAACAGAGCACTTTGCTCTCAGACTGCAGGCTTACTTGTGGTTCCTAGAGTTTCCAAAAGCAGAATGTGAGGAAGATCTTTCAGTCATCAGGCTTCTCTCTTGTGGAACCAACTTCCAGTTTCTGTCCATGAGGCTGACACATTGTCCAGTTTTAAGACTTTCCTTTTTGATAAATCCTATAGTTAGGGTTGGCTTGTTATGCTGCCATAGACTTAGACTACTGGAGGACAAATTGACCTCATTTTCTTAAATGAGTTGTTAAAACTGAATAGTTTTCATTTGATACTATTTGTATCTTAACATGTGATTCTTGACCTGCCATTGTGTATCTGTTCCTCTCAAAGCAGCCGGTTGAAGCAGACGGCCGCTTGTCCTGAGCCTGGTTCTGCTAAAGGTTTCTTCCTCATGAGGGAGTTTTTCCTTTCCACTGCCGCCTTCATGCTTGCTCAAGGTTATGAACTTGTGTTTTATATATATGAATGTTCCTGTTCAGTGCCCTGAGAAGACTTATGTTGTGACTTGGCGCTATATAAATAAACTGAACTGATTTGGTAAATAGTACTGTATGGGTGGTTAGCCTTTCTTTATGATAGTACTGTAAACGGTAAATGGGCTCTACTTATATAGCACCTTTCTGTCTAATCAAGATACTCAAAGCACTTTACAACACAACCTCATTTACCTCCACACACATTTATACAGCACTCTACTAGATATTTACAAATATAATCAGAACAAATCATTCTATAGAGACTAATCAATGCTTTAGATCACATTCATTCACTGATGGGACACACATCGGAGGCAATGAGAGATTCAGTGTCTTGCTCTTATCTCGAAGGTCACGGGGGCAAATCCCGTCCAGGGACCTTTCTGGGTGGAGTTTGCATGTTCTCTCCGTGCATGCGTAGGTTTTCTCTGGGCACTCCAGTTTCCTCCCACAGACCAAAAACATGCATGTTAGACTGATTGGTAACTCTAAATTGTTCCTAGGTGTGAATGAGAGAGTGAATGGTTGTTTGTCTCGTTTGTCTCTAAGTGTGATGGACTGGAGACCTGTCCAAGGCCACCTCTCTGTGACTGCTGGATTTGGGCACCAGTGACCTCATGACCCAAAAAGGAAGAAGCAGGTAAAGATAATGGATGGATGGATGGATGGATGGATGGATGGATGGATGGTTTATTAGTTTTGTTTCAGAAGTAGTGTGTAAATTTATTTTACATTCTAGCAGTTCAGGAGCTCCAATATGAGGAGCAGTTAATGGAGACTGTAAACCAGCGTGATACAAAACAACATTTAACCAGACTTCTTTTATTTACGTCTCAGATTTAAAATAGATTTACACCTTTAATAAAACTGATAACTAATGTGAACGATTTTAACTCTCAGCTGAAATGATGAGGAAAACAAAACATCTTATGACACAGCATATTCTACAACTTTAGATGCTTTTAGAGAATTCATATTCTTTCATAATTAAAAACGCCTAACCAAAAGCTAATCTACGAATAAGTTGATAAGTTCTATCTTATTTTATAATCTGGCATTCTCTGTTCTTCGGTTTATGATTCCTTTATTATTTTTAACAAAAACTTTTATGACTTACACTTCTAAAAACATGCTCTCGACCTGTTTGACCTTTATTTAGGACGTTTTTTTATCCCCAGAACTGAATCCTTTCTAATGTTTCGCCCAACATCCAAGCAATAATGGTGTTTTCCAGGCCTGCTGCTGTATGAGGAAGTTGATGAAGATTGTGATTGTCAGCAGTGTGGAGAATGCAAATAAGGAAGCAAAAGGAAGAAGAAAAAAAACCTGAAGAAAATGTAGAAAAAACAAACTAAAAACGTTACAGGTGTGTCACGTGTTTGTAATCCTTGAGGCACAGCACAAAAACAACATCAGCTAAAACAAATTGAATCAGCCAAATTCTTCCCATGGACTAACATTTCAAGCCTTATTCTGTGTATACTATAACACTTGAACGCTATCAACACCGAAATGACGTTTTGTCAAATATTTATCAATAATAAGTACCTATCCACCTTATTCCGAGCCCCCATGGTGCCTTGAGTGAAATATGGGTGCGACTTCTGGCGGGGACAAGAACTGGCGTTTGTTTATGTGTAAACAATACACGCTAATGTAGTTCCTCTAAGCATTGTGGATTTAATTTAAATGTAGGAACACCACCTGTCTGAGCTCAAACAGACAATATAATCAGACCGCTGCCTGCTGAGGACGAGGGATGGAGGACAACCTGAAGAAGTGGCTGCAGATTACATCTATTAGCATATTTAGCTACATATACTAGCATATTTAGCTACTTACACTAGCATATTTAGCTACTTACACTAGCGTATTTAGCTACTTACACTAGCATATTTAGCTATTTATACT
>NC_056507.1:6955074-6955317 GCF_014905685.2 Nematolebias whitei
CTACTTATACTAGCATATTTAACTACTTATACTAGCATATTTAGCTACTTATACTAGCATATTTAGCTACTTATACTAGCATATTTAGCTACTTATATTAGCACATTTAGCTACTTACACTAGCATATTTAGCTACTTATATTAGCATGTTTAACTACTTATACTAGCATATTTAGCTACTTATACTAGCATATTCAGCTACTTATACTAGCATATTCAGCTACTTATACTAGCATATTTAGC
>NC_056507.1:6955327-7007395 GCF_014905685.2 Nematolebias whitei
ATTTAGCTACTTATACTAGCATATTCAGCTACTTATACTAGCATATTCAGCTACTTATACTAGCATATTCAGCTACTTATACTAGCATATTTAGCTACTTCATTGACTCAGTAGCTTCCAACTGTGAAGCGATAAACAACATGTTAAGCTCTGAGGTGTATTACTATTTACACAGTAATAAGCTCGGTCGTGTTTTGTTAAAAGAGGTGGGACACAATCTCATTGACCTTAAAGCAGACATAGAGCCCAAGGCCTTAAAGTCCTGAAGCACCCACACCTGCCCCCACCCTCATTCGTCCCACTCTGGGCCCTTGAGCAAGGCCCTTAACCCCCACCATCTGCTCCTCTGGGTGTCCTAGATAGCAGCTCTCTGCTCCACACAGAGGGCTGTGGTAGCTCGGTGGTCTGTGGTTACGTCAGGAAGGACATCCGGCGTAAAAATAACTGCCAAGTCTTCGTGCGACTTAGTTTGCTGTGGCGACCCCTGAAGAAGGGAGCAGCCGAAAGAAGAAGAAGAAAAAAAGTTTGTTAAATAAATGTAAACAAAACAAAAACAGAGTTGTATCGTCTAAACTGAATGCAAATAACTTTTAAATAAACTGCGGTCCGTGCTCCTTTACCATGGTTAACCATTGTTTACTGCAGGGATATTCAACTGTCGGCCCGTGGGCGATTTCTGGCCTGCGGGTGATTTCAATCCGGCCCACCAATTACATCATTAAAAAAAAAAAACTTTTTTTGGGGGGGTTCTGGGTTTGGGTTCTGTCTATTGCATTTATGATTCAATGCAATAAAACAAACCCATTTAAAAGGTACCAGATCATTGTAATACTTGGTTCATTAACATAGTTACTTTAATCGCTGGATGTCCGGCCCCTGAGCTGCTGGCTTTCAGAAACTGTGGCCCCCTGAGCAGTTTGTTAAATAGCCCTGGCTTACCGTGTCTGACAGGAAGTTGTACACATTATCATTTATACTGTAGAGCCCACAGGAATTCATTCAACCTTTATTTATACAGGTTAGTCTCACTGAGCCTCGAGGACTCATTTACAAGAGAGACCTGATTTTAACAAATATTGACAACAGTAGACAATCATTAAAGAAGGCATATAAATTGAGAAGAATAAGTGAAAGAAACAAGAATAATTCAATTCAGAAATACTTTATTAATCCCAAAGGGAAATTATATGTTGTTGTAACTCGTTATCCTCATTTCATTAAGATATGTTATAGGTACTGATGGCTGTGGGCAGGAAGGATCTCTTGTAAAGGTCCATCCCACAATGGATCCTAAGAAACTGGCTGCAGATGATCCGTCCACCCAGACTCGACTGGCCTCTTGGTTCCCCCGGGCTGTAGGACCGCTCGAATGCCGGGTAGAACTCCTCCCAGAGCGATGGCCACTCCTCCCAGCAGTCTGCCGAGCTCCTCGTCACTGCGGACAGCCAACTGTAGGTGCCGAGGGACGATCCTGTCCTTCTGCTGTCATGAGCCGTGTTCCCTGCTAGTCCCAGGATCTCAGTGGTCAGTGCGAAGGCACTCGAGCACAGCTGGCAGGTAGATGGGAATGCTTCCACAGAACATCCTTTCAACTCATTAAGATTTGGGGCTGTAGCTGAGATATTATTTGAACTTTTGAGATGTTAATCAGCTTCTGTTGGTTGTTGAAAACTGCCTTGTTGCCATGGTTACGCATCATAACAAATGTCCAAAGCTAAAAAAGTTTCAGTAAAAAAATGATTGAAAGAAGAATAAATAAAAGAAAGTGGATAAGGTGAATAAGGTGGGTAAGAAAGTGTTATCAGTCATAACGTCCCTTTAAGTGCTGCTTGTGCAGTTGATTGGACCCTGAACATCTGGGACTCCACGAGACACGTACTTATCCCGTTTAATCTTTTTCTAAAACCACTTCTGTTCAGGAAACGAACAAACACCCATCGAAAGTGGTTCTCCCACATTTAATAACATGGCCTCAAGGACGTTTTCTTGACAACAGCTTTCATAACCTCAGTGGATTCTACATCATGGCAGGAGCTTCCACTTTCCCATCCTTTCCCTCAGACATCTTCCATCTGTACTAACAAATGAAAGTGAAGAGGAGCGTTTAGTACACAGACATCTTTCTGTTTGTGTGCCTGCATGTACACCAGCTGAACTTGGGCCCATAGTATGATGGCTCTTGGTGTGAGTGCACTTGATGGATCAGTCCCTTATGCACTCATGAATGCAGCTTGGAAGCGTGTTCAAAATTTGCTTGTTTTTTATTTGTGAAAAATGTGTTTTCAGTTGTAGTTTGTCTTGGGCAAAAAATAATGTAACACAATTCATCGGTTCTGGTTCAGATAACAGCTCTGAAAAAAAAAAAAAAAAAACTGAGAGCAAACAACTCTCAAACAGCAGTTCAAGTGGAGTCCTTTTGGAAACCGTAGGTCTTGTCCAGAAACAACAATGTGTAGAACGGCTGAGTGGTAGCAACAGCCTGAAGGCCTTCACAGCCAAAACTTTGAGCGCTACCAAGAGACAGCTGTGCACAACTCAGCACAAGCTTAAATATTTAAATGTGTGGGAAAATAACGTATCAACACAAGTTACTACGATTCAAAAAATTAATTCTGATTTGCTGTGATTAAATTAGTTTAAAGGTTTTTCATACCGACCTGGCCTCCCAAAAATCAACCAAGACCAAATAACAGGAAAAAAAAGAACAAACAATAAAACAGCTGGACTCATTTGGTCACTATTAATGAATCATGATCAAAATTTTACTCAATCAGACTAAAGCATTACGTTACATAGTGATTTTAAAGTTGAAATTAGGTTTAATTTATGCGTTTCCTGTTTATTCAAGGAACTGTGACAGAACATTTTAGATATCCAGTAAGTTTTAAACAGATTAAAAAAAAAAACTATGTAGTTTACATTTTAATTTGGAAGCAGACTCATGGTCTTTACAGACTGATCAGCAAGGCTAAGTTTAGTTGACAATAACAAATTTTCTTATTTTTTTAAACTACACACTCTTAAGATGGGCAGCACGGTGGCGCAACTGGTAGAGCTGCTGCCTCTCAGCGAGCAGGTCCTTGGTTCAAATCCCGGTCCGGGGGCCTTTCTGGGTGGAGTTTGCATGTTCTCTCCGTGCATGCGTGGGTTTTCTCCGGGTGCTCCGGTTTCCTAACCAAAAACATGCATGTTAGGCTGATTGGTAACTCTAAATTGTCCCTAGGTGTGAGTGAGAGAGTGAATGGTTGTTTGTCTCGTTTGTCTCTATGTGTCCCTGTGATGGACTTGCGACCCCTCCAGGGTGTACCCCGCCCCTCGCACAGTGATTGCTGGACATGGGCACCGGCCACCCCCGTGACCCAAAATGGAATAAGTGGGTAAAGATAATGGATGGATGGATGGATGGATACTCTTAAGATAGAAACTAAAAAAAGTTTTCTCAAAAAGGCAAGTTATTTCTCGTATTACAAAGTAATAATGTTTTTTTCACAAGAAAACGTATCTCGTGATAAGATCACACTTTCAGGATAATGTGTTTTGTTGCTGCTATTACAAGATAATGATGATCGTTTTACTGTTGCTTTGTTATTATGAAATGTTAACAATTGTTTTCTCAAAATTAGGAGCTACTTATCTCATTCTTGTGAGATAATTGTGGTTGTTTTTTATGATAACGAAGCATATATTTATTTGCTATTTCAACTTAAATACGCATTTTTTCTTGTGAAAACGAAAAATTATTTCAAAATCACAATCATATATGCATTTATGTATGCATGCATGCATGTATGTATATTAGAGATGCACAATATTGGATTTTTGGCCGATATCCGATAGGCCAATATGTTAAAACGTATTTGGCTGATAACTAATACCAATACCAATACATTTTTTTCATAGACCTACTTACAGAGACTACATAGCTTTCTCTGCTGTGGAATTAAAATACTACATTATTGTGCATGGTCTTTGTCAGTTTGGCCTGATACCAATTGCAGATGCCAAAAAGTGGCTGAAAATGATGCAACACTTCAACTTGGATTATGTTTAATACCAAATTTATTCATGACATTTATTGTTTCTAACACAATGACAACGCTTGAACAGTGAAAATTTGTCAATTTTCACAAATCTAAACTCGACCTGTTCACAAGCAGCAAGTGAAAAGTGCATAAGTAGTAGTGCATTAATAGATATACTTGACAGTTTCTTAAATATATATATATAATTCCAGTTTGGCTTAATGTAATTCTGTTTTTTTTTTTTCCAAATGTTGTTGTGATTTTGTTGTTTTAGTTGTGTTTTTTCAAATGTAATTCCATTTTTTTTTTTTTTCAAATGTTGTTCATTTACACCTTAGGGCCACCGTAAGTTACTGATGTATCTGAATTTTTTTTTCATAAGAAAAATGTTAAGCTTCAGAGTCAGGACAAATGTCAAAAGCAAAAAGTATTTACCCTTCTGCTGCCTTATGGGGCATTTCGAAGAAATTTGAAAAGTTACAATTATTTCAAAATATAAAGAAATGGGAAGTTAGTATTAATCAAGGTATATTATGCTCAAATGGTTTTCAGTGTCATCATTCTTTTTTATTCTGAGGCTCTGAATTAACGGCTCAAGCCTTCCTGTAAGCTTTTTAAAGTCTTTTCATCCACAATTCTGGGGTCAGCGTGGCTCCAATTCAAAACTTTTCTGAGCGACTGGCAGATGACAGAATGACTGATCCGTTTTTGTGACTCGAGTGACGCCGTTTTGTAACATTTCTCTCAGTCTAAGCTACATGTGTCAGCATGTGATAAGCGGCGGAGTTGACTGGTGTGCCATGTGGATTTTTCCCACATTTGCATTGTGAATCATACTGTTGAGGCTGTTACGTGGGCGTGAGTTCCTTTGAGTCAGTCCATGTGCATAGATAAACCAGCAGAAGTGTGTGTGTGTTCAGGACAGCAATGATTAAACCTTAATCTACTCCACACTGCTCTTCTGGTGCATACATTAGGATCACCCCTTCCCCTCCAACAAAATAAAAAATCCACATTATCTATTCTCTTGAATCCATGACAAAGCTCTTTATCCTTGTAAATTGTCTTCTTCTACATGTTCCCTCCAACTCAATACGAGTGTGTGGGAATCAGTACAGGACCCTAGTCACAGTTCAGAGGCTCTAAGGTTACTAATAGCCCACGCTAATAGACTTGTGATCCACATCTTGCCCTTTATGGCACTCTTCCCTGCGGCCAGAGCAGAATGCTTCCCCCACACACACACCCCACCCTCCTCCGGGTGGGGAGTATGAGCCTGGCCAGCCCCGTCCCGGGAGGACGTAACAGGAGGCTTATCGGAGTGCAGGCTGTTCCGTAATACTCCTGTGAAAGGTCTTTCAGGCCTCCTCCCAATATTGATTTTTCTGGGCAGGAGGGAAATTGAGAAGGCCCCCCCTTAGAAGCACTGGAGCTGGGGAGGTTGAGGAGGAGACAGGTAGTGAGATAGAAGGTTAAGTTGTGGGGAGACAGTAAGAGACACAGGGATGATCTGCTCTTGTTCACACACTCAGGCATCGCTTAGTTTGCGCTTGTTTATCACATCAAACCGTCCACTCCTTGTTGCCTTTGCAGATTAAGTTCTGCTGATGGAAAACTGGTTGCATGATGGAACCTACAATTACTGCCATGTATGGCAGCTACTTCTACAGTTGTTATAAAAAATAAAGTCAACAGTAATAAGGATGATTCTTTCCTGCCATGAAACCGATCATTTCCCCACGCAAGGCGGTGCTTTCTGACTTTTTAACTGATAGCGTTTGACCTTAGACGTCCTGAAACGGTCTCCTGTTTTTCAGATAAACAGAGAAAGATGAATATTTCACTGAGAACATATTGTCTGAAGGAGGAAAGTAAATGAACAACCAAAACAAAGAAGGACAGACGCATAGAGAATAATATTGTTTTCACAAAAACAAGCTTCCATATCATTCCTCTAAATGCCAAAACAATCCTGTCTGGTGTTACTGGGTTTGATAAAAGAACCAAGAGGCAAACGTTAACGGATGAGAGTTCTTGAATCTGTTGTTCAATAATAAAGCGATTCTGTTGAAATGATATCAGAACAGCGGGGCAATTTTTCAGAAATAAATCCAATATTTTGATTACCGTGAGTTGAAAGACTTGGAGCATGTGGACTAGGCTAAGAACAACAAGCACATTTTTCTCGTCATTATCGGGACACGATGAAACACGTTTCAGCTGAAACTAGTTTTGTAACATGATACCGTTGGTCCTTCCAGTTAACGGCACTGAACAACCACTTTTTAAAATAATCTCTACCAACTATTTTTTTAGAAAATACTGATGTATTTTATTTGTAATTTTATAGAGTTGCCTTCATGTTTGTTATGATGCGTAACCATGGCAACAAGGCAGTTTTCTACAACCAACAGCAGCTGATTAACATCTCAAAAGCTCAAATAATATCTCAACTATGGCTCCAACTCTCAAATGAGTTGAAAAGGATGTTCTGTGGATGCATTCTCATCTACCTGCCAGCTGTGCTCGAGTGCCTGACCACTGAGATCCTGGAACTAGCAGGAAACACGGCTCACGACAGCGGATGGACAGGATCGTCCGTCAGCACCTACAGTTGGCTGTCCACAGCTATGAGGAGCTCGGCAGACTGCTGGGAGGAGTGGCCATCGCTCTGGGAGGAGTTCTGCCCGGCATTCAGGTGGTCCTACAGCCTGGGGGAACCATGAGGCCAGCCAAGTCTGGGTGGACGGATCGGACGGCATCTGCAGCCAGTTTTTAGGATCCGCTGTGGGATGGACATTTACAAGAGATCCTGCCTGCCTACAGCCATCAGCATCTATAACATCTCTTAATGAAATGAGGATAACGAGTTACAACAACAAATAATTTCCCTTTGGGATTAATAAAGTATTTTTGAATTGAATTGAAATGAATGAGGGAAATTTATATTTAATGATGTCATCCCCCGTCCTCAACAAGAACAAAAAGACAGGTGACTGTGGAGAGGTACCATCTTCTTCCAAGAACAAACCTTAAGGGCGGGATTGAATTCTTTCTTCGTCTTTCGGCTGCTCCCTTCTTCAGGAGTCGCCACAGCGAACTAACTCGCACGGACTTGGCAATTTTTACTCCAGATGTTCTTCCTGACACAACCACAGACCACCGGGCTACCACAGCCCTCTGTGTGGAGCAGAGAGCTGCTATCCAGGGCGCCCCGAGGAGCAGATGACGGGGCCTTGCTCAAGGGCCCAGAGTGGGGCAAATAAGGGTGGAGGCAGGTGTGGGTGCTTCACCTATCCCGCCCACATTTTGATGTTGTCGGCACCAGGAGTTGAACCTGCGACCTTCCGATCACAGGCCCACCTTCTCTAACCTCTGCACCACCACTCCCTTTGTGAGTGATTAAATTAATCCGACTAATTCATGGACGCACCCGTGCACGATATGACTGCAATATTCGAGAAGCCGAAATTTGACGCTGTTTGGGGATTAAATCCAGACACATCAGTTTATTGTATCTTTGTACCAATCACATTTTATTTACTTATTTATTTATGAACAAAACAACTGCATTTCTATTCTGTAGTTGAAGACACGCTTTGTCAGGCCCTGTTTTTAATTGAAGCCGTTCTCTTACATTCCAGCTGTTCTTTACACAACAACGGCGCCATTTTATCTGACCCTGAAGCTTTTTGAATACAGGTCTCAGAGTGGGTGTTTTTGGAAAACCCCAGCATTTATGTAAAATCACGTTTGTGTTCTTTGAACGGCTAAAGTCAATAGTTTTTTTTGGGGGGGGGGGGGGGGGGGGGGGGGTTGCACTTGCTCAAGTAGACAAACAGTAACAAGTGAGCAACTATTGTTTATTCAGTTGTAGTTAGTCTCAAATTTTGACATGAGTTCTTTGCTTTCTTGTATTTTATACATTAAATCTGTATTGAATTGCAGTGCATTGTGATTATGGGTAGAATTTTATCCTACTGGGTGTTGCTGCTTATTTGTATTTATGGAATCAGACCTCATTCTCATCTCAGTTTTCTCCGCAGGGTGTCTGGGCTCTTCCTTAGAGATAGGGTGAGAAGCTCGATCATCGGGGGAAGGACTCAGAGTAGAGGCGCTGCTTCTCCACACCGAGAGGAGCCGGTTGAGGTGGCTCGGGCATCTGGTTAGGATGCCTCCTGGACGCCTCCCTGGTGAGGTGTTCTGGACATGTCTCACCGGGAGGAGACCCAGAGGAAGACCCAGGACACGCTGGAGGGACAGTGTTTCTCAGCTGGCCTGGGAACGCCTTGGGATTCCCCCGGAATAGCTGGTCCAAGTGGCTGGGGAGAGGGAACTCAGGGCCCCCGTGACCTGACCCCGGATAAGCAGAAGAAAATGGATGGATGGATGGAATAAGATCTTTGATAGCATACATGATGTACAGCCATCTAAACTAGTTGGTGGGATAAGGGGACAGAGATATATTGTTTTCCATTTGGTCAAACTTTACCTTGACAACACAGCCCTGTGCTAATTATAGTATTGTACTGAAAAACTAAAATGTTTCCATCTCAGTTGCTCAGTTTTCAACCTTGTCTTGAAAATGTAACCATTTACCGTCATAATCAGAAAGAATCTGACAGAGAGGAGGAAGATGGGGCAAGATGTGCAATTAATTAGACAGAAAACCTTCAGAGTTCTTGTTTAGCATCACTTTGGTGCAGATCAAGAGTTCTCTACAACTCCAGCCCATGTCATCTGATCTAAAGTCAGCCCTGTGACTTTTGGCGCTTTGTCACGGTCTCAACTCTCATCAGCTCCGCATGACATAGCACCAGTTAAAGGCCTGCCCACTGCTGGCACCCCCCACCCCCTCCCCATCAACCTGCTTTATGGGACCACCTTGCTTGAGATTCCAAGCAGATTGCTCCAAGGTGCCGCTTTTGACGAAAGCAGACCGCAACTAATGATTGGCCAACGGAGCTACATCACTGGAAGACTCACCGAACAAGACTGCAAAACCATCTGAACCTCCACTTCCTCATTGTGATGATGGATGATGCCACAAGAATTAACACATTTACAGAGAGATATCAGAGATGATGGCGCAGCATGGCTACAACCAGGCTTACAAGCAGTGTCGAGATAAGCGAGTTAAATTCCTGTCTGATTACAGGTAGATTAAGGAGCACAACGAGCGGCGTGGCTCGAACACAGAAAGACCAGTTACGATCCCGCCCACTTTGCATTGACCATCCCACCAACATAGCGGGGAAACAAGTCACAGTGGCAAATTACCTACACCTGAG
Source organism: Nematolebias whitei (assembly GCF_014905685.2). Lineage (NCBI taxonomy): Eukaryota > Metazoa > Chordata > Actinopteri > Cyprinodontiformes > Rivulidae > Nematolebias > Nematolebias whitei. The sequence continues at coordinate 6,964,641 of NC_056507.1, forward strand.
AAGAACTGATAAGAGGAGATCCGAGTAGAGTCACGCTTATCAACGGCAAAGTGGCTTTTGTGTCTCATGAATGCTTCTTTCAAGCCTCTTTAGCTCCACTTTGATGATGAATCACTTAACTTCAGCCTTTTATTTCTGGGGAGGATCTCATTTCTACACTGTCCTGTTTACTCTCCAAAGAGAGCATTGCCCCACATTAAAATGCTGTGAGTTTGACCAGACCATATGGTGTACTGTTATTATAATCAGACATAAATTAACTACATAAAAGCTTTTAAACAGTTTTACAATATGCAGTAAACTCTGTAAGCACGGATGAAGCCCTCTGGATAGAGGGCAAAACGTCTCTATTTAAAACAACTGTCTAGATGACCTGATTGAGAATTATTGGATTTGATACCTGGATGATTGAGCATGAACTTTAATGGTGTAAACTGATTTTTTTTGTCCTTTCTACTTCGTTATAAAAAAATTCTTTGGTCTAAAAGGTGCCCCTTTTCTAAATTTATACATAGTACATTGCAAACATTAATTTGTTAACTTAGCACTGTCTATACCAAATGTCTCCCTCGAGGCTGATTATTTGCAAATGTGTTTACAATAGAAGTTGGATGGGTGTTACCATCTTATCTTGACTTGAATAACATGCCGCGTCCCTGTTCAGACTCCCTTTTAACTGACTTCAAAAGAGAAACATAATAACGTTGAAAGCTGGATTCCAAAAAGCTAAAGAAAAGCTACCTCTTTTAGTTTTGACATGAAAGACATCTGTTGTATTTATAATGCAGGACAGAAAATATGTAAGGAATACCAACGATAAAGCAACTGTTTGAAATGTTGCCAGATAGTAAGTGGGCATTAGTCTCATGCCCATTACCTTATGCAAAACAAATAAATTAGGCTTAGTCAAGTTAGCTATGAAAAAATATGTTTTCAAAAAACCAGAACCATAAATTTTAACTATATAGAAGAAAGAAAGCAACATTTTCAGGAATTTAAAAGATTTGACTTAATCTTTTTTCTTTCATTCTTGGCCATGTTTATTTTTACAAAAAAAAATCTGTCAATATGATCAATCTGTTGTGTTGGTAAGATATAGATATGGTGGTTAAATGAGTTATGAATGTTGTTTAAAAGAAAAGCCTCGTCGAGAAATTGCATGAACTTTCCATGTGAAAAATGACGCGTTTTTTTAATTGTTATTAATTGGCATTTAATAAAGTATGTGAATGTTTTAGTAAAAATTGTGTTAGTTTTGAATTGGCGCAATAAATTGAATTTATCTGACAGTTTTTACTTCTACAAATTAGCTAAATTACCATTAGGTCATGGGACAAAATTGATACTTTATTACTCCGAGGCAATCTTTGAGGGGTAGTTAGGTTTGCTTTTATTTTTTGGAAAATATCCTGTGGCAAATTTTAAGAGGTTCCACAATAAAATTTGCTCCTAATTTGATAAGATCTTAAAAATAAACAAATTAAACCTTGGTTATAAATTTGGGCTATAGATTGCAGCACTAATTGTACTGTTTCATTCATTTATGTAATTCCTGAGGAAAAAACTAATTTAACTCATTTTTCTGAAAGAGGTTTGTCAGAAATCCAGGAATGTGCAAATAAATTGAAACGTGTAGATGCTCTACAATAAACTACTGCCACTGAATTTGAATGTTGCAACAAATCAGCAAACGTATGACTCTGTTTATCATGGGTCGTACTGTAAATGTTTCACTAATAAGACTAGGGCCAGAAAGAAAAGGGCCATAAAAAGAGGTAGCAAAAAGGTGAAAATTACACCTGATGACTTCTGCATGGCCACAGCACCACAAAACTTGCCAGATTGTCTTTACCTGCTATAAATGAGTTCACGTAACAGCAGACTTCCAGATGAAACAACATTTGCTGCTAAAAGAGAGTACAGGTACATCTAAAAAAAAAAAAAAAAAAAGAATATCATGAAAAAGTTCAATATTCTGTCAATCACTTCAGAAAGTGAAACTCATGCTGTAGATTCATTACACAGAGTGAAATATGGCAAGTCTTTATTTTGATCATTATGGCTTACTTACTTACTATAGCGTATTGTTTTTATGCTATTAGTGCTTAGCATATTTTTAGTGAATGTTTTTCTTAGTTCATATTAGTGATGCACAATATTGGATTTTTGGCCAATATCCGATATGTTAAAACTTATTTGGTCATTAACCGATGCCGATATTTTATATACGTTCCTTTGTCAGAACATATTCCTCTTATTTAGGCTTATTTGCAACAAAAATTGTGCAACAGCTGTAAGAGCTGGTGGCATATATTCAGTAACAGTCGTATGCATAGCACTTTAATTTATATTAAATGAAAAGTGTTAAATGTTATTTATGGGCATTTGTCACCAGCGATGCTGTCTCACTAGGAGGCTTATTCCAGGTTCCTATAGCTGCAGTGTGGGAAACTCTGCACTCCTGTGCATGAAGGACAGACTTTTTAAGATCAAACTTTTTGTCTATCCATTGTGCCGTAAGACTAATCATGCTAACTGGGCTAACACGACATCCAAATGTCTGTGGTAAAACTCACCCAAGTCGTGCTATCGGCTATCAGCTTCTCAGCGACGTCGGAAATGACGGCTTGTAACTCGGGTAACGTTACGTCGGAAATATATATCCGACTGGGGACGATGTAGCGAGGTTCAACGTAGTCCAAAAATCTTCGTAATCCGACATCCTCACAAACAAAAAATAAAACTTCCACACCGCCGACATTTTGAATTTTTCTCTCCACCGTGAGATCAAGTAGGCGTGCGTGACGTCATCACGTTGTGTTGACGCCGCAGGCAAAAAGAGCGCCTTTTATATCGACGAGTTATTTTAATGGAATGGCCGATGTCCAATATTGAACTTTTACGATAATATCGGCCGATACCGATACCATGCCGATAATATCGTGCATCCCTAGTTCATATCTTAGATCTTATTATTGTTGTTGTTTTGTTTTTTTTACATTTTATTGTTGTATGTAACTGGGACCCTGTGTACAAAATTTCACTCCACTACACATATAAAGAAATTCTGACTCTGACTCTGATAATGAAAACTCAAAACTATCAATCTCAGAAAATTTGAATATTGTGTTAACGTTCCATATTGGAAGATAATGCAGGAAGAGGACACTGGAGGAATAAGACTGGTGATAGGCGACATCAAAGTGCTGCTAATGCACGTGGCAGGACAATTAACATGATTGTTTGTATAATGACCCCATGTTGGCACACTCATGAGACATGGACTCGAGATTAAAAAGGTAAGTGTTTTATTTAAATTGCTTGGAGATGTTTTCTGGCTGTGGGAGTAAGTAAGTAAGTAAAAATGTATTTCTATAGCACCTTTCACGCAGACATGAAGATCACAAAGTGCTTCACAAGAGCAAGACAATTAAAACAAAACAAAAAAAAACATTAAGCAAAAGCCTGTCTGAATAAAAATGTCTTTTGTTGTTTCTTAAAAGAGTCTGTGGAGTCTGTGCATTGTAGAGACAGAGGGAGGGCGTTCCAGAGCCTCAAAGAGCCACCGCCCAAAAAGCGTGGTCTCCGCAGGTTTTACAATGGGTTCGGGGTAAAGTCAATAACATTTGACTCGAAGACCGCAGAGTCCTAGATGAAGCTAAAGGATCCAAAAGGTCAAGGATGTATTTAGGAGCCTGGCTGTGGATAGCCTTGAAAGTTAAAACCAAAATTTGTTAAAGTTAATCCTCAAGTGCACAGGAAGGCAGTGCAGGGAGACAAGAACAGGAGTTACTGTATGTGTGCTCGTCTGTCAGTTTTAGTCAGCAGCCTTGCTGCAGCATTCTGTACAGGCTGAAGGCGAGCCAGGGAGGTTTTATTAAAACAAATAAAAAGACTATTACAATAGTCTAAGCGAGAGGAAATAAAAGCATGAATAACCATCTCTCACTCAGTCTGTGACACAAAAGGTCTCAACTTGGAGATGTTGCTCAAATGATAAAAACAGTTACAAACAATAATTTTACAATGATCGTCAAAAGACAAGGAACTGTCAAAGATGACACCCAAATTTGTGAGACTAGTTTTCACGGGGGCAGCACGATGGTGCAACTGGAAGAGCTGCTGCCTCTCAGCGAGCAGGTCCCTGGTTCAAATCCCAGACCGGGGATCTTTCTGGGTGGAGTTGGCGTGTTCTCTCCGTGCATGCATGGGTATTATCCTGGTACTCCGGTTTCCTCCCACAGACCAAAAACATGCATGTTAGGCTGATTGGTAACTCTAAATTGTCCCTAGGTGTGAGAGAGAGAGTGAATGATTGTTTGTCTCGTTTGTCTCTATGTGTCCCTGTGATGGACTGGAGACCTGTCCAGGGTGTACCCTGCCCCTCGCACAGTGATCGCTGGACATAGGGCACTGGCGAACCCCTGTGACCCAAAATGAAAGAAGCGGGTAAAAGATAATGGATGGATGGATATAAATACAATAAAAAGAGGATCGGGCCCAAAACTGAACCTTGAGGTACCCCACAAGACAGTGGTGCACTATCTGAGTAAACCTGGATCATAAAAACAGAAAAAGACCTTTCAGATAAGTAAGAAGTGAACCAGTTTAACACAGTGCCAGAGATGCCAAACAAGTCTCCCAGTCTGTTAGTAAGAACAATATGATCCATCGTGTCGAAGACTCATGTTAAGTCTAATAAAACGAGCACAAAATAGTGACCAGAGTCAGCTGCTATCAGCATGTCACTTGACATTTTCAACAACGCTGTCTCTGTAGAGTTCCAGCTACAAAAACCAGATTGAAAAGTATCCAGGATACCCGTTTCCTTCAAAAAGCGGTTCAGTTGCTCTGTTACAGCCTTCTCAAGGATTTTTGGTAAAAATGGAGATGGGTCTATAGCTGTCAGGAAGAGAAGGATCCAGATATGGCTTTTTAAGTAATGAGCAGACAACAGCTTTTCTGAACAGACATGGTACAGAGCCAGAAGAAAGGGAGAGGTTAATCAGATCAAGAACACTAGGGCCAATACAGTCGAACGTGGTCATGAAAAAGGATGCAGGGAGGACATCGAGTGGGCTGGATGACCTTTTCATTCGATCCAGTAGGGCTGTGATGTCTTGTAAAGACACTGGGGTAAAAGGTGACCATATATCAAAAGTAAGAGGAGAGACCAGACAATAAGCCGACAAGGGAGAGATAGAGGTCCTGATGGCGGCAACTTTGTCAATGAAATTATTTAAACAGAGGTTGCAGTCTGTGTTAGTAAAAGCACTTGTAGAATGGGGAGCTGGTGAAACAATGTTCTTAATTGTGTCAAATAGGATTTTAGATTTTTTTTTCTTTTTAATTTAATAAGGTTTGCAAAGTAATTGATTCAAGCATTTTCAAGCATCTCATTTAAAGAGGTGATCAATTTCTTAAGACAGACTCGAGCTTAGAGCTTCTCCACTGTCGTTCAGCCTTAAGGCGAACTCTCCTCGTGTTAAGGATTTCCGTATTTATCCAAGGACAATTTGTGCGCTGGACAGTACTTTGTTTAAAAGGTGCAATTTTGTCCAAAAAGCTTTTACAATTGTGTATTAAAAGACAAAAGACATGCATCCACATTCATTACATCGAAATCTAAAGATGCAAAATCAAAAAGAGAAGAGAAGGCTCGAGGAGTATGATCCGTTTTGAGCCGCTTTTGAATCAAACGTCTAGGAGGAGATGGATCCGCATTAACAGACACATTAAAATATATACAGCTGTGATAATATATGGCCTTTTTTATGTGTTGTGTTATGTCCCAAGGATGTGAGCTATTTAAAGACTGACAACTGCAGGCAATTATTTAATTTATCTAATAAGGAAGGTATGTTGTTTAATAGACCATGAACTAAACATTTAATCTAATAATTACACTGATTGTTTGTTTCCAAGATCACATTGCCATTTAAAGCACGAAGGCTTGGTGAAACATGAATTGAAGCCATTTCACATGACAATAATCAAGAGCTGTATTCAGAGTTAGGTCAGATACTGAATGGATATTGAATCTCTGTCACAGACGTTCTGTAAACAGGAAGAAAAGGTCAGATTGTTGCTGTAATTAAAGGGAAACAAGCATCAGCGTTCATCATTTATTAGTTAAGCTAATAGAGTTAATGTTTAAATCCCAGAAGTTATACAGAAAGAAAAACATATACATTTCCATACCACAAAAAAATCAGTTAAAACACCAATAGCTATGGCTTTAAAAAAATGAGAAAAATTGATTAATTTCAAAAGGATGTTTTTAATGTTTTGATTTGTGGAGATTTTCATAAATAATATGCTGTGTCTGCAAAATAATTGGTCAGAAAAATAATTAACAGAAACATGCCAGTGATGTTTCTTCAACTCTTGAAAATAAGTCGCCAGTAGATTTAGTCCAGACAAGATCTGTTTTAATTGCTTTGGTCCTGACTTTTGATCTTTGGAATCAGAGATCAACTCATCCTCAGAATAATTATGGCTGTGCTCTGTCATGGAAACAACCAGCAACTGAAACAATAACAGTTGAGTAGAGACACGGAAAAGGCCTTAAAGAAGATACTGTAGTGTACTTAATATTTTACTTTTCAGTACCTAAGTTATTATACCAAAATAAATAAGCTTTATGTGCTGTGAATAGTTACATAAACCTGTTTTGTAAAGAAAACCAGCGATGCTGATTTCGGAATTGTTATATATAAAAGATAATTACCATAACACTTCACAAAACTGGATAAACTCACTCACAATAATGAGTAGAGCAGAACAACATCTTAGATTGGGTATGCTCTTCAAACAGGACAACAACAAAACTGCAAGTCTGTTCTGATGAAAAAACTTTGTTAAGTTGCAGAACGTTCTTTGCCAAACACATGACTCCATGGACCCAATGTGCCTTGCCTCTGCAGTCCAGAGCTCTGATGCTTTAATGGTTTATGGAATGTTTTACTGGAACAGGGTGAACCTCATAATGCCCGTTATAGTTTACGACTTCAGCCTCACTTTTTGTGGTGGACTGTGCGCATCTTTCATGGCAAGGAAAGGTCTGTTTTTCATTTCATTCCAGCAAATATATTGTTAATTTCACAAAGTAAAAGCTGTCCCAAGTTGGCTTTATAAATATGACAATAAATCATGTGAGCTTCTGCTTTATTCCAAATAACCCTATGTGAAATTCAACATTTTTCAGTCAGGTCATCTGGACAGTTTCTTTTTTTTTTTGTGCTGAAACGTTTCGCCTTCGGTCCGGAAGGCTTCATCAGGATTATTGAGCACGGACTTTGTTGTTTTCAAACTATGTGAAATTGTTAAAATTTATTTTGAGACATCAGCAGCACAATGTCATGCATTTCCGGTTTTGTTGTTAGAATCTTCTTATTGTTTAATTTTTTTTCCTCTCCAGGGGTTCCCACAGCGAGTCATCCTCCTCCATCTCACTCTGTCTTCTGTCTAACTTCCTCCTTCCTCCAGGAAAGAAATCCATTGAGATTATTACTGGTAATATCTTTTACAAGGATGTCTAGGGCATCCATATATCTTCTCTTTGGCCTTCCTCTTTGTCTTTTTACTGGCAGCTGCATTTCTAACATTCTTCTACCAGTATACCCACTGTCCCTCCTCTGGACATGTCCAAACCATCTCAGTGTGTCCTCTCTAACTTTATCTCCCAGTTGTTCAACCTGTATCGTACCTCTGATGATCTCATTCCAAGTCTTATCCATCCTTATCACTCCTAAGGAGAATCTCAACATCTTAATTTCTGCTACTTCCAGGTCTTTCTCCTGTCTTTTTTTGTCAGTGCCACTGTCTCCAGACCATACAACATAGCTAGTCTCACCACTGTCTTGTAGATTATTCTTTTGACCTTTGCTGCCAACTTTTTGTCGCAAATCACTCCTGAAACTTTTGTCCATCCACTCCATCCTGCCTGGACTCTCTTTTTTTTACCTCTTTATCACATTCTCCATTTTCCTGGACAGTGGACCCCTAGTACTTGAAGTCCTGCACATTTTGCCCCTTTTCCATTAGTAACGGCACAGCACGACTCAACTCGACTCAGCACGGTTCCATGGCTTTTCCATTAGTAACGGTACGTAGAACCGGTCCATTTTTTTCAGAACCCTTGGCTCTGTGGTTCCAACTGAGTTGAGCAGGTACCAAAATGCGACGTCAGAACACTGTCGGTCACTGATGTTTAATTCTATTATTTTAATAATCTGTATTCTTTTTAATTTACCAGAAACTTCAAAATAAATTCTCACCCTGTACTGAAACCTGTCTCAGCATCTCACCGCCACCAGCTGGTGAGGCACATGATGTTAATTTGAACCCCGCCCACTAGAACAGTACTGAAAGTATAATGGAAACACAACATGTGTAGTGAACTAAGCCTCAGGTCAAATCTGGCCCTGAGGGCCTTCCTGGGACAAGAACTGTTACTTCATTGATTTGAGTCCAGAAACACAAAATTAAGTTCATCCAGAGACTTTCTAAGTGTGTCCTGCACTGATCAATTGAAAGAACACTCTCTTTTTTATTATCATTACTATTTTACAATATCTTGATAATCAAAAGTGTGTTTAGTTCAAACCATTTTAAATGTTGAAGTGAACTACTCATTTTAAATCAACTGTGAAACAGTATAAATGATTTTTAATCCTCATTCAAAGTAGAAATCAAATTAATGTTTGTTACAAGAGTAATTATGCATTTTGATTCTCTGTCTGAAATGAGAAGGAGTAAGTGGGTCAAAAGTCAAGTTTCGGTCAAAAACATGTTTACTGGAAAGAAATGTCATGTTTAACTTTTTCAGACAGATAGAAGGAGAACTGGCTCCAAAAGTCTCTGTTTCTTCAAAACATCTTTCTGTCTGTTCTTAAAACATCTCTTTATCTGTTCCTAAACATTAAATTGTTTTTCTGACTTCTAGTGACCTCTTACGTCACCAAAACCACACCCCTGATTGGTTCTTTCAACCAATCAGGAAGTTCTCAGAGGAACCGGAAGTGACCTCTTTAAAAGGGTCAACACTTCCTAGTTCCAGTAGAACAACGGGAACTAAGCTGAACAAAGTTCAGTTCGGAATGCAGAATGCAGTTCGGAACGCAGAACAAAGTTCCGAGTCTCGTGGGGATTATGGAATCTTCCACATCTGAGTGGAACCTCTGACGGACTCACAGCTCATGCGAGCCCACCCGAGAGGTGAGCTGGTGTCGAACGAAGTACCGTCATTACTCCGGACGGTTCTCTCATATCCTTACGGAGACGCTGGAAAGCGTTGAAAGAGAACTCTACACCGAGGCCGAACTATCGTCTGCAAAGGTAAAGAGTCGATCTTCAACTGCGAAGTGTACCGTGGGTTAAGCTGGGTCCAAAGGAGCGTGTTGTTCTGGTTATAACAGACAAATTCCCTCACCCATCTCTCTCCATTTAAACTTCATTTTCCCATCTTTAAAACTCTTCTATCTGCCAGTAATCATCCAGATATTTTCAGAAATGTCTGTTGATTTAAAAGCTGCAAGAGATACCATGGCCGTATGGTTTTCTAATTGTAAAGCTCATCAATTAAGCTTGTTATTGTAATCAATTTTGCCAAATTAATGTAAATGTTTGATGTTAAATTTTGATTCTGTTAATAAATGACCACGTTCATTTTGATGGGTCAAAGAAAATTAACGTCTCACGTCACATTTAATCATTCAAGGCACGATATTACTCAGTCCAGAAAAATGAAAGAATCCGTTTAATTTATGAATAATATCGACAGATATATGTTCATTACACATGTACCATACGGACCCGAGCCAAACCGTGCTTTACCGGTATTAAAGGTACTAATGGAAAAGGGGCATTTGTGACCTCTGCTCCTTGTAGTCTCACTGTTCCACCTGTCTCCTTCTCATTCACACACAAGTACTTTTGTTTTACTATGGCTAATGTTAATTCCTCTTTTTTGAAGTGCATACCTCCACCATTCAGTTCTCTTCCACCCATTCCCCGTTCTCACCACAGATCACAATGTCATCTGAAAACATCATAGTCCATGGGGATTCCTGCCTGACCTTATCTGTTAGTTGGTCCATCACCAGCGCAAACAAGAAGGGGCTCAGAGCCGATCCTTGATGCACTCCCACTGCCATCTTGAAGCTATCTGTCACTCCTACCACACATCTCACCATTGTCCTGCTGTCCTCATACATATCCTGTAGCCTAACAACCTTCTCTACCATTCCAGATTTCCTCATGCAACACCACACCTCTTCCCTCGGCACCCTGTCATTTGCTTTTTCTAAATCCACAAAGACACAATGGAGTTCTTTTTGATGCTCTCTGTACTTCTCCATCAGCATCCTCAAAGCAGATATGGCGTCTGTGGTGCTCTTCCTTGGCATGAAACTATACTGCTGCTCACAAATAGTCACCTCTCGTCTAAGTCTTGCTTCTACAACTCTCTCCTAGATCTTCATTATATGACTCATCAACTTAATTCCTATGTAGTTGCTACAACTCTGCTCACCCTTGTTCTTAAAAATGGGCACCAGCCCTTTTGTTCTTCATTCCTCAGGCGTTTTCTCACCCTGAAATTAGCCATTGAATATATGAGTCAAAAACCTCACTGTCACCTCTTCTGAGCAGCTGGTACAGAAGTTTAATATCCACAAGTCACAGTTCTTCAGATATCTGCAACTGAGGCATTTTGTGAGGTCTAAATGATTGTTTTCCTTTGTATCCCTCTAAATATTTTGTGGTTAAGATTTTGGAGTGCAGATCTCAGATATGACACCAAGGGGGGCCTCAGCAAGATTTATACACTGCTCAGTTTATACCAAGATTCCAGCTTGGACTCTCTTAAACAGAAATAGGAAATGGACTCGGAGGAAACCATATCAGGTTCAGTCTGGCGAAAGATTATTCAGAACATTTATTCATCCTCAATCTGCCTGAGACATGCTGTAATTCAATTCAATGTGGTACACCGTCTGCATTGATCCAAAGATTAAAAGAGTCCAAGATTAAAACTGACCTGGATCCAACTGCTGCAAACAAACTCCAGCTACGCTCGTACACACATTCTGGACTTGTCCAAAAGTGTGAGAATAGTGGCAATCTTTTTTGATACTTTCTCTGGGACATGTGGAAAAACTCTGTACTGTCATCATTAATTTCATTGTCTGGGGTGGCCCTTGTGGATGCATCCTTTAGCAAGTATGAGAAGAATATGATTGCTTTTGGTTCTCTTCTAGCCAGGAGACTTATTTTATGCAGATAGAAGGATCCACACATCCCCTAGCATATGAATATTGGATAAGAGAACGTATGTGTCATTTCCATTTGGAAAAGATTAGATACACTGTGAGGGATCTGTTGGGAGATTTTGGAATACTTGGTGGCCATTTGTGTCTAATATTGAAAGTGTGTCCGTGCCTGTCTGAGGTGTGTGTCTGTGTAGCTGATCCAGTATAAGAGGGTTTTTGTTGTTTGGTTTTTTTTTGTTCTTTGTGTGTGTGTGTGTGTATTCTTAATATAAAAAAAAACAATGAAATGACTGATAAAAAAAAACTCACTGCCATCTTTCCAAGACATTTCCAAACCTCCACTGGTATGTCATCAGGTCTGACTGCCTTCCCCTTCTTCATTCTTTTCAGAGCTTTCCAAACTTGACCCTCACTAATCTTTCCCACTTCTTGGTCCACAGTTTCTATGACCTGTACTCTTCTTTCTCTTTCTTTTTCTTCATTCATTAGCTCCTCAAAGTACTCCTTCCATTTCCCCATAACACCATCCTCAGTTGTTAGAACATTACCATGCCTATCTTTTACAAGCATAACCTGTTGCACTTCCTTTCCAGCCTGATCCCTTTGTCTCGCCAATCAGTACAAGTCCTCAACCTCTTTAGTGTCCAGCCTATCATAAACCTCATCATATGCCATTTTCTTGGCTTTTGCTACATCTCTCTTTGCTCTTTGTTGCACCTCTTTATGTTCCTAACTCCTCTCTTCAGTCCTCTCACTGTCATATTTCTTCTTGGCTAACCTCTTTCTTTGAATAGCTTCCTGGATTTTACTATTCCACCACCAGGTTTCCTTATCTTCTTTTCTCTGTCCAGATGACACATCAAATACTTTCCTACCTGTCTCTCTAATTACTGTTTCTGTAGTAACCCAGTCATCTGGAAGCTCTTTCTTACCACCCAGAGTCTTTAACAGCTCCTCTATGACTTTCTAATAACATTCTTCCTTCCACAGCTTCTACCATTTGGTCTTTTCTGATTTTACTCTTTTTCTCGTCTACATAACAACAGTCATTCTACACACAACCATCCGGTGCTGTCTGGCCATGCTCTTCCCTGCCACAACTTACAGTCCCTAATCTTCCCCAGGTTTCCTCTTGTTAAAGATGAGAGCTGGCCCCTGCCTCTACTTTTATAGGTCAATCTATGTTCCTCCCTATTTTGAAAATAAGTGTTGACTACAGCCATTTCCATTTTTTTGCCAAAATCCACCACCATCTGTCCTTCCTGGTTTTTTTCCTTGACACCAAACCTACCCATTCATTCAAGTATATTTGATCAAGGACAGCACAATAAACAATGTTACATGATAAAAATGAACCATTGTTTTGTATGAAGGTTTTGTAGACACAGGCTAATTTGCAAACTCAGTCACTTCCATCCATCACTTCCTCATTGCCTGTTTCCTTCACCAACACGTCCATTCAGGTCTGCTCTGGTCTGGTCCTCTTAGGAATACTTTCTATCACTTCATCCAGATCCTTCCAAAATTTCTTTTTCTCCTCCACGTCACATCCAACATGTGAAGCATAACCGCTGACAACATTTAGCATTAGACCTTTTACTTCTACCTTCAAGGACATCACCCTATCTGACACTCTTCACCTCTACTACATTCTTTGCCAACTCCTCTTTTGGGTCCACCCCTACTAAATTTCTCTTTCTATCCACACCATGCTAAAACAGTTTAAACTCTGCTCCAATGCTGCGAGCCATGCTGCCCTTCCACTTGGTCTCTTCTACTCATAAAACATTTACCTTCCTTCTCTGCATCATGTCAGCTTGCTCTTTACCTTTGTCTGTCATTGTCCCAACATTTAGAGTTGCCACTGTCAGTCCTACAGTCTTGAATTTTGTATTCTCTCTCAGTTTCCTGATACGTTACCCTCCTTGTGGTCTTCGACTAATAGTATCACAATTTCCACCGGCACCCTGTTTGTCAACAGTATCGGTGGTGCTCATTGTTAGCCCGGGCCTCGACTGATCTGGTATGGTGTTGCTTAGATGAACTCACATATTAGTTGGGCAAAAGTGTTTTATGTCAAATGCCCTTCCTGACACAACCCTCGCCATTTATCCGGGCTTGGGACCGGCACCAGAGATGCCAAGTTTACCAAGAGTTTTAGTAGAATAGCCTAGCAAATTCAGGATTGTAGCAAGACTTTTTGAAACCAACAAAATGACTGTAAACAGAGAAACTGTCTAAATGGGAAAAAGGTAGAAAAGAACTAGACAACCCCCCTAAACAAACAAACAAACAAAAAAGTCAATAAAACAAGGAATATATAACAGGAAGAGAGATGGTAATATTCAAGAAGTGTTTGGATTGCTAATGGAAGACAGGTGGTGGCACATGAGGAGCTGGAAAATATGGCTTCTTAAGGACATCTCATGGCAATTATGATACCAGAACAAATATGGAGAACTACTAATTGACCAAATACAAAGACTTGCAAAAATTCACAACTAAAACCTGTACTTCTAATGGACTCAACGAATTATTTAAAAAAAAATGCTCCTTAAAAAAATGTTTTTAACCTGGACCTACTTTCCCCAAGTGTGATTTATGTATGAAGATAACTGGCCTTTGTCAAACCTCTGAGCTGCCAAGGGAGAGAGTTAGAGCCGAAACAGTCAATATATGTAAACTGGCGTTACAACCCAATGGTAGTGGTAGTGACGACAGATCAACCAGCTGTGGGATTTACATTGACAGATGTCTGACACATTTTATGTGACAGCTCTTTCATGAGCCAGTAAAGGAAGTTCCTCCCGACTCTCTCAGCAGCTGGCAGAGGAAAATTTCCTCCACCATTTGGATGATGGATGACTAGAGTAAGAATAGGTAGAAAGGCAACTGACAGGACCCCCTTATGACTAGCGCTTAAAATAGCAGAGAGGTGTCTCCAACAATAACTGGTGTTTGACGGTGAAGAGACCTCAGTCTAGACCCCCTAAACAATTAGCATGTGGGTGGAGAAGCTGAGACCTAAACAGGGCCCTATTCTTGAGGGAATTCATGCTTCAAGTGTGTGAATTTCAAGCAAATATTTCCTCATACTTAGTGGTGGTGTCAGCTAAGCCATGATATTGAATTCAGGCAGAAACACAATGTGACGTGAAGCCTGACTAGCCTAGGAATGTGGCATGCTGGGCTGAGGGGTAGAATGCAGCCTTTTGCAGGACTCAAGCTGAAGTAGCATGGAGCGCATAGGCTGCATTAAAATGGCAGATTGCTAAATAAGATAACACATGTAAAAGTACCACCTCTTGACTAAATATTTTTTTAATATAAATAAAAACATGAATGCATAAGCAATAGGTCTCTTTTGTTGTCATACAATCAAATGATTAATTTTGACTTCATTGGAAACATATTCACAAGCAATTTCCAAGCAAAATAAAAGCCTTATGTTGTCTAAAACAGACTGACTACTTTAAAACTTGTTCTTTTAGGCTTCAAAACTGTGAATTTTTAATGCATGTTACCACTGAACAATAAAAAAATTCTGTGAACACTAGAGAAAAACCCCAGATGCGTAAATAATTTAAAAAAGTGTCAAAAAATGAGAAAAATAGAAATGAACGTCAAAAAATATGAAGCATTTTTTTAAGTGTTGTATTTTTTTTGTGTGTGTGTGTGTGGGGGGGGGGGGTTGCAGTATACATCCTTGAACACAGGGGTGACAGACAATGTTGTTTGTTTATTCTGCCCTAGAGTGACTGGTTGGTGTTAGCAGACTTCACATTTCTAGGATTGTGATTCAATAGGGGGCGGGATGAGAAAAGTGTGAAAAAAACAAAAGAGAACCAAGAAGAGGACAATGCTCAGGCTGCCAAAAGGGTTAGCGGCAAGCTAACGGGTCTAAAATTAATTGGAAATGATATACATAAAGAAATATATGCAGAGTATATGTGTGTGAGTGTATTGGAAAGATAAGGCATGCACCATGGGCAGATTGAGGAGGTGGCTGATATCAACAAATCCTTCCAGTGGCGAGATAGGGCTGGACTGAAAGACAGCACAGAGACACTAATCATGGCAGCACAAAAACAGGCCCTCAGCACAGGAGCAATAGAGGACAGGGTCCATCGTACCAGACAAGACCTAGGATGCAGGCTGTGCAAAGCTGCCCCTGAGACAGTCCAGCACAGGATGTAAGATCTAGGCAGGCAACACATACATGGAACACCACAATCAAGTGGCTGGAATAATATACAGGAACGTCTGTGCCGTGCATGGACTGGAATTCCCACATTTAAAGTGGGAGACGCCACCATGGGTGGAGGAGAATGGCAGGACTAAGATGCTGTGGGACTTTCAGATTGAAAAACAAGTGATTGCTAACCAAGTGGATTATGTGGTGATCGACAAGAAAGAGAGGAAGGCAGTGGTGATAGATGTAGCAATCCCAACTAAGATCGGGACTGAGGAGCACGAGAAGCTTGTGAAATACTAAGAGCTTAAAGAGAAAACAGAGAAGTTGTGGAGGGTCAAGGCATCAGTTGTCCATGTTGTCATAGGAGTACCCTGGGCTGTGACCCCCAAACTGGAAGACTGGCTCCAAAAAATCCCAGGAACAACCTCAGAGATCTATGTCCAGAAGAGTTCTGTCCTAGGAACAATGAAGATACTGTGCAGAACTTGAGCATTAACTTTAGTATACTGCGCAGAACCCTCAAGCTCACAGGTGGGAGAATAGGAGGACGATCCATCTCCTTCGTGTCTCTCCGTGGGTGTCAGGGATAATGAATCCTGCTCTGCCTCTGGTCTTGCAGCTTCTACCACTGCAGCCGCTGTGGCCTCTCTGGTTCCATCGCCTGCTGCAGATTCTCTGGTCCCATTACCTGCTGCAGGCTGTCTGGTCCCATCACCCGCCGCAGCCTCTCTGGTCTCTTCTCCCATTACAGCTCCTCTGGTTTCATTGCCCGATGCAGCTCCTCTGATTTCATCAGCTGCAGCTTTCTCATCTGGTTTACTTGCTGCAGCCCCCTCTTCTGACATGTCAACATCTGCAGCCCAGTCCTCTGATTCATCGACATCTGCATCAGCCATCACTAGTTTGACGTTGGCCACCGCAGTCTCCCTTCTGGTCTCATTGCCTCTCGACCGCTTCCATTGATGGGGGTGTCCTGTCATATCTGTGTGTTTTGTGAGTTTAGTTTTTCTGTGTTTCTTTCTGTGTTACTTGTGTTTTAGTTTCTCCTGTCTTCCTGTGTCATTTCTCATCTTTTCCTCTTGCACTTGTAAATGATGGGCCAATCAGTAGGAACCATTATTGGAACAGTAGTTGCTACACGGACTACAAAGAGAAATGGACAATGCCAGCACCATGAGAAGCAGCATACAAGGTAAAAACGAAGCAAGTAGTGTTTGGGGTCACTTTCAAACAGTGATCTGCTGTGTGGCAAGCCTGTGCAGAGCTGGAGACATCTACAAATAGAGGCCATCGTTTTTTTTTAGCTGCTTCTGGACCAACTGTAAAATTAAAATTTCCGACAAATAAATAATAATAAAATTTTCTGACAAATAAATGGGATATAAAAGAAGAAAACTGCTTGTTTTTTTGAGTGAAGTCCAGTTGGGGAAGTCTGCGTAGATGCATCCATCCTTTTCAAGTGGGGAACCTGCACAAATTAAAGAACTTGAGAGTAAAAAACCGGCAACAGTAAAAAAGCGTGGGGCAATAAACTGTAATTTCAAGACAACGATAAGATGGCAGAATCAGCTGTTGGGAAGTTTTTGGTCTGTGGGAGGAAACTGGAGTACCCAGAGAAAACCCACGCATGCACGGAGAGAACATGCAAACTCCATCCACTTAAAACTTATAGCGTTATGAGTTGAACACTTTCTTCATTAGAGAAATTAATTATTGCAAATAAAATAAAACCAATTTGTTTACATTAAATCAAATAATGAGATAAAAATGGATGCTATGTTAATCATTTTAAATTAGACTTAGCCTTGGGGAGAAAGTGGGAATCACCACTTTCCATTTACTTTTGGATAATTTTTTTAGACATTTTAACAAGCCTAAACTAAATTAGTTACATAAGATTGAATGTATTGGAATAATCGTTTAAATATAATGGCCAGCGTTGTCATCCCAAAAGATGAAATGTGAGCATACCTGTAGGTCTTTACATGGAAATCTGTACAACATTTTCACAAAGGCAGTAAATTTCTGCAATATGTCAAATGCTTCATAAATGCTTCCATCTGCCATGCCTGTTTAATAAAAGACACATGTTTTCATAACTCTTTAAGCTCATAAGAAATGCAGCTGCTGCTCTTGAGTCTGACATATCAGTGATCAAATCAGGGCTTAAAACAGTTTGATGTCGGATGACTCCTTGAACATGTCTTCAGGGGACTCCCATTCCTGTAACAAATGCAGACATAAAACAGAGCGACTTGTGCCTGAGGTACACAAGCTGGCACAGAATAAAAGCTATGTCCCAAATGGAAAAGGAAGTAATGTATTTTCATTCCACTGTTTTACACATAAGTGGTGCTGGAACGTTTGGGAACCCTTTAGAATTTTCTGCATTTCTGCATAAATATGACCTAAAACATCAACAGATTTTCACACAAGTCCTAAAAGTAAATAAAGAGAACCCAGTTAAACAAACGAGACAAAAATAATATACTTTGTCATTTATTTATAGAGGAAAATGATCCAATATTACATATTTGGGGTAGCACGGTGGCACAACTGGTAGAGCTGCTGCCTCTCAGCGAGCAGGTCCTTGGTTCAAACCCCGGTCCAGGGGCCTTTCTGGGTGGAGTTTGCATGTTCTCTCCGTGCATGCGTGGGTTTTCTCCGGGTGCTCCGGTTTCCTCCCACAGTCCAAAAACATGCATGTTAGGCTGATTGGTAACTAAATTGTCCCTAGGTGTGAGTGAGAGAGTGAATGGTTGTTTGTCTCGTTTGTCTCTATGTGGCCCTGTGATGGACTTGCGACCCGTCCAGGGTGTCCCCCGCCCCTCGCACAGTGACTGCTGGACATGGGCACCGGCGACCCCCGTGACCCAAAATGGAATAAGCGGGTAAAGAAAATGGATGGATGGATGGATTACATATTTGTGAGTGGCAAATCTGTGGTGAATGTCTGGTTATCTTTTAGGTCATATTTATGCAGAAATATCCAATACTCTAAAGGGTTCACAAACTTTCAAGCACCACTGTATGTTCTAGTTTGAACACATTTATGTCAGGTAGTCTAAAAGCAACTGACGGAACTTGGTTTCAACTTCAAGGTTCAAGGTTCTTTATCGTCATTCGCATCACATGTGGTACATGATGTGGAATGAAATTGTGTACACAAAGTCCCAGTTACACCCAAAAATAGCAAACAAAGAATATAAAGTATAAAAGGAAACCGTATACAAGGATCTAAAGCTATACAGTACGATAAAGCAGGACTATTCAACAAAACTGCTCAGGGGCCACAGTTTCTGAAAGCCAGCAGCTCAGGGGCCAGACATCTAGCAATTAAAGTCATTATGTAAATAAACCAAGTTTTACAATGATCTGTTACCTTTAGAATTTTGTTTATTTTATTGCATTGAATCATAAATGCAATAAACAAAACCCAAAACCAAAGCAAGCAAAAATAATAATAATTTGTAAAAAAAAAAAAAAAAAATTATGAAGTCATTGGTGGGCCGGATTGAAGTCACTGGCTTGCGGGCCGCCAGTTGAATAACCCTGCACTAAAAACTAATAATGTAAAACAATATGGTGTATTAAACAGCAGCCTGAACCTGAGTCTGTAGTGAGTAGATGGGTATGAATACAGCAGCTTAAAGGCAAGACTGGCCGACATCTTTAACTCCTCACTCACCCAGGCAACAGTTCCCACCTGCCTGAAGACTGCCACCATCATCCCAGTCCCAAAGAGCTTTACAGTGACTGGTCCGAATGACTACCGCCCAGTAGCCATCACCCCGATAGTCGCTAAATGCTTCGAAAAACTGGTCATGACCCACACCAAAACAACCATCAATGTCAATGAGAACCCTCACCAGTATGCATACCATGAGACTCAATCAACAGAAGACTCCATCTCCTCTGTGGTCCACGCTGCTCTCACCCACCTGGAGCAGAAGGACCCTTACTCTTAGGAAGAGGGCCACCTGCATCATGAAGGACCCCGCTCACCCAGCATTTTCCTGGTTAGGGATTTGAGTCTAACAACTCCAGGGTAGAAGTGGTTCCTCAGTCTAGTGGTTCTACACTTAATGCTCCACAACCTCCTGCCTGAGGGGGGCAGGTCAAAAAGTGTGTGTGCTGGGTGAGTGGGGTCCTTCGTGATGCAGGGGGCCCTCTTCCTGCATCTGGAGGTGTAGATGTCTATGATGGTGGGGAGGTTGACTTCAACGGTTTTCTGTGCAGCCTTCACCACTCTCTGCAAAGCTTTCCTTTCTCCAGCTGTGCAACTTATTTGTGGTGAAGATTTTAAAAGTTCCTTGTACAGTTTCATTTGGGTCCGCAAAAGACAAGTAAGATTTTATTTAATGGCAAATGTTAATTAGACCTCTCAGATCTCAACATCCAGTAAATTTGAAGGAATATATGACATTTTGTGTTTACCAATTGTACATCTTGATCTCCTTTCTTCACAAACAAAGCTGCAAAAGTACAGTTCAGTATGAAAGGACTTGTAGCTGTTTTTGCCAGGGAGGCCAAACTGCAGATAGATCATATTCATCTCTATGTTTTTTGTTACAAACACAAAAAAACTAATTAAATAAACCTATACTGACAACTTAAATATGATCAAATATTTTAGAGGGTATGCAGTTGTTAGTTTACACCAATAACTTTCGTAGTTGTCTTTCTATTTCCACTTTTATTTTTTTCTGGAGGGTTTGCCCCTGCTAAATAAATGGAAGTAATTTGTATGACTCGAGCGTGTTCTGGCTTCTTTCAGCCACCTCCTTGAATGATGAATGAGTCATACAATAGACACTGTCAAAGCAAATCTCTTTTAAAGAATTCTTGAGTTTGTGGATTAGTTTTGAATTCCCTTCTCAGTTTTTTTTCAGCTGCTTGGCTCGGTGCGTAACTTTGCAAAAAGTCAGACTCCATGGTTTTACCTGGTCCCCGCAACCTGACCAGCAATGACATGTTTGGTCGTTTGACGTCGTTCAGCGTGTCATGAAAACATTGTGGGCTACATAAAGATTTGGAGTGCTTTTTGGAGAAATAGACTGTTCTTATATATTCAATTCAATGCAGTTTATTTATATAGCGAATTTGCAACAGAAGCTGTCTCTGGGCATTGTACAACAACATTCACATACATGTAAATAAAAATGCCATCCATCCATTATCTCTACCCACTTCTTCCTTTTTGGGTAACGGGGGTGAGAAAACATGCAAACTACACCCAGAAAGGTCCCGGGATGGGATATGAACCAGTGATCTTCTCACTGAGAGCAACAAAAGCAACAGCTCTACCAACTGAGTCACAATGCTGCCCTTAAGAATAAAAGCCTTTTAAATAAAAGATCTTGCTGACGGGTCCTTCTGCCAGGCATTCCCAGCAAATGTTCACTACACATTTGGGTCTACTGGGTCTCTCTGGCATTTTCCCCAACCGGGTCTCTCCGGCATTTTCCCCAACCGGGTCTCTCCGGCATTTTCCCATGTCGTCTGATCCAATTCACTAACGGGTGGTGATCAGTTGACAGCTCAACTTCTCTCTTCACCCAAGTATCTAAAACCAATGGCTGCTAATCTGATGACAGCCCTAAAAATTCAGTCATTGATCTATGACCTAGGGCATCCTGGTGCCAAGTGCACTTATGGACACACTTATGTTCAGTCATGGTGTTTGTGATGGACAAACCATGACTAGCTCAGAAGTCCAACAACAGAACACTGCTTGGGTTCAGATCAGAGAGGCTGTTCCTTCCAATCACACCCCTCCAGGTCACACTGTCATTATCCACACGGGCAGTGAAGCCCCACAGCAAAATAAAGGAGTCTCCAGCTGGTTCACCTCCCAGCACCCCTGCTATGGACTCCAAGAAGGCTGAATACTCCAAACTGCTATTTGACATGTAGGCACAAACAACCATCAGAGTTGGTACCTCACCCAAAGGCACAGGAAAACTACCCTCTCATCTACTGGAGAAAACTTCAACAAACAGGCCCCAAATCAGGGACTAAGAGAAGATCCACACCTGCTTGGCATGTCCACCATGGGCAACTCCAGAGTTGAAAAAGGTCCAGTCCCTCTCGAGGATATTGGTTCTAGAGCTCATGCCGTGCGTGAGCCCAACTATATCTAGTTGGGACCTCTCAACCTCACGCACAAGCTCAGAATCCTACCCCACCAGAGAGGTCACGTTCCATGTCCCAAAAACCAGCTTTGGCAGGCCTGAGTCAGACAGCCAAGGCCCCTGCCTTTGGCCACTGCCCATGGCATCATGCATCCAACTCGTATGGTCCCTCATACAGGTGATGGGCCCACAAGAAGGCAAATCAATGTTGCTCGTTCGGGGTGAGCCTGACCGGGCCCCATGGTTAGAGATCCAGTAACCAGGCACTTGCCGATGAGCCCCTCCCATCAGGCCTGGCTCTAGGGTGGAGCCCCAGTAACCCATGTCCATGCAAGGGACACTGAGATTCTTGTTTTTTTCTGTCCATAAGTGTGTTCAAAATTGCTCTTTGTTTAGCATGTCACCTAGGATCAGTTTGCCTTGGGAGACCCTACAAGTGCCCCTGACAGAATAGCACCTAGGATCATTCAGGTGCACAAAGTCTTCCACCATGATAAGATGGTGATTAAAGGAGGAGTCTTTCTAATTAATTAATCAGAATTAATGCATTGAAGTCTCTGCCCTAGTTTACATATATGGCAACAGCCATCTTGGATGTGACGACCCAATTTTTGATAGAAACCTTTCTTACGCCAAGATGCAGCCACACACCAAAATGGAAGTCATTCCCCCACTTTTCCCAGAAACGGGACCCAAATACAGCTTTAATGGTCCAGAATTTACGAGAACTAAACTGAGATAGGCTCATGATGCCTGGGACAACTCTGCAAAATAAAACTTGTCACATATTTTTTTGAACATGTTTGAAATATAAAAATCAAGCTTGAACCCTCTGCAATTTACATAAGGTAAATGAGAACTCCTACAATCATTTGTGACATTTTGGAGACGCCCATGCAAATGCTTTTTACCAGCTAGTTGCCATGCATCTCTTTGCAAAATATCTTTCAGTGTAGAATAGAATAGAATAGAATAGAATAGAATAAACAGCCTTTATTGTCCCACGGATGGGAAATTCCAGTGTATCAGCAGCAACAGATAAAAAGATAAAAAGATTTCACACAAAAGTTCCTAAAATGTTAATAAACAATACAATATATAAGAAATAAGATAAACAGTATCAATAATAATGTTCATTATGTATTGGAACATTGAGAATGGCAGACTTACTGGCTGTTATGCTGAGGCAAAGCAGTTAAGTCAAGCGTAGCCTAAAGTTACTGTGGTTTCATGATTCTAATGAAACCAGTATAAAAGTAGTAACTCGCTGTATTTTCCAGTATTATTATTAGGCCTTCCTTAATCAGCCCTGCCAGGATGATTCCCCATATTCTTATCAAAGAATGAAGAATGACCTCAAATAACCCCGCATTTAAACTCAAACAAGAAAAGGAACTCAAAGTGAGAGAAACTCTACAGGAAATATTTAGCAGCAGGGAACTGGCAAACAGTTGAGCTGCCTGTTTAGCTACCTAACTTTAAAGGGACTGTATTAGCAACACGAGTCGATACACAGCCAAGTAAAGTCTTATTTGTGCACAAACTGATCATCTGTCTAGATCTGGTGTGGGTTCATGAGAAATCCCCTGATACTTTTTTTTTAAACTGATTATTGCCAGTTGCCTGCTTACAAGTAAAAGGTATTGCAGTGTTGTCGAGTGAATCTGCCAACAACTTTTCAGGAAGTTTTTTTATCAACTTCTTGACAAGAGAGCTTATTAGTTCTTTATAATTTTCTGCAGCACTGCGGCTTCTTTGGGTGATGAATTTACTTTATTGTGTACTTCCTGCTCCCTTATGAGAAGACATTTGTCATTCCTGACTCACTGACTGACTCATACAAAATAACTGACTTAAAAATGTCCTGTAGCTCCAGGTGATTAAAGATAAAACATTCCCTTTCTACAGCTCGCTAATTATCATCAGATCTATGGAATATGGAGGACACATAAGGCTGCAGGAGGTCAGGCGGGTATACAAGAGCCTGTCCATTAAGGGCTTTATAGGTCATCAATAAAACTTTAAAATCAATTATAAAATAAACATTGAGCCATGAAGAGATGTCAACACCAAGGAAATATGTTAATACTTTTTTGTTTTTTAGTAAAAAGATGAGTTGCAGCATTCTGGCCCAGCTGCAGTCGTGAAAGGCTGGCCTGGCTTACACCAGCGTACAAAGTGTTTCAGTACTCTAGTTGGAAAGTAATAAAAGTATGAATCACCCATTCAAAGTCATTAAAGTATAAAAACTATTTTGCTTTAGACAAAAGCCTCTGTTTAAAAAAGGATCTCTTTAAGACATAAACTAATCTGTTTCTCAAGATTAAAATCTGAATCAATTTTCACCCTGAAACGTTTTACATGAAATTTTACAAACAGCTCTAAGCTGATCAGATCTGCAGAAGTGCTGTGGTTTGCACTGGAAACAAAAAATAACGTCAGTTTTGTCTTTAAACATCAGAAAGACATGAAAATTTAGAAGGTTAGAAGCAATTAAAGTTTTCATCCAAGTGAGGCAGTCAAATGGTGTTTTAGTGAAAAGGAATAATTATGCTTCAACTGAAAGAAGATCTAAGTGTCCAGAAATCGTTTGTGCCACTCATTAAACAGTTTCTGCTCAAAACAAGGCTAAGGGGCTTATCACAATCAGTTTTTTTGGTCATTTTTTATGTCTTGCTCAGGATCATTCAGGTGAATGTTCCAAAATATGGATCTGAATCTGTCTCGTGCCATAAGTTTGGCTGGAAGGACCACAGACAATATGTGATTCTGTCTCCAATCATTCTGTATACGTGGCAGGAACACGAACATGTAAATCAGGAAACCAAAACATTTATACAAATGCTCAATGTCCATGTCAGTATGTCAGTCCATGTTTGTTGCATTTTCTTGGTTCTTTAGTTTTTGCTGGTGATGCTGCAGATTGTCCAAACTGTGTCAGTGACAAAAACAAACAAACAATAAAACAGATATTTTAGACTATGAGAGGAAAGTGTGTCTAACTAAATGTTCACCAGCGACAAAAGGCTAGATGCTATCTACCTTATTTATCTGGCTTATTTTATTTCTGCCTTGTCTTCACCGTTTGTTCATGTTCTCTAAAACTAAAATCATTTGTAGATCTCCATATGACAGCCTGAGACCACAGCTCAGTTGGTTAAATAACTGCTTCCTTTCAACGTAATTCAAGAAAAATATCTGTTTATTCCATGATGAACGTTGCTCTCTACTGCATCATTTTCAGTACTCTGTGTATGACTTGAATTTAAATTCAATTCAGTTTATTTATATAGCGCCAAGTCTCAACAGAAATTATCTCAGGACACCGAACAGAAACATTCACATTCATAAAAATCAATTAGTAACACTATTCATCTAAAGGAGCCAACAGATTGCACTGAGTCATCATTATGTCACAATTTCCCATCCTGAGCAAGCACCATGGCAACAGTGGAAAGGAAAAACTCCCTTTAAACAGGAAGAAACCTCCAGCAGAAGCAGGCTTTATTAGTGTCATGTCTGTTACTGCTGCTCTGTTCTGTTCTGCAAATCATGAAAAACATACAAATTTGACTATATTCGACAATTTTCCAACTTTGTGACCACACCCAACCTTTATTAAGTATAAAACCTGTGCACTCTCTTCCGTTTAGAGTTTGTGCTATGATCTCTGCAAAACTGTTTATTTTAGTATGATTGACGACAGTTTGCCATGTATTGTGAACATTTATTCAGCATAGTGTGAGCACGAATACAAGGTTGTGTAGATATTATTCTCAAAAAAGTGAGCATTTAAAGTGAGCATCATACCACACAGATTGAGTTCTGAGGTTTGATCTTAGTCAAAAACCTGAGTCAGAAACCTGCAACCAAATCAGAAACTTTGTTTGTAATTACACTTTCTTCTCATTGAATAACCATTTTCCTAAACCTAACCTTTTGTCCTCTGACCCTAAACTGAACCCTAAACCTGATCACTGACTCTAAACTTAACTTGGGACTCCTCTCTCTAAACTTAGCCCTCTGATCTTTGTCTTTAAACCATTCCCTGACCATACTCTGTTGGCCATTTTAGTTAGCTTCTGCTGCTATTTGTATCTGTATTTCTATTTTATGTTTTCCTGTCTGCTGTGCATGTTTGTGTTCTTTTGTACAGCACTTTGGTTGGCCTTGTTGCTGTTTTAAGTGCTATATAAATACATTGGTATGGTATGGTATGGTATAAGCTCACCCTTTAACCCTGAATTTAGCCTTGACTGCTAAGCCTAAACCCAGACCCTGACAGGAACCCTGGGCCCATTATATTCTCCCTATTCAAAACCCTCGGTGGTGTGAGGGCATAGCCTGGGTGGGGGGATTATTATTTGACCTTTAATTGTACAGGTTAGTTCCCATTGAGACTTGAAGACTCGTTTATAGAGAGACCTGTTACGTACAACGTACATGCAGATGAGAAAAAGAGAACACGAGGGTGGCGGGAAAAAATCCAAAATCTACAATCCAGAATCTTACGATCTGGAGGCCCGGTTCTGGTCTGGTTCTCAGTCATTTCCGTTCAGCTATCTGCATCCGCTGGGCGCCCACGTCACTAGGAATAAGGATCGAACTCTTTCGGATCAGGTCAAAACTTTCCCTCCATTTCAGCAGAAGACAATGGCTGGAAGCACTGTTGGCTTCTGGGAAATGTAGTCTTTTTGACTGGTGATACAGTGTAGGCTTATTGAGAACAAAACTACAATGGCGATGCATGTCCGAAATATTTTTTTTCCCGTTAACTTTTTACTGTATCCCGTACTGTCCCAATCACGTGAGTAATATTAAAGTTGACAATCATGTAATGTACAATTTTTTTCTTGTCAAGTCAAGTCAAGTCAACTTTATTTATAGAGCACATTTAAAACAGAACCTGTTATCAAAGTGCTTAACAACAACAACAACAACAACAACAACAACAACAACAACAACAACAATCAATGGGTAAATTAAAGAGAAAAATATATAAACATATATATACAATACACTAATAATGATAATAACTGAAGAATTAATAAAAAGCATTTGAAAAATAAGGTCACAGTTTAAAAAACACTAGATCAATTTACACTGTGTGAAAAGCCTGCGAGAACAGATGTGTTTTCAGCAGGGATTTGAAGTGAGGAAGGGAGGTGGCCTGCCTGATGTTGGGGGGCAGGTTGTTCCACAGTTTGGGGCCCATGACTGAAAAAGCCCGATCTCCTCTGAGCTTCAGTCTTGTTTTTGGAACAGCCAAAAGCAGCTGATCGGATGATCTCAGGGCCCGAGAGGGAACGTAAGGTTCCAGAAGCTCAGAGAGGTAAAGGGGTGCGAGGCCATTTAGGCATTTGAAGGTCAGCAGAAGAATTTTAAAGACTATCCTCGTACGAACAGGGAGCCAGTGAAGGGAGGACAGAACTGGAGTAATATGTTCAGACCTACGAGTTCCGTTCTTGTGTACAATCTTATTTTGAAAAAACGAAAAAGAGAAAAGTCCGCAAAAGTCGAACCGTGAAGTAGTGAGAGACTACTTTAACATATCCATCTGGGTTGTGTGTGTTTTATTTTTATTTATTTTTAAACAATGATTCATACTGCCTATTGCACAGCATTAAACAACTATTTTTTTTTACTTTAGGGACAAATCAAAGTATATCAAGGATGTAGAAAATATGCAGCATTATGCTTTTCAGACTTCTCAATCCAAATGTAGCAGTATGGAAATATGCCTGGCTAGATAAGCGTCACTTCCTGGTGAACGAGGTAGGCGGAGTATAAAAGGAGGTAGTAATGCTTATTCTGGCACCTGGATTCAGGGAAATGAAAAGGCTGATCAGATTGCTAAAAATGCTAATAATAGAGACAATGTAGACATAAATATCCAATTATGCAAAACAGAAGGTAAAAGTATTGTATGGAAACAGATTAATCAGTTATGGCAACAGAAGTGGGAACATGAAACAAGGGGAAGACAACTATATGCAATACAGAATACAGTCTACAGTTCCAGGTATTGTGGAGGAAATAGGAGGGAGGGATCTATATTAGCAAGATTAAGAATAGGTCATACAAATCTGAACAGTACTTTGTTTATTATAGGGAAACATAACAGTGGACATTGTGACTTTTGCCAAAGTACAGAAACGGTGAAACATGTTATTTTGGACTGTTTAAAATATTCAACCGAAAGGAAACGTCTACTGGGCCAAATGAAAAATGACGTAACAAGTCCTGTATGTTTGAAGAGCATATTAGAATGGGGATCCAGTAAATGTGGACGCAAATACTTTATGTATTTCCTGAGGACAACAGGTTTATACAAGAGAATCTAAGTTTATCGGAGCACTCATAACTACTAGTTCTAAGTAGTACCTTTAGATGGCGGTAATACACCTTGAGGGATGTAAGCTGCCGTAAAACCTCACAGAAGAAGAAGAAGTATTCTGGCACCTGTTTCCTCCTGCTCCCACTACGTGGCTTGCAACCTGTGGGGTTTGGCTGAGCAGCTGATTGTGTTGTGTGTGCTGTTATGGCCTTCGTGGGGTAGGTGTCTTCCTTTTTGTTGCACTACAGTTTATCTTTAGAGTGCTCATCTTGGTGTGATCACAGGTGAACACCAAGCTTGCTGCCTTCTTCCTCCTCCTGTGTGTGTCTGCATGTGTGTGTCAGCAGGTGAGCAGCTGAAACTCAACTCATTGTCGGCTTCAAATTTACTACTGTTGGTGATTAGTTGACTGAATTGGAAAATCACTGCTGGTTTGTCTCTACGGAAGATCACTGTTTTGTCTCCACTGAGGTTACAACTGTTGTCCCTGTGGAAGATTACTGGTGTTCTGGCTCTGAAGGACCTCTGCTGTTTGGGTTCTCCAGATTGTTGCACTTAATTGTCCTCGGACGCCTGTGGCTGCTTCACTGGACTTTTCCACCACAAATTGTTTGGGGCGTGGTCCCTGAGCATTCAAATCAGTGGTGTGGGTAATTGGCTACACACCTGGGTCTGGACTACAACTTTTAAAATGAGTATTTGATAAAGTTCTCCTTTAGTTTTCCTTATTCTGCTTGGTTACAGCCCTTTTATTTTGTAAATTGTAATGTATAATTTAGATATTTAGTTGGGCTGGCCTTTACTTGTTTTTCACTTTCTTTTTGATTTAGACTTGGTTTGGTGGTTGCCCTGTATTTTTTTGTTTTCCAGTTGCTGGGGTCTGGGGCTGTGCTGATTTGGTGGCCTTGATCCGGTAACCTCAGCTCCTGAGTTTTGTTTTGTTTCCTTCTTTTTTTTCATAAAATTTTAAAGTGTTTTATAAAAATGTAAATGAATAAACTTTTCTAAATTTGCAATACTGTCTCAGATGTCAAGTATTTTTGTAAGATCTATGAAACTGTCTTGTAAATCGCATAATTTTAATGAGGACCACTTGGTACCACCACACAACCATGCTCCAGGCTTATCATGCCCATCACGTGAAGGGGGTGTGGGGGCTTCTATGTTTATGTTCAGTCATAACTCAGCACTTCAGTGACAATGGTGGGTAGTCTTTCCTAGTGATTTATTTATTTTTTATTTTTTTAAGGCATGCTACAGAGCTAGCAAATGAACCACAAATGGTCAAAAAAAAAAAAAACATTCCACCACTGAGCCATTTCCTCTGATGGGTGGGATTCGTTTCAGGGCTCGTTACTAGCCAGTGTAAAACAGATATTGGGGTCTATTCAATGTGGTGCTTAAAGTTGTTATCCTGCTGAGAAGCTCAGCACTATTATATCAAACCACAGGCTTCACGTTAATTATTTGTGATGGACTTGTTCCCCTCACATTTAAAATATATTTGTTTGGACCTTAACACATTTACCATAATTAACTCTGCACTGTTTCTATTGCTTCGTGAACAAATCCATTCCACGTGGTTAATAGAATACTCAAAACACTTAAAGTCCACTCCGATGTTTTCCTGGTTACTGCACCTACAACAACTCATCACACCGCATGCCATGAAGCATAACTACTCAAAACTGGAGGAGGTAACGTCAGTCCCACTGACATCTCACAATGTCCAGCTTCTGCTAAATCCTTATTCTTGTTTTTCTAGCCCTAGGCTGTTCAACTAAACAATAAAAAATTGGGACCAAGATACTTTTAAAAGTGAGCTAGTATAGATTGGTATTCTTGGATGGTTAATTGTTTACAATATCTGATCCTTCCCCAGACGAAATGGACTTGTTTTTTTTTATTATTTTTTTAAATGAAGCAACACTGAAGTAGAAGAGATTGAGAGGTCTGCTGCCAGAGGTACATGCTCAGTTCACACAAGAGGCGCTGGTCAAGCTACTTGTTGTTGTGCCGGGCTCTTCAGCTGAGGATGAAGACATGGCTTCACTCCTCCATGAAACAGCAATGTTTGAACAATGTAGCTGTCTGCCACATACACAAAGATGGACTTGATCAGGCGGACACGAAGGAGATTTGCCAGTCTTTGTGTCTGAAAATGACAGAAGGCGGCACATTTTTTAGAAGCTTTGTCTAATCTGAGCAGGAAGAACTTGTTTTATCTTGTCTTTGCCCTAAGATATGAAAAGTCCAGATGCCTTGAAGGAGAATGATAGAGATGGAACCCAGTTAACACAAGTTTTCTGGAAAGTAAAATTGGGGAAAATCGGTGTATGGGGAAGGCATCAGAATGAGAATAAGCTTTATCATTGCACCGAGATACAACGAGAATATGTCCGTACAGTCTGAAAGATGGGCGGAGTGCACAAAGCTGCTGCTATGAAGCAGCCTTATCCTTTTCAGAATACATTATTTAGATAAAAGGGACAAAGCCATGAGGAGTATAGTGGCATTACAAAAAAGATCTCTTCACACCTTGTCCTAACAGGACACGATTTAAGACATCAAAAAACTCTGCCAGCAAGCACATTTATGAACACATTACAGATGCATTTACTACGAGGCGTCCATGAAGCACTAACAGTCCATTGTCCTGATAAGATGGTCAGCCAGCACCGTTCTGATAAGCTGCTGCTGAAGAGTGTGTGTGTGTGTGTGTGTGTGTGTGTGTGTGCGGTAAACGAAGCTTTTCCTTAGTTTACACATTTCCCAAGAGAAATTGATAAGTCGGCCTGTTTCAAGGCCAACTGGGGAGTCTGATTCAGATAGCCACACTTGTTGATTTATTCAGGCAGACTTTTTCCTTGTCAGCCTTGGAGTCTGTATTGATACTTCCAAGGTCAGAAAAGGCCAGATTAAGGTGCATTCTACTAGTCTACGCTTACGAGCCTCTTCAAGGTCGTTTCCATGCTGACGAGTCCCAAAGCGGCAGGTGGCCTGTGATTCAAATCACTTCCATCTTCATTGTAAATCCGCTGATTCTGAGTCCTCCAAGCACAAACCAAACCTTCACATAGGTAGCAGCCTTCTTTGTACGTTGAGGAACCAGACAATTCCAAAAACGGGAAACCTGTTATCATAACTCCAATTATATGCAATTCTGGCGTCCTCGTTCAATAGCAGAGGTAGACACATCACCCCCAGAGATTTATCCAGCTGCATGCGTGTCATTCGAGCAGATGAGGGTTCTCCAAGACCCTGTCGCTTTGTTGAAAAGATTTTGTCATTTGCGTCGAAAATCCAGTCGGTCAGATCCAAAACAGCAGTTTTGCCTCTCAGCGAGCAGGTCCTTGGTTCAAACCCCGGTCCGGGGGCCTTTCTGGGTGGAGTTTGCATGTTCTCTCCGTGCATGCGTGGGTTTTCTCCGGGTGCTCCGGTTTCCTCCCACAGACCAAAAACATGCATGTTAGGCTCATTGGTAACTCTGAATTGTCCCTAGGTGTGAGTGAGAGAGTGAATGGTTGTTTGTCTCGTTTGTCTCTATGTGTCCCTGTGATGGACTTGCAACCTGTCCAGGGTGTACCCCGCCCCTTGCACAGTGATTGCTGGACATGGGCACCGGCGACCCCCGTGACCCAAAATGGAAGAAGCGGGTAAAGATAATGGATGGATGGATGGATGGAAAGGAAAACAATGGGAGAAGGCGATGGATGTTATCCCAAGAGGATTGTGAAGGAAAGGGGAATACAATTTATTAAGTGTAAAAATTGTGGCACCAAGGTAGGATAAACCTGTAAATTATTTTGTTTTAATAATTATATGCAGGTTGTCAAAACTGACAAAAAGTGTTTGTTTTTTTGGCATCACTATTGCTTGGCATTGTATATTTTTGTCTTACGAAGGCTGCATGATGCCAGGTCATTTTTCCTGTTATGAGTAGGTCTATCACTAAATCAGAAAACAATAAAAATCCCCCCTAAATTCACTGTTGATTATCAAAATATCACCTGTTCATTGGGTAAAGTTAATATTCTTATTTTTAAACAAGCAGTTCAGTGTCACCATTGCTTATCACAATAGCATGTTGTGGTACAAATAA
This sequence comes from Nematolebias whitei, assembly GCF_014905685.2. Taxonomy (NCBI): domain Eukaryota; kingdom Metazoa; phylum Chordata; class Actinopteri; order Cyprinodontiformes; family Rivulidae; genus Nematolebias; species Nematolebias whitei. The sequence continues at coordinate 6,996,682 of NC_056507.1, forward strand.
AAATAAATAAAAAAATAAACAAAATAAAAGTGAAGTGCTCCCCTAAAGTCATTGTTTGTGGTAAATTGTGTCACATTAATTTAATTATCTTTGCCATAGGAGTGAGTTTAAAAACAGGATGATGCCCATATGAACCAAGGGTGTCAAACTCACTTATAAAAGGGGGACAAAATTAAAACTTTTTTCAAACTAAGGGCCGGTTTCAGAATCTACATTAACTCAAGATATCCAACATCTTTTCTTGGTTGCAGTTTCCTCAACAAGAGTTTGATTGGTCTCATTGGATGTTCTCTGTTGCACTTTTGACATCGTAAAGATTACTGAAAAAATTCAAGTGAAAAAAGTATTTTACATTTAAAATGTCATCTTGGGGGCCAGATAAGATGTCAACGAGGGCCACATTTGGCCCCCGGGCCTTGATTTTGAAATATGTGGACTAGATGAATGAGGAACCTGTCTCTAAAGTAAATATTGAATCAAATGTTTACTTATGTTAACATACATGTTTAACAACCCGTTAAAACACACCAGAATGCAGGAAATGGCATCTACCAGTACTTTTTCTGGGGATGGACACCCAGACCCCCCCACTAGTGTGTCCCCCCCACATTACAAATGCTTTTGACGCCCCTGCATCAAACCTAATTTTCCCACACTGGATAGTCTGTAAAGAGTTGATTTAAAATTGTATCATTCTTTTAAACGTACACTCTTGAATACAAAAGTTTTTTTTTCAGTTGTGATTTTACCTTCTGTGTTTGTCTTTGGTTCAATGTTCAGCCTGTGTTCCAGCCTGAAACCACCACCCCCCTAATGGCTCCAGTTCAAATAAAGGCCCACCGGGGGTTCTTTTCAGAAACTACATGAATTTTCAGTCTTTTCATTGACTTCCCTTCTTACCATGCTCTCAAACGTCATAAAACACTTTTATGTCTGTGAAAATGTTTGATAGCTTTCCATGAAAACAAAACAGATATTTTAGTTTTTTGGCAGTTGCTTTGTATTCGTTGGACTTGTTGTGGTTTTGATGTTGGCTTTTCTGATGCTTTTTGACAGTTCTCTTGTTTTTGCCAATGTAAGAGGCAAACTGGAAACAATCAACCTCTTTGCTGTGTAGTAAAGCTATCACACACTGGTTAATTCAGACAACGTGAACACTGACAATTTCAACACAAAAATATTGCTTGATTTGATTTTGTTTTGCAGACCAAATTTTGATTCTTCTGAAGATGCCAAATATTTATTTTTATGGCAGTGTAGAATGACAAACATGCATTATCTGACTGTGTTGAAATCTTAGGTCTAAACGACCCCAGTTATGCATTCCCTTGTGAAAAAGTATTCACGGTACCTTATAATCAGTTTTCCTCAGAAACACAAATGTCATTCTGAATCTGCTATTTAGATCCTGCTTCTTTAAAAGAACAATTCCTGTTGGTTTCAATGGGCCAAATGAACTTTTATTCAACTCCTCATGGATGAAAAAGGCAGGATTAAGCACACTATCAACACATCTCAAAACTTGTGGTAAGTTTAAGCTCACAACTCATGTTTGATGAATATTTTTAGTTCTTTTACGCAGTAAAAGTAGCTCCTTTTCCAATAATGGTCAGTCAGGTCATCTGAACGGTTTCTTTTTTCTGGAAAGACGTTTCGCCCTCTATCTTCATCAGTCTGAGGCAGTGGTGTAGTCTACATTTTTGTAGTGTGTATACTGTGCTTAGAAACCAAAGTACACCGGTTAGTACAATTTAATTGTCAATTTATTTAGATTTTTAAGTATATTGAACATTTCCAAATTTCTCCGATGCTTATATTTGAATAAATGAACAACAAACATTGTACAACAGTTGGCTTTGTATTAAAAACTTGTTATAGAATTTATAAAACAGTACCAAAGCAAAGCGCTGCATACCGATAGGTTGTTATGGAAGTGTTTAACTGCCGTTTAACGTATCAATGACATGTGCCTGGTGATATGTCATGTATCATTGGGCACTTTTAAGTGGGTATACTAAAATTCTTCAGTTTTTCTAGTGGGTATACTCCATATATCCGAGTATCACGTAAACTACACCACTGGTCTGAGGAGTCCCAAGTAAACCGTTTTCCCACCAAGCTGTACACTCTTTTAGTGGACCAACCAGTTTGCTGGCGATAAGATGGTTTCTGGGGGCTGTCCTGTCCCCCATGCAGGCAGCCACAGCCAAAGTGGTTCAAGACATCAACGTTCATGCTCAATCATCCAGGTACAAAATCCAATAATGGTCAATCAGGTCAAACTGTCCAGATGACCTGACTGACCATTATTGGATTTTGTACCTGGATGATTGAGCATGAACTTTGATGGTAGCTCCTTTTTATTATTTTTTTCTGCACTTCGAGACTTGCAGCCATTTGTAGTTTATAGAACTGCTTTAATACGGCCTTTTTCATTTTCTGCTTAAAAGTAGAAGCTTTGGGAGGCTGTGGTCGCTGTGGAAAATATACAAACTTAACCCAGGAAGGCCCCAGCCAGAAGCCAAACCCTGGACCTTCTTGCTGTGGAGCTAACCAAGATTAAACCTCTGGAGGACATTCTGACCACATTTCCTCACTCTGCTGTGTTTACTACCCCTAATCTCCACGTTTGTTTTTGCAAATGTTGCTGGTATTAACCTCGTGTTCTCTGCTCATGAATCCATGGAAACTACACCAGGCCCAATGTCAGGTGTCTCTATCCTGTCCTGGAAAAGGAGTAAATTCATACAGCCAGGTGCCAAGTCTCATGGAAAATTTTCCAACAAAAGTTGTGTATGTTACGACAAGTAATTGGGTGGGGTTTTTAAAAGAAACTGATTGTGTTCTAGTTATATGCGTATGCAATGATTTAGTGTCATGAAGGAAAAATTCCAGGCATCTTGAGATCTTAATGAAAAGTGTAATGTTAGTAATCATTAAAAAAATAAAAAATAAACATGTTGTAGCTGAACTTTAAAGCATTTTCAAAGAATTACACTAAATTAAATTTTCAGAATAGCTGAAATCAAATAAAATGTTATGAGTACCTTTTATGTACCGTAGTGTGAAGTTTACAATTTAACCTTAACAGACTTTTAGAAAAATATTTACATTAGTTAAAATTCTGTTAAGATAAGAAAAAAGGGTTCTTCAGGTCAGTAAGATAAATAAATAAATAAATAAACCGTAAATAAGGTCATAACTTACTGAAATTGCTTTGCATAACTTTTTTGGGGGTGGGGCTGTTAAGAGCAGTGCATGTGCTGAAGTGTAGATCCAGTACAGTTATGGTCAGATGTCTGCACACACTCATATTAATGAATTGTGAAAACATCCAAAAACATGTTCATTCAACCTTTATTATCCAGGTTAGTCCCATTGAGTCACGAGGACTCGTTTACAAGAGACCTGTTTTAGGCAGACAACATATAAACATGTGGCCTCAAGTGGAGGAGTTCAAGTATCAGGATTTTGTTCATGAAAGAGGGAAGGATGGGGCGTGGGAATGACAGGCGGATTGGTGCAGCGTCTGCGGTATTGCGGACTCTGTGCCGGTCCGTTGTGGTGAAGAGGGAGCTGAGCTGTAAGGCAAAGGTCTATGTTTACTGGTCGGTCAACGTTCCTACCCTCATCTATGGTCACAACCTCTGGGTAGTGACCGAAAGAACGAGATCCTTGATACAGGCAGTTGAAATGAGTTTCCTCTGCAGGGCAGCTGGACTCTCCCGTAGAGATAGGGTGAGAAGTTCGGTTATCCGGGAGAGACTCGGAGTAGAATTGCTGCGTCTCCACATCGAGATGAGCCAGTTGAGGTGGTCTGGACATCTGGTAAGGATTTATTTTTTTCATTCAACCTTTATTTATACAGGCTAGAGCCTCTTTGAGCCACGAGGACTCATTTACAAGAAGGATCTGTTCCAGACAGAACATATAACGTACAGATGTTTCCTGGGCGCCTCCCTAGGAGGTGCTTCGGGCATGTCCGACTGGGAGGAGACCCAGCCTGGGAACACCTTGGGATCCTCCTAGAGGAGCTGGAAGAGGTGGCTGTGGAAAGAGATGTCTGGGTCTTCCTGCTCAAGATGCTGCCCCCACGACCCGACTTCAGAATAAGCAGCAGATGATGGATGAATGGATGGATGGATAAGTTCTTATTTTTACCTCTGGGGATTTATGCATTTTATCCTGTGTTTTGCTTTTTTTGTTTTGTTTTAGCTGTTTTCAAGTGCTTTATAACTAAAGTGGTACAGTAAAAAAACACTGTGTAAAACTGCCTGTGAGTTTCCATTTTCAAGTACAAACTATGACCGTATTCTTCTTCCCGTCAGCTGATTGGATTGCAATTTAACAATCCAGTCAGAGAACACATGCAGTAGGTTCGACTGTCGGGGTGACGCTTTACAGAGCTGCAGGTCCCAGAAGTAGCGTTACATTATGGTCTAGTGCAGGGGTGTCAAACTCACTTACAAAAGGGGGCCAAAATTAAAACCTTTTTCAAACTAAGGGCCGGTTTCAGAATCTACATTAACTCAAGTTAGATACCCAACATTGTTTCTTGGTTGCAGGTTCCTCAACAAGAGTTTGATTGGTCTCATTTGATGACTCGGGACCCGAAGGTCCTGCGTTCAATCCCCGGTCATTGCATCTTGTGGTGTCACTGAGCAAGACACCCAATCCCAAATTGCTCCCTAGGCGCTTACATAGCTGCCCACTGCTCCACCTGGGCGTATCCCAGTGCGATAGGTTAAATGTAGAGAGCCAGTTTCGTCTTTGTATGGGAGCATACAATGACAACAACACATAGCACTTTGTAAAAATTGTTTTTGTCTTGAATTGAATTTACCATGTCCTGGATGACTCAGAATCTTCACCAGCTATTAATGACACAGTCCCCCCACCTTTATTCTGCTCGCTGCTTGAAGAAACCATCAAACCAGCTGCACCGTCCCAGGGAAATGCAGCTAATTTGACCATTAAAGTGCATTTATTAAGTAAAAGTTCAACTGAGACACACCTTTTGCTATAATTTCGAGCAAATAAATAATTGTTTTAGGTGCTTTTCTTGTTAAATTTCAAAGAAACTAGCAGTGTTCCTCCTTCCTTTTTTCCCTCCCTCTGCACGCTCCCGGAGCACCGAGGCAATACATACTTTTCAAATGCAACTGATTTGACCGTTAAAGTAATTTCATTAAACAAATGTTAGACTGAGACACACCTTTGATATAAAGTCGAGAAAACAAATAATTGTTTTTAGGTGTTTACCTTGTTAAATTTCGAAGAAATGAACAGTGGCTTGTCCTTCTGCGTGTGCTCGTTTACGAAAATCAGGTTTTGAAACGCTGCTGATCTGACCATCTTTACTTTAATACAAACAGATTTTACAGAGGAACTATTTATGACGACATACAGCAACTTTGTAGTTAGTTTATAATAGTAATTAATCACGAAGAGGATCGCCAAAGTGAGTAAATTCATCGAAGTAAATGACACGCGGGAGACGTCTGACACACGTTGAATGCATCACTCTGCTTCAGCACAGCAGAGTTCTGCTCCGCCTCTTTGGTTCCGATGGAACAGATTCATTTCTGCGAGCTCACCTCTGAATGGTACATGTACACTTTAGCGGCTTAGAAATCACAAGTTGTGGTTCATCAACCATTTTGAGTTGTGTTCACCTACAATCAGGGCTTAATTTGTAAACCGATCGATACCTGAACGCAAATAGCGGGCGGGCTGATGGGTCTGGGGGTCCTCCCCTGGAAAATTTTTGAATAAAGATGTTATTTCTTGCATTTTGGGGTATTTTAATGGGCTATTAAACATCTACGTTTACCTGTAAACACTCTGCTTCTGTCAAGCATCCTAACCCCCGCTCCCCCTTACTTGACGGTTCCAAGCCTGACACTGTCCCTGCTCGTTATTGTCCAACTCCACGTGTGAAACCTCCAGGCACCTCCTCCGCCTGGGCTCCTGCCCTCGTACGACTGCCTGGTTAGCTCGGCCCTCACCCCCACCACTCTTTTAATGGCGGAGATTTTTTTAAGGGTAGACGCGGAAATGCTTCTTGAAGAGGCAGCTCGTATGCTCGTAAGTGGCTGTTGTGTTTAAAATTAGTGTTTATGTAATTATTTCCAGTTTACATATCCAATATGTTTTATTTGTTCAAGGCATATTTGTTCATAACTTTATTATTAGTAGGCCTGAGAGTTACCAGATTCAAGCAATTACCGAAACGTACCGTCTAAGAGAGTTCCTGGCTCATGTTCCTGCAGGATCCGGCTCAAATTAAGAACTGCTTACAATGTTGTCACATTAGTCTTACAGTATCAGCGACGGCAGTGTATGATAAAAGTTGGTGCTTTAGCGTCAGCTTCCGCTAAATTTTTATTTTACTTAAGCGGAAAAAAAAAATTGTTTACCGGATTAGAGTTAGCAAAGCTAATTCTTTAGTTCGTGAATTAGTGGTTAGCAAATCAAACTTTTTAATTTCCTGTGCCCAGCCCTGGTCATTTGTTTAAACTGTGAGTTCTACCCATACCAAGAAATGCTTTCATCATAAGCTACGCAAAGACGCCATCATGTCCATATATTTTTCCTTGTTAAACACAGGTAACTTGAGTAACAACTTACATACTGGATTTAAACGGTGGCACAGTTGGTAGTGCTGTTGCCTCTCAGTGAGAAGGTCGCCGGTTCAAATCCCAGCCCAGGACCTTTCTGGATGGAGTTTGTATGTTCTCTCCGTGCATGCGCGGGTTTTCTCCGGGTACTCCTGTTTCCTCCCACAGACCAAAAACATGCATGTTAGGCTGATTGGTAACTCTAAACTGTACCTACAGTAGGTGTGAGCGAGAGAGTGAATGTTTGTCTCATTTGTCTCCATGTGATGGACTGGAGACATGTCCAGGGAGTCCCCCACCTCTCACACATTGATTGCTGGACATGGGCGCCCGTGATCCAAAAAGGAGGAAGTGGGTAAAGGTGATGGATTTAAAAGGTAATTACTCTTAAATCACACTACAGGATCTAGGGTAGGGAATTAGTTTAGACTTTATTGTCCGATCATGTATACAAAGTATCCGTCTTTAATCCTCCAGCATTCAGCTGGTTTTAATACAAGACATCCTTTATTGCTGGTGCTAAATTACAACAAATGGCTCACATTGATTTTAATAATAAAAACTGTTCATTCTGTGTTTCATAGTTAATTCAAAGTTGCTGAATCAGTTGTTTTCAAACAGCAATTTGTTCATGTAATCTAGCTCAAAATACTTCTATGAGCAATCATTAAATTAAGGCAAACAATAGGTTCACAACATGATATGAACAAACTGTAAAAATAAATGTGAAAGTAACTTTTGGTTTTGAATAAGCTCTTTGATTTATGTTAATTTTCTCAAACACTGCCTTACGACGAAACAATTCAAAAATATAGTTGTAACTGACGGTGTGCAGTTCTGAATGACATTTCTTCAAGAATTTAATTAGTCTCCAAGTCTAATCGCAGATTAGATTCAATTATGATTGAACTTAATTCAAAATTTATTTCATCTTCAGCTTGAACTGAACACATGTGAAAACACAGAAAAACGAATCTGTTACAACGAGCATGACTTGATTACATTTTTTTGGTCACATGTAGAAAACTTGCTAGAAACAAACAGTCAAACACAGCCATTCATTTTCTTTTCACTTTATTTTAATAACCAAAACTCCCTACTACCACAGTCTGTTGTATTAAAAAAAAAAATCTTAAAAATTGTGAAAAAACAAACAAACCCCACAACAAAATAGTTTGAACATATAAAAACTGGATGCTTTGTTTACAGCTAGACCTGTTTGTGACAGACAATTGAACATGATGTGTTTAACACGGACATGGGCTCCACAACAAACAGAAAACTTGAGACTAGTTTGCAAACGGCATTTGCAAGGAAGTCTTTAAAATGTCTCGTAAAGTTTGTGGAGCTTCAATTTCTATGCGCAAGTCACAGAAGCTTGCCAACTGGTCGATACAACTTTGAACATGTCCAAAAAAATCTGGTCAGCTTTTCTCTCGAAATGCAAAGTTGTCAAAGACCTTTAATTCTAGAGTGCTGGCGTTGTTTTGACATCTGCAACGGAGCTCTTTATTACAGAAACACCCAAGATACAGCTTCTAATGTTCAAGTCTAAACGTAGTTACTGTATATTTAAAAAAAACAACTAGTTTAACTCTGCCAGTCTTCGTATATTTGTGTGTTTCATTAGACTAAATCATAAATATGGAGGCAGTTGTTACGGCAGATACAATGAGATGAAAGACGCAATGTGGGCGGGCGGGAAACAAAATACAGTAGTCCCTCGTTTATCACGGTGGATCCGAACCCTGAAGCCCTGTGATAAGTGAAAAACTGTGAAGTAGGGATTGTAGTGCAAGTAGTAAGTAGTAGTTTATTTTAGTGTGTATATATATATATATATATATATACACACTAAACCACGAGGTGCAGGGAACTTTGGAAAATGAAAACACCAAGAGATAAGGAAAGCCTGTCATGGTTGACCAGCATATAGAAATGGGTGCTGCCCAATGTCAAAGCAAAGTTCATCGAGTATTTTACCAAATAACATCATAAATCCACATTCAATGAGGCTGCAGTGTCAGAGGGACAGAATACAGGTGTGAAAATGTGATGTGACCAAGCTGTTTGTAGACATTCACAATGAAACTAAGGTGAAGGCAGCTATGAGCGCATGAGAAGATGATGTAATAACAGGAAGTACCATGTGAGATCAATAAATATTAGTTGCTGCAAGAGAGCAGAAGCTTGTTGTTGGCGAACTACGGAGGGTTATTTTGCTCGCTGCTTAGTTTATTTAAAGCTGCAAAATGGGATATCATTCGGCCTCAGGGAATTCTGGGAATGCGTCATTTCCTTTAATTGTTCATGATACAATTGTCTTTTTTAAACGACAACAGAAAAGTGAGTAACATCTCATAAAAAAAACAGTGATAAACAATAACCGTGCACGGAACAAAAAGAAGTGCTGCAAATTTGCAGCGATGCAAAAATCACGTTCACACAGACAGACATCTGCTAGAAGTTTTACATGATCCCAAATCAACTTTGTGCTCATCGTTGCATGAATTTCACAAGCCAATCGGTTCCTTTCTTTACACTTGGTGATAAATGGCATACGAAATTATGAAACTGGGACCCCGAGTACATCATTTCATTCCGTCTCAAGTACCGCATGTGACGTGAATGACAATAAACTTGACTTGAAATAAAAACGTATCACATTGACAGGTCGGCAAAATGCAATAAAACAAATTAGACGTAAAAGTAAGCAAACATGCACATTTTTTAGGGAAGGTGAGGTGGAGGGAGGAGTTGTGTTGGAGTATTAAAAAGCTTTATAAAAGTAGTTCAAATACAAACGTGTCAGTCACCACTCAATATGCGCTCGATGTCTTCCAGTCTCTTTAATGCAGCAGCCCTTTTTTCTTCTATGCCTTTAATCTCTTTAGCGGACCTGCTCTTGGCCTGGCTACAGTCTACAGATCCTGATTTGTCCGCCCCCCAACACCTTGGGCGTTCAGCTGAGGATTTCCGCACATTCTTCTCATCTGCAGCACCCTTTCCAACAGCATCAGTACCCCTCCCTTCCTCCTTACCCACAGCGATTTCTTCTGCTCTTTCCTTCCCGCTCTGTAGCTTCTCTTCCTTTGTTGACACGCTGGCTCCCTCTCCTACAGAAAGCAGCTGCCCTGCTGCGCTCAGTGCTGCCATTTTACTACGCACAATACTCAAATGACGCCGCACGTACTCCTCATTTGGTGCCAGGACCAGTGTTTCCTCAAGGCAGCGCTCCGCCCGTGGTAGGTCACGCTCTTCAAAGTAAACCACACACAGGTTATGTTTGCCTTGGACATTAGTGGGGTCCATTTGCAAAATGCGCTCAAAGCAAGCCTTGGCACCATGGGTATCCTTCTTGTGGTTCATGAGGATGTCGCCTTTCAAGACCAAACCTTTGATGTGCTCTGGGTGGTAGAGCAGCAGCTCATCCAACACGGGCAGTGCATCCATCTCTCGTTTGGACTGAGAGTACAGTAAGGCCAGGTTAAACAGGGCACTGCGGAAGCCAGCCTGCAGACCAATGGCTTTACGCATCCAATGCTCAGCTGCCAAGTTTTCATTGGCATCCATGGCTAGCATGCCGAGGTTGAAATAACCGTTAGCATCGTTTGGCTCTTCTTCCAGGTAAGTGAGGAAACGGCGGTTAGCTTCAGGCCAGAATCTTGGCTCCCCTGTCAAAGGAAGCAGACAAAAAGAAGCATGAAGACAAATCTTTTTTACTTATTAAGTACAGTACTCCCTCGCTACTTCGTGGTTTGTTTTTAGCGGACTCGCCCTATCGCGGTTTCTCAAAGTAAGATTGGACACGACACACAATTCGCTGATTGACGGATGAGCCGCATGATCAACATGGAATTTTTATTTAAAATAATTTAGTTTAAATGATTTAGCACCTGGGTGCAGCCCACAGCTGTGGGAGAAGCTCCCTCCTGCAGCTGAGCTCTGCAGCGGAGAAGTGGGCGTGGCCGAGAGTGCTGGCAGGTAGCAGGGAGCTGAAATCATGACATTCTGGGCTCTTTTAGAAAGTTAGAGTTTAGAAACATTGTTTTGAATATTGCAAGAGTCAGGGAAAAGTTTAAAACACCTTTATA
>NC_056507.1:7007795-7018484 GCF_014905685.2 Nematolebias whitei
ATATTAAAATAAGCTACTACTTACTACTTGTATTAATATTCCTACTTCGTGGTTTTTCACTTGTGGCTTCAGGGTACGGATCCCTCGCGATAAACGAGGGACTAGTGTGCTATCATTAAAGGTGCTTTTCATCTATCAGTTTCACATAAAATTTTTGATTTGATTGCAAAAAGAAAAGCTTTAAAAAAAAAAAGCTCTAAGTAACAAATCATTGACAAAACGATCCAACAGAAAAAAAAAAACAACTGATGAGAATAAGAGGGTTTTTTTTTTTTACCAAAATGAAGTTACTTCACACTTTGTTGATTTGAATAAAAGAACCAATAAATTACAATTTATTTAATAGTTTTCCATATAATGTGTTGGAAACTTTACTTTTTAGTTTTTTATATATTTCAAGTTCTTGGTAGCGAGCAACATTTGAAATTAATGAATAAATTAAGTCATTTTTGTTTATTGACACTATGGAAGTTACACAATGTTAAGTGTAAGGACAACCAAGATCAAAAGAAATGATATGTTTATGTAAAACTTCTTCTAGTGGCTTGTTAGGGTCACCATGGTAACCACACACTTGTATCCATCACTCCCTGGTAGGACTCGATTTTCACTGTATTCAATGTGTTTGCAATAAAGCAACCAGCAAGTTGTGCAGCTGCTTTTAGAATTATTATTATTTTGTGTGTGCACAAGTTGCTAGATTGTATTTTAAGCTGTACACCATGGCAGCCCCCCTTTATGATTTAATCGATTTGAGTGCATTTGTGAAATCAAGATGGGCAGATCTGGACCAGTTTTTGAACAATTTATCATTGACATGGGTTGTAGACGAGGACAGTTTATGTCAGAGACTAGCAGGTGTCAAAAAACAGCTCTAATGCTTTTGAGACAAGTTGCAAAGGTCTGTGACAAACTTGGTAAGAATTAGAGGTGCCCATAAGAACAAAGTGACTATTTTGACAGAAAAATCGCTGCAAAAATGTTTTAAACATGTGCATAATTAAAACAACAGGACTGCAACTCCAGTGAGGAAATTGAGAACCTCCACAAAAGTCTAGATTCTAGAAACTAGTATCCAACATCTGCAGCCCAGTGAGATACGACTTTCAGGTTTAAGCTCAGATACAATGAAATTTGATGACGGTTTGGATGTGCACACTCTGGGAGAACTTAAAAATACTGTCTACATTTTGAAGTAAAAAAAAAAAAACTTTAAGAAATGCAAAACTGAGCTGTTGCACACAAAGTTGAGGTAAAACCCTGAAAAACTGATTGTGTAAAAAAAAAAAAAACTATAAATATATCAAAACACCAGTTTAGTTATGTAATGTTTGATTTTCTGTGACCTCTTTAAACTCTGAATGGAGTTTCTACTGTACCGGCGTTTCGGTAACAGTTTTCCAAAAAACTAAAAGACGAGAGATAACTGTGAACCAGTCTTTATTTGAACATCTCACCTAGGAAAATATGGAGGGTGGGAGTCACACCACAAACTATGGAAGCCCTGGAGGCCCACAAAAAAGACTAAAGCAGTACAGAATACAAAACCAATACATAACATTTATTGTGAAGTATACCTGAGCAACATAGCTCCAAAAAGAGTTGTTTTCGCACTTGTTATGTTAAAATAACAAAGCTCCTTTATAATAGGTATAATGTATATAAAAGCTCTTGGCACACATCTCTCTAACGAAAAATACTATTATGGATCTGGTGAGTTGGACTTTAAACACAATCGGCAAAATCTTTTTAACAAAACGACAGTGTCCTGGAGAACCCTCTTGTCCGGCTGAGACTCACGCTGCGGAGTACGTCAGAGATCCGTGGGGAGTTTGGCAGCTGATGTGTCTCTCAGTTCTGTCTCAGGAGAACGCTGATGACGTTTATATATTTAGATTTATGATAGCACGGGTTCTGCTCTTTGGCAGAGGCGGGGCTCTGTTTTATCAACTTTTGAAGCAGACTTCGGCAGCAGTTATGGCAAAGCTTCAGAGTCATTGCGAAGGTTTGGATCATGCTACGAGTACTCAAAATCAGCTGATTTACGAGCTAAACCCTAAGATGAAGGTGATTTGTGAGAATCACAGGCCACCTGCGGCTCCTAGGACTCGTCAGCATGTTGGGATCGACCTTGAGGAGGGCTCATAACACAGATCAGTGGAGTGGATACCCATAAATTTGGCCATTTTGGACCGGAAAGTTCCAGCAGGACTCAAGGCTGATAAGAAAAAAAAAAGTCTGCCTGAAGAAAAATAAACAATTGTGGCTTTTTTGAATCAGACTCCCCTGTTTGGCCTCGGATACGAGCAGACTATCAACTTTCTCCTGGGACATGGGGAACTAGAGACAAAGCTTCGTATATTGCAGATATATAATAATAATAATAATAATAATAATAATAATAATAATAATAATGACATCACAATGTCAGCACTGTATGTTTCCATACAATGGCAAAATTAGTCTCTGCATTTAACCCATCCACCACCAGGTGGTGCAGTGGGCAGCTATTGAAAGCGCCCGGGGGGCATTTTGGGGATGAGGTGTGCTGCCCAGAGACACCACGTGATGTGCAGTGACTGGGGATCGAACCTGGGACTTTCGGGTCCCAAGCCGGCTGCCCTGCCTCTACACCATCTCAGAATGAGAAAGTAAGAACTTGAGGCTTGCTCTGCAAAATTAAAAACGATGTGACAGAATCTAACATAATTTTTTTTTTTTTAAACCCAACAAGCTTGCATCGACTACCTGGTACTTTGATTATAGAATGCAAACCTGAAATATAACTAATGTAATGTATTTTCCAGTGTACAAATCACAGTTTTTACATAGATTTGCTAGTCCTGCGACTTATATGTTTTTTTGACTGACGCTTTATATTTCTAAGAAATGCAACGGCGAGTCCTCCCGTGCACGCTCGGTTCACTCAGCTGGTGCAGGCGGAGGAACGCAGGAGACCTAGCGGCTCCGGACATGATAGATGGATGGATGGATGGCGCCGCACCATCCAGGCAAAATTAAGCTGTTTTGACCATTTAATTAATGCATAATAAACGCGACGGGTCAGCGGTCATGCATAATAAACGCGATTTATACTCCGGAGCGACTTATACGCTGGAAAACACGGTAGATAATTGTCAGAATTAGTAACATCCTGTCTCAAAGCAGTGCTGCAGAAAACTAGTCTGTACTTTTATTACTTTAAAGCTACTTTAATTTATTGCAATAATAAACTTTCCTGAACATTTTTTAAAATATTTCAAACTGACTAAAATATTAATAAAATATTAGGGGGAAAAAAAAACTTTCTAATTCCATGTGATGACTATTCACTAAAAAATCCACTGGTTTGCATTGCCAGACAATTACAAATAAACAGAAATATATCCTGATGCATGCTCAATAATCCAGGTAGAACAGAAATATACTAAATTGGACCGTATTTGCTTTTTTAGAACGTCTATTGTTGTCGCTGTTGTCCATTGTCATCATTCTTTGTTAAATCAAGTCTCTCTTGTAAATGAGTCCTCGAGGCTCAATGGGATTAACCTGTCTAAATAAAGGTTGAATGAATTTGATATTTTAATTGTATTGGACTGTTAGTTATTGAATTCTCTTTCTTGAAGTGCTATAATTGATTGGCCAGAATTATAACGGGTTTATTTCTTTATAGCTGAAAAACTACACATTCACTTTTAAACACTGAGACAAATAAACATTTGCAACCCGATTATAGTTATTGTTCTGTCAAGTAATCTGTTTAATTATGCAAACATGTTCTTTTTAATCTTAGTTTTTATTTTCGAACACTTGAACTGGCCGTCAGGTTTCTGCTCGGCTGACAGAAACAAAAGCTGTTTAAACTTCCAGTCAAACCTGCTGGAAGTAAAACAGCCCATTAACTGTTTTTCCTGTGACTAAGTCAATAAAGCCAAAATTGACACAAACTTGGCTGTGAACATCTAGCTTGTGCACGCAGGGTTTATTTCAACATGATGCACAATTCTAAAGAGTTCGGTTACACCCTTGAGGTAATATAAAGTTGCATTCTTTATTCATCCAGCCCAGCTGGAGGAACCACGTCTTGAACGGGCGACAAGTATAACTTTAAATAAACGTGTTTTACTCTAACTGAACTCTGGATTACAACCACTTTATAGGTAACACGTGTGGGATCCAGCTCAGATGTTTCTCATCTGCTGTCACGACTGCACACAAGTTTCCCCAAAAATTAGTGCAAATTACATGTTACCATATAAACACACAGACACATATGCACTTGCACAAACAAACAAACAAACAAACAACTAGAAGCTTTGTGGAGGGCTTTTGAGGAAAGTCAAGCCTCACCCTAAGTATTAAACTTTTCACTTTCTTATAACTCACCAGACTCTTGCATTAGAAGTGCTGAATTAAAAAGTGCCAGCTTGTGGCGTGGGTTAAGCTCCAGAGCATGGTTAAAGTTTTTCAGGGCCTCAGAAGAGTCCTTCATCTCAATGTTGACAATAGCCAGGTTGTACCACAGGTCTGCATTGGCGCCATCAAGCTCCAAGGCTCGGAGGTAGGCATCACGCGCTTCTGTCAGCTTGTTCATCTTAAGTAGCAGCTCCCCTCTGCGCCAAACGGAGAAAAAGGTAAATGGACTGTACTTATCTAGCACCGTTCTATCTAATCAAGATACTCGAAGTGCTTTCCAACTCAATCTGTGTCCTCATTTACCTCCAAACACATTCATACAGCACTCTACTGCATCTCTACAAAGATAATCAAACAAATCATTCTATAGAGACTTTAGACTCTTATAAGACTTTAGTGCTTTAGATCACATTCATAGACAGATGGGATGCACATGCAGGGGCATGAGGCAAAGAGAGGACACTTCAAGATGTGACTCTTGGTGGAATCGAACGCCCAACTCTCCCATTAAATGGCGATCGCTCTAACTCAGCCACAGTTGCCCCAAATAATAATAATAAACAGCACTTCACATGAAATACAAGATGGGTAAAACTAATTATAACTCATTTATCTCATGTCATCTTGCCTGCTGATGTAGGCCTGTTTGAAGTCTGGTCTCATGCTGATCGCTTGTCTGTAGAGCTGATCAGCTTCCTCCAGTCGTGAGTCGTTGGCCCGGATAAGATTTGCCAGATTTATGTAAACGTTAAGATGATTTGGGGCCACACGTGTGGCATACTTCTTTCCTGGAATAACCTGAAGAGTTGTCAACAGACATACCATTTACAGTTATTTACAGACTTGGTTACATATAAAATAAAATTAAAAAAACATTTAGAGAAAATGTCCTGATGCACGCTCAATAATCCAGGTAGATAAATCAAACAAGGTTGAGTCAGGTCCTCTGGACGGATTCTTCTTTGTTCAAACCTTTCGTCTTTCATCTTCTTCAGTCTGAAACACAACAACCAACTCAGTCTTAGAAACGGCACCTTCTCAAGGTAGATCAACCAGTTTTCTGGTGACAGCCAAAGTTAGTTGTTCACATACAAAAGGAGGACCATCATCAGCCTAACAATTGATTGTTAGTGCCCTGATGGTCGCTTGCTATTCACAGAGGGCTGAGTGACACTTGCAATAACAGCATTGTAAGAGGGGAACAGTTGAACACGGAGGCCTCTGCCTGTTTAACGATGGATGAGTTCTTTTCACAAAGATGGTTTCCTTACATTCTCTTTCAAACCATCGTTCCTCTCTATCAAGGATGCGAACATCTTCATCCCAGAACGAGTGACCACTGGCCTGCATGGCCCAGCACAGAAGAGCAACATCGTCAGGCCAGGACTCTGTGGTCTACACTCATCTACAGGTCAGCAGTCTCTCTTTCAGATATTAAGATGTTCACATCCTTGATAGAGAGGAACGTTGGTTTGAGAGAGTAGTGAAGGAAGACATCTTTGTGAAGAGAACTCATCCATCATTAAACAGGGGCTGAGGCCTCCGTGTTCAACTGTCACCCTCTTACAATGCTGTTATTGCTAGTAACACTCAGCCCTCTGTGAATAGCAAGCGGCCATCAGAGCACCAAGGATCAATTGTTAGGCTGATGGTCCTCCTTTAGCATGTGAACAACTAGCTTTGGCTGTCACCAGCAAACTAGTTGATCCACTTTGAGAAGGTGTTATTTATAAGACTGAGTTGGTTGCCGTGTTTCAGACTGAAGAAGTCTTTTGGATAAAAGATGCAACGTTTCAACAAAGAAGAATCCATCCAGAGGACCTGACTCAACCTTCTTAGAGAGAAAATCTAATGGCTGTGAATATAATATTGATAGTTTTGAAAGCAGGATGCAATATTTAGCTTTATCTGCTAAAATGCTCCACTGTAACTAGGCAGGTGCGGCAGCTCCTGAAGTTAATTCCAAAAGAGCCTATGCAATCGAAAAAGTCCAGTAGCAAGTTCATGCTAAAACTGGCTTTTAGGTGGAGTCAGTACTTGGTAATAATGTGTTGCGTGCAGCAGGATCATTCAGCTGAATTTCTCTAGAAGGAGGCACAAATAAACACCAAAACAGAAACATTAAAAAAAAAGCCAGATAAACAATGATACAGGCAGTTTTCTGGAGGCATGGACATGCCGAGTAACTTGTATGAGAATGAACCGTATGTGATATGAGATACCTGTGGCATGAGTGATTTAGCAACTAAATAAGCTTCTTCAGCCTCTTTGGATCTGTTCAGGTTCTTGTAGGTTCTTCCAACATTCATGTGAGCACCAATGTCATCTGTAAAAAAGTTGAAATAAATATTGAAAAATGGACTTAAGCAGCTATTCTTCCATATTCTTTGATGACCTTTTTCATTATTAAGACCTTCTAAAATGGAAATTTTGGGCATTTTGAAAAAGTGGGTTCTGTGGAATAGTTATCAAGAATCAATACGTTACATTTTGCACACAGGTCTGTGAATGACAGTTTGGGAAAAAAGTCTGACAAGTTAATGGCTAATCAGAATGTGGCCAAGACCAAAGAGGATTATCCATCCGTCAATCCATCCATTATCTTCTGCTTGTTGTAAAGTTGAGTCGCTCTTCTGGGAGGACTTGAAAGCGTACCCTGGCCAGCCAAGAGGCATAGTCTCTCCAGCATGTCCTGGGTCCTCCCCAGGGCCTATTCCCAGACACACATGCCAGGAGCACCTCCTTAAGGAGGTGCCCAGGGAACATCCCTACCAGATGCCCAAACCACCTCAACTGGCTCCTCTTGATGTGGAGGAGCGGTGGCTCTACTCCCGAGTCGCTCCCGTAAAACTGAATTTACTCTATCTCCAAGGAAGAGCCCAGCTAGCCTGCAGAGAAAACACATTTCGACCGCCTGTATCTGCAGTCTCATTCTTTCGGTCACTACCCAGAGTTCATGACCATAGGTGAAGTTAGGAACATAAACAGAGAGTTTTGCCTTAAAGCTCAGCTCCCTCTCCAACGAGGGTCACCAAAGTGGATTATTGTCATCTTAAGACAGCATCAATCTCTGAGATTTCAAAGAGGTTCATACAAATGCCATAATATATACATTTACATTAATGTCAATTTTGGAGTACAGACGTACCTCGTTACTTAGCGGTTTGACTTTCGCAGACTCGCTTTATCGCTGTTTGTGGACGAACAGTCCATAATATTGTACCAAAAAAAAATAAAATTTGTACAGGACACATGATGTTCAACTTTAATTGTACTCAAATGATTGGGACAGTACTGGATACAGTACTGTACAGTAAAAAGTTAACGAAAAATAAAATACTTCGGACAGGCACCGCCATTTTGTAGTTTTCTCTCAGTAAGCCTACAATATATTCTTGCTCATAACGACCACATTTCCCAGAAGGCAACAGGGCCCCGCCCAGAAAGCCTATTTCCTTCTGCTGAAATACTAGAGGGAAAGCTTTGATCTGATCAGAAAAAAGTTCAGCACTTATTACAGTGACTTCGGTGCCCAGCGGATGCAGAGACCTGCACAGAATCCACCCAACAGGACCAGAACCAGAGCAGAACCAGATCTCCAGACCCATCTGTAAATCTTGAGCTCTGGTATCCAGCCCATGAGGACTTCTAAACGGGGATTCGCACCGAAAGGTCCGGAGCCGTTTCTGAAGCCCATCGGGACTTTTTTCATCCAGACTTTTACTCAGTCGATCACCTATGGTCCCGCGCTGGCCAACTGAAGGTCTGCTCCCCCCAAAATGCGCTTCGGCCTTCAAGGACTGCACCGAGCTGGACCAGAACCGCACCTCCAGACTCAGTGGTCAACCTGAGAGCTCCTAGCCGGCCCACGCGGACCTCTGTGCGGGGACGCACTTGTAAGAAAATTTATTAGCTACATAGATGTATGTTGTTAAAATTAGTTTAAGAAATTAGGTTTAAGAGTTGACAAAATTGATTCTGGGCTTTGTTGCTGCAGGTTACGTCTGTAGAAACAAAACAGAGTCGGACCAGAACTGAGAACTGTTGCTGTGTTCTGCAGAGCCTGGTAAGTAAAATTTAGTAGCTACATATACAGTAATGTATGTATGTTGTTAAAATAACATAGGTTTAAGAGTTTAGAACATTGCAAGAGTGTGGGAAAGGTTTCTAAAGCCTTAAAATATATATAAATACTGAAATAAATATAACGCCGCTACTTTGCGGAATTTCACTCACTGCACGCAGGGGTGGGGGGTGTCGCAATGAACGAGGGACTATTGCTATTTAAATAGCTAGATGTAGATTGTTTGGCAGAAATATTACTTATTTCTGATGAAATAATTGTGTAATGTAAAACTGACAAACCTGAAATGTTCATAGATGATTAAATAATGGTGTTTTCATAAATCACAGTATATTGGGAAAACTGACGTTGTTTTTGGATGGCTGATGCGACTTATACACCAGAAAATACAGTAGTTATTAGCTCCTCTGTTCTAACAGAATCAAACAATTTCTCCAAAATGAGCCTGTTCAAAGAGCTATCTACAATAGGTCAGATATTAGCATTGCATAACTTTTCCTCAGAACCCCACCTCAAAATGGCTGAACTAGTTTTTTTTTTTTTTAACAGATAATTTCTTTATTTTCTAGGAAAACACTTTACAAGTCTAGAAACAAAATACATCTTGCAGGGACCCACTGAGAAGCACTGAAGCAAGTCAACTGGGACAAAAACTGATGTATGTTAAAGCAAGAACCCTCTCAGGGTTAATGTGTTTATTTTAGTAATCTTGGGAAACACTCGTGGGTGGTGAACCAACCAAAGTGTTGATGTTTCTGCTGATGACGGGCTTCCTGACAGCTGAAGAATGAGAAGAAGACTAAAAACTGGGAAAAGCTTAAGCTGTGTTAGCCGCTCGTTTCATATAATGATGTGGTAGAAATGATGTTAAGGTCCATTTGACTGCAGTCATAAGATTACAAAGTATAATGGATGGACTCATTGAACAACAAACTGGCTTTAAACCATGTGAGAAGAGAAGATCAAGGACAACTTCAGAAGCATTTTATGCTCAAACAGTCGTCTCTTTCTTCTTCAGAATGAACTCATTCAATTTTACCCTTGTTGTACAAAACATCCTCTTATATATGAAGTTACATGTCGTTAAGCACAGTCTTTATTTAAACTGCCCTTGATTCTTTTAATTTTTCTTGGCTTTTAGCAATGAAACACTTTTATATGTTCTTTTCCCTCTAACTTTTAGTTTAATTTTGTGCTTCATTACATCAAGGGCAAAAGAAAATCCAGCAACCCCAGACGCAGTATTTGTTTTCTGCATGTTTTTTCCATCCATCCATCCATTATCTTTACCCGCTTCTTCCTTTGCGAGTCGCGAGAGTCACTGGTGCACATGTCCAGCAGTCACTGTGTGAGAGGCGGAGCTCCAGTCCATCACAGGGACACATGGAGACAAACAATCATTCACTCTCTCTCTATCACCTAGAGTTTAGAGTTACCACTCGGTCTAACATGCATGTTTTTGGTCTGTGGGAGGAAAATGGAGTACCCGGGGAAAACTCATGCATGCAGGGAGAGAGCATGCAAACTTCACCTAGAAAACCCCGGCCGGGATTTAAACCGGAGTGACCTACTTGCTGAGAGGCGGCAGCTTTACCAACTGAGCAACCGTGCTGCCCATGATGTATTTTTTAAAATGTTTTGGTGACTGTAGCAGAAACAATGTGACTGTATGCAAGTAGGTGTCTGCAGACGAAACAGGCATTCCCCAAGGAAGGCGTATCTCAAGGGCCACACTTGATTGGACGAAAAACAAACAAACAAAAAAAAAAACCTCAAGGTGTTACTCAAGGACTTCACTTGATTGGATGAAAAAACAAGGCGTTACTATAGGACTACACCTGATTGGATGAAAAAAAAACAAGTTGGTACTATAGGACTACACCTGATTGGATGAAAAAACAAGGCGTTACTATAGGACTACACCTGATTGGATGAAAAAAAAACAAGGCATTACTATAGGACTACACCTGATTGGATGTAAAAACAAACAAACAAGGCGTTACTAAAGTACTACACCTGATTGGATGAAAAAACAAACAAACAAGGCGTTACTAAAGTACTACACCTGATTGGATGAAAAAAAAAAAACTAGGCGTTACTATAGGACTACACCTGATGGGATGAAAAAACAAACAAACAAACAAACAAACAAACAAGGCGTTACTATAGGACTACACCTGATTGGAGGA
>NC_056507.1:7018494-7042867 GCF_014905685.2 Nematolebias whitei
AATAAATAAACAAGGTGTTACTATGGGACTACACCTGATTGGATGAAGTTATCAGAAGAGTTATTAAGCAAGTATAACCCGAGTATAATGGCAGGCAGATTGTGTTAGCCGGTTCAACATCATCGGCGTCTCCATAACTTCTCTTTCTGCCTCTCTTAACACAGAACTTCCGGTTACATTTCAAAATAAGAGCAGCATAAATGGGTAGTGGGGAGTGCTAAATGTTTGTTTTTTAATACCTAGCCATTACATTAAAAAACAAAATCCATTTTGGTTGTTGAATAATGTGAAAATAGTTACCATCAATTCATAAAGAAAGAAAAATAAAGTAACCAAAATAATAATGATACTTAAACTGGCTTTGGGACAAAGGATGTTTCCTTTAACTTCACATTTTCTTGTTCAACCTTTTAAATCAGTCACTGCAGATGAGTGATTGTCAGTTTCTGTAAGATTTCTGCAACTGGAGCAGGTATTTCTGTTTACTGGTTAACTTCCTCAGCTGTCTCACATTTTAAGGGTCAGTCCTTCTCCATGTTTCAGCTCCTTTCATAGATCAGATCTCATAGAAGAACTTCTAAAGAGCACATTTTGTTTTCAGCTTTTGTTTTGGGCCATTATCTCGTTACAGGACTCATAATCTTTAATTGAGACCAGACTTTTTGACAAATGGGAGCAGGTTTAGCTTCAGATGCTTCATATTTCATTGTACCCAGACCACACTCACGCCAACCTGTGTCAGGTGCAGCCTACAACCCAAGAACAAAAGAGAACCTTCTTGTGTTTGACAGCAGATATAAAAACCGTCAATTTTTAAAAAGAGCTGATGTAACTTATCTAAAGAGCCAGCAAATACAGCTAGCCATTCAGTGTTTGTCCTTTAGAAACGCCCACTTTCAGTCTGCAGAGAACCCCTTCTCCCTGTATGGCAGTTTGTGAATTTCTTTGTATTTCAATGACAATTTGAAAAACAAAACAAAAGTGATCTCTTTCTATTTTAACAATAAAAAATGTGTTTAGTAGCTAAATAAGATACAGCATATATGCCGATATGTATAACAGGAAAGTCAAGTTTGTAAGCAGCTTTTAAATGGTTATTCTGGACATTTTAAAGTGGAAATGATGGTTCTGAGTGACATACACTGTCACTGCCTGAATCTGTGCCAACTCTTTCACATTGATCTATACTTAAAAAGCTTATGTGGATTAAAATACGTCAAGTAAAATCTTCTGTCATTCGCAAAACTTAAGTTTGTCGATAAATGTTTCACAGCAGTGATATTGTTTGCACTGTTTTTCAGTTTATGTTGCCTCTATAATGACACATTTTTATGTAGCTTCGATACTGGCAAGGTATTGGGTTGTTTCCTAGAATGTGAGAAACACCCAGTCACACAGTGTACACAACCAAGAACACTTTCTGTCAGGTCTCCAAAAGTCCCTTTAATTTTGTTATCACAACAAAGTTTCCACAAACGTTTTATTTAAAATGTTAAAATGTCTTATCAAGGAAGTCTCTCACCTGGCTGGACACGAGTGGCCTGGAGAAAATATCGTAAAGCCATTGCATAATTGTTCTGGTTCTCTAAAGCGTGGCCAACATTATTCCACAGCTTGGCATTGTTCTTGTTAACCTGAAATGGTGAAACACTTTATAAGCTTGGCAATCAACCTTTTTTTTTTTTTGTTCAGTAAAAGTCTTGAATAATCAAAGCAGAGGCACTCTACAAGAGAATTAAATCACAAAGTGAATGAAAGTGTTTAGGCATTGGAGAACTGCCAGGATAATCTGGCAACATGGTGGCCCAGTCTAAGCACCTTACCTTCAGGGCAGACGTAAACAAAGTGTATTCTGACTCCCAGTCCCAGTTTCTGTTGAAGGTTTTCACTGCATGCGTAGTTAACAGCACGCCAGCCATCAACCAGGAAATCTTTTTCAAATGTCTGCAATAAACAGTTTTAAGACTTTGTTGGATACGAGTCAAAACATAACATTTTTAAGATGACCTGAGATCAAAGCGTTGCTGATAAAGAACCAGACTGTTAAGTTGAATTAAAACTCTCAAAGTTCTTTCTTAAAAAAATAAAATAAATAACCATCAAGATAATCTTGAGTCTTGAATGAATAGATCGTTCTATGTTTACAAACACAAAACCACATGAAAATTGTTTTTCCAAGGTCCTTTTTACTTTTGGTTTCATTAGGTACTGTGCATTCTTCTAGGCTGTGGTGCGCTGGGGCAGCAGGGTGAAGAAAGCTGATGCCAACACCCGTTAAGCTCATCAGGAAAGCTGGTTCAGTTGTGGGAGTGGAGCTTCAGTCTCTGACAGGTGTCTGAGCAGAAGATGCTGAGGAACCTGCTCCAGATCCTGAACAACACGTCACACCCCCTGCATGACACCCTGGACTCGTACCGCAGCACCTTCAGTCGTAGACTGAGACCACCGAGGTGCTCCACAGAACAACACAGGAAGTCCTTCCTCCCTGTGACTATCAAACTTTTCAACTCCTCCCCTTTCTACACATAGGACAATAAAATTAATCCTGCACTAGAATAAACACTTTAATGTTTCTGTCTGCACCTGACCTGTTTTAGAACTTAACTGTTTGCTATGAATTAATTAATTGAATGCAAGGGAACACCTTGTGACTGTGACTTTCCTTCCCTCCATTGATTATGGTGACATTATTTACATGAACGCTCCTACAAGCACCCTGCAGATGTTGGATGCCGTCTATCACAGTGTGCCAAGATTCATAACTGGCTGTGATTACTGTACCCATCACTGCACCCAGTATTCACTGGTTAACTGGTCATTAACTTCACGCAGACTCTCTCACTGGTACATTTTCATCTTTAAATCACTTCTTGGTCTGCTGCCTTCATACATCTCCTACATGCCACTGCATGAGTGCAGTTACAGCGTGCATTCTCAGGACATTATTACATGCAGTGTCCCCTCAGAGAGAACTGAACTAGGCAAAACTTTTTTAAATTTTTTTAAATACCATTTACTTTAATTTATTCTTCTCAATTTTTTTTTTTTTTTTTTTTTTTTTTTTATTGATTGTCTACTGTTGTCATCACTCTTTGTTAAAATCTGGTCTCTCTTGTAAATGAGTCCTCGAGGCTCAATGAGACTAACCTGTATAAATTTAATTTACCCATTATTTATACAGGTAGTCTCATTGAGTCACGAGAACTCATTTTAAAGAGAGACCTGTTTTTTGGGAGCAGATGGTGGAGGTTAAGGGCCTTGCTCATCCATCCAGTGTTGCATTAATTTTTCACCAAGATCTTGCATTGATGACTAGGCCCTAGGCATGATGGGTGCATCACTTCACCTGCCTCTCTTCTTACCCTGATGTGTCCATCACTCTGGAACAGGGTCAGTCTGGACTCATCAGACCACATGACCTTCTTCCATTGCTCCAGAGTCCAATCTTTATAATCCCTAGTAAATTGAAGCCTATTTTTCCAGTTAGCCTCACTGGTAAGTGGTTTTCTTAAGGCTACACAGCTGTTCAGTCCCCATCCCTTGAGTTCCCTTCACATTGTGCGTGTGGAAATGCTCTTACTTTCACTATTAAACACAGCCCTGAGTGCTACTGTTGTTTTTCTTCTATTTTATTTCACCAAACGTTTAAGTGATCGCCGATCACGATCATTCAGGATTCAGTTTTTAATAATGCACTGGACAGTTCTTAATCCAATTTTAGTAGTTTCTGCAATCTCCTTAGATGTTTTCTCTGCTTGATGCCGATGATTTGACCCTTCTCAAACAGACTGACGTCTTTTCCACGACCACGCGATGTGTCTTTTGACACGGTTGTTTAAGAAAGGAGAAGCAACTCATTGCACCAGTTGGAGTTAAATAACTTGTTGCAGCTGAAAGATAATCACCCATGCACTAATTATCCAACAGGAGGCTCGTACCTTTTTGCTTAGTTGAATCCAGGTGGCAACTTTTATTTTTTTTGTCCGGACAGTGTATATTGAATTGAGAAAGCTCCTCGGATGAAAAGCGAAACGTCTTCAGTTACAAATAAAGTCCAGTTGTTTTTTTGATTTACCATGTCCTGGATGACTGAGAATCTTCACCAGTATTTGTTATTTTTTTTTATATCTTGTGTGTTTCCTTGTGTATGTTCCTTTGTACTGAAACTCTGGCACAACGATTTCCTGTGGGGGTCAATAAAGTTCATCCTATCTTCAGTTATTAGACAGGATGGGATAAAGTTGGTGATGATATCAAGTTATATTTATCCATGAAGCCTGATGAATCAGTCCATTAAAAGCATGTCTTAAGAAACAAACATCTGGATGAGACTCAATATTTTGCTTTTGACAGGGCAGAGTTTTGTCTTCTGTTGTGCTCAGTGTTTTGACCCGAGCATCTTAGGAACACATGTTGCAGCCTTTCACTTCCTCCCGACAGCATTAACTTGGACTAATGTCTGGACACTTTTTGATCAAGATTACGTTTAACCTTAACATTAAAAATGTTAACAGAACCATCTTCATAGAGCTGCAATAGTTAACTTAAATTAGACATCTTGTCCTAAAGTGAGACAGAAAAACTGGTCCGTGCATTAGTCACTTCTCCGTTACACTTTTGTAATTATTTTTATCAATATGTCTGAAAATCTTACTTGAATCTTCCAATATATGAAGCTGTCAACAACCAAGCTGCAGTCTAAGCCTATTGCTGCAATAAGCTTAGACTACAAGACATTGTGATCGTAATTCTGCTGCTGTATTTACTCACTACACTTTCCATGTGTATTTGCTGTTATTACTGTCATTAACCAGTTTCTGTTTTTTTTTACCCAAAGAAACGAAACCCGTACAAACATTTCTGCTTGTTTGTCTCGTGTCTGTTCTTTTAACTTGCAGCCAGCTGAGGTGGAGGGCTGCTAACCCTGGTTCTAGTTCTGTGGGAGGTTTCTTGCTGTTTAAAGAGTTGTTCCTTTACACCGTTTGCTGCTGGAGGATAGAAGCAAACTGAATATCGAATGCAATCTGCCGATTTCTGAAGACAGAAACGTTTTACTAAACAGCAATTTAATGGCCTACGCATCTGAGAGTTATTACATTGTATTATAACAACTGAACGGGAATGCATGTTCATGGATTAGAATTGAAATTGGATGTATTGAATTATACTGTATAAATCTATACTGGATTTTATTTAACTGGATTTGAAACTGACCTGTTTAATTTAATTTTTTTAAATATTTTTTGTATAACTGGATGCTATTTAAATAAATGGAACTGATATGAAATATATTTGAATATAATTCAACTGAACTCAGAACAATAAGAGTTTGAACAGCCTTGCAAAATATTTAAAAGACATACTGGTACACATTTATTCACCAAAGTATTTCACAAGCAGACTAAACCAGTGGCGCCCAATCCTGGTCCTCGAGGGCAACTATCCTGCATGTTTAATTAGCTTCCCTGCTCCAATACACCTGATTCAATGGTTAAATTACCTCATGTTCTGCAGAAGCATGTTAATTAGGGGTCCAAGCTTGCTGTACCTAAGAGACGCAGCTGCACAGCAGCTGCAAAGCAGCAGTGTTTCCATGCTTTCAGCTGAGGATGAAACCCTATTGTATGTTATGTTAAATACTGTATATATTTTTTTTCCTGTTGCCAATGAAAGTCATACTAGGACAAGGACTATTGAGATAATAATTGTGTGCATGCTAATAAGCATTTAAGCAAGTTTTTCATAATAATTTCTGCTAATTTCAGCCTAATTAACTTCTTTCCAATAATTTCAGCTTGTTATGCTCCTTTCAGCCGATTTCTGCTAGTTTAAAAAATTTCAGCTACAATTAAGCAGTTTTATGCTAATTTTAGCTTTTTCAGCTAATTCCACATTTTGCACTACTTTCAAATTTTTTTCAGCCTAATTCATCAAAAATCTGCTCTCTCAACTTCCTATTGGAAATTAAAGCTTCTTTCTGCTTTTTAGCTAATTTTCAGCAGTTTTTTGCGCTAATTTCAACTTTTTTCCAGATAATTTGCATTTTTTGTGCTCATTTCTGCTTCTTTCAGCAAGCATGCGTTCTTTGTGATTTCTTATGTTAATTTAAGCTTGTTCTATCTTATCAGCAATTTTTTTTTAGCATATTTAGCTAATTTGAGCTGTTTTCAGATAAATTCAAGTTTTTTGTTATACTTTCTGGTATTTGCAGCCTAATGAACATTTTTTCTGCTAATTTCAGCTTGTTATGCTCGTTTCATCTTATTTCTGCTAGTTTCAGCTAGTATTTAGCCGTTTTTATGCAAAATATTTTTCAGCTAATTTCACAATTTTTACACTCATTTAAACTTTTTTCAGCCTAATTCATCAAAAATCTGCTCTCTCAACTTCCTATTGGTAATTTAAGTAGCTTTTTAGCTACTTTTCAGCAGTGCTTTTTTGTGCTAATTTCAACTATTTTCGGCTGTTTTCAGATAAATTCAAGTTTTTTGTGATCATTTCTGGTATTTGCAGCCTAATTAACTTCTTTCTGCTAATTTCAGCTTGTTATGCTCATTTCAGTTTATTTTTGATAGTTTCAGCTCGTATTTATGCTAAATTTAGATTTTTCAGCTAATTCCACATTTTTGAAAAGCTTCATCTATTCCCCCCCCTCACAATTTCAGTCATGGCGTCAACGAACAAGGAGGAAGAGATCGATTGCTTCTTGACAAAACAACAAAAGAAAAGGCCATTAAACCAGATCAGGGATGAAGAAGGGGGATTTAATACATTGGTGTCGCATAGATCGCATACAAAACAGTCCGTCACAGGCCAGTTTATTGTGCGACACAGAGTACACGTACGCAAAAACTGATCTTTGCACGGACATGGCTTGTGGATGTCCGCTTCGAGTCTGCATTGAGTCTAATTGGGTACGTGCGGACCTCTGCGGCGTGAAGTACGCCCGAGTATGTGGGAGCCTTAAACTGTCAGAGGTTGTTTATTTTAAGTTTTTCAAAGGAAAAACAAAGTACGCCGGACCCAACAATTCAGAAGAGCTGAAGGCCACTATCAGAGCCAGCTGGGCTCTCATACCACCTGAGCAGTGCCACAGACTGATCGACCCCATGCCACGACGCATTGTTGCAGTAATCCAGGCAAAAGGAGCCCAAGTAAGTATTGAGAGCTGTACATTCATTCATTCATTCATTCAACCTTTATTTAAAAGGTTGAATTATTGAGAGTTGTACATACTCATACTTTTCATGTTCATACTTTTCAGTTGGCTAACATTTCTAAAAATCCTTTTTTTTTTTATTAGTCTCAAGTAATATTCTAATTTTCTGAGATAATGAATTTGGAGTTTTCATTAGTTGTCAGTTATAATCATCAACATTAAACGAAATACACATTTGAAATATATCAGTCTGTGTGTAATGAATTAACATAATACACAAGTTTCACTTTTTGAATGGAATTACTGAAATAAATGAACTTTTTCATGATATTCTAATTTTAAGACCAGCACCTGTACTGTACAGCTTTGTTCAGACATGAGATAATGACCATCCACCGTGAAACGAAATGGCCCTCAGTCATTAAGACACTGAATTTGTTTTTGTGTTTCAAACTGCCTCATTTAGGCACGCAACAAACAGCGTTACTGCTATGTGGGTCTGCATCCTGTGGTTTTACTGCTGTGTGTCTTTACTGACAATGCAGCAATAAACCGCGTCTACCTACTTTTAGGTACTTCTATGATCAATTTACACAAATACTCACCCTCTATGTGACATAGTTTTGAATCCATGTGCAACGAGCACGCAGAATCCCATGCTGGGAACATAAAGTACCCTCTCAGCCACAACAAAACCCACTGGAAAGAAGAGGTTGGATGCTGGAATGAAAGGCAGGACGATCAAAGATAAAGCCTGAGGAAGAAAACAAAAGACAAATCAAAGATCTTGCGTAAGAATGTTTAAGAAAATACTACAAAATAATCTGCCACCTTAAAGTTACTGTGATATGCATTAATGTGAAACCGTTTTCCCATGGGTTTAATGATATAAATAAAAGCTGTAGGCCGTAAAAGAATCAACATCAGATTTCAGTAAACGTCCCATTATTTTAATACTTAAGCCAATTTTAACATATTGCATTAGGCCATTGGTTCTAACAGTGTTTTGTTTTTTCTCAGGCCTCCTGTCAAGAGTAAGAAAATTCATCATGCCCCCTCAACCCTGGGATGCAAACCCAAACATTAACATTGGATAAAATACTCAAGTATTCACCAAGAGAATTAAATCTTTAAAATCTAATCCTATGAGTCAAACAGTCATTTACGGCAGAGGTCTGCCAATCGGAAAAATAAAAAAGGATATTTTAAATTGTTTTGACTATTTAAGCTAAACTTTTAAAAATGTCCCTCTTTTGAATATAACCAAGTTATATAAAGGCAGAAACACATACGTGGTATATTTGAAAATAACAGTTTATGGACTTTTGTGTAGCTAAAAGTACTTGAAGATTAAATACCTACATGACTGATAACAATACAAACTACACAAACACAATCAGAATAAATGCAAAAACTTAATTATTTTACATTTATGATCATTCAATGCATTACAATGATCACAGTTAAGTTATATCACGGCATGGAATCAAATCTAAAAACTTGACACATACAAATCGCAAAAAATAAAAACAGCTATAATCCTGTGTAATACTGAAATCTGTCAATACTCAAAACAAACTACAAACAAGTGAAACTGACACTTTGACTAAAAGCACATTCTGAGTTTTCAAGGGGTGTCCATTAAGCCAGCTGCAGTCTTCTTACACAGCTGGATGACTAGCTAGCCAGCCGGTCATCCAGCTAGCTTTGACCCCTGAACTATGTTGAACTGAGCTGTGAGGTGAATAAAAATAAGCAGATAATGTGTCTCATTTCTGTGAATGGTCACTGGAGTCAGCCTCCCCACCCTCACAGACATTTACACCTCCAGATGCAGGAAGAGGACCACCTGCATCATGAAGGACCACACTAACCCAGCACACACATTTATTGCCCCGCTCCCCTCAGGAAGGAGGTTAAGGAGTGTAGTGAACTAAGATGTTCATCTACAGGAACATAAGGGTAGAACTACTAGATTGAGGAACAGCTTCTACCCTGAGGCTGTTAGACTCATGAATATCTAACCAGAATAATCACTGTGAAAAATCACATGTTGCTGCTGATCTGTTTCATGTTGCTGCTGATCTGTTTCATGTTGCTGTGTTCGTTCGTGCTCATCTGTTTACACACAGACTCATGTTTGTGCTGCTGTTCGGCATATTGTTTTTATGCTATTCGTGCTTAGCGTATTTTTAGTCATCGTTTTACCTTAGTTCATATTCTAGATATTATTACTGTTTTTCTTTTACAATTTGTTGTTGGATGTAACTGGAACACTGTTTACACAATTTCATTCCACATGTACCACGTGTGGTGCGAATGACAAAGAAACTCTGACACTGACTTCATGTGTATCCATTTTATGTATATTTATGTAACCTGCCCTGATATCAGATCTTAATAGTATAAAATACTGGTTAAAAATATTCACCTGCCATGAGAGGGGTAAGGGGAGTGGTGGCGCAGAGTTTAGAAAAGGTAGGCCTGTAATTGGAAGATCACTGGTTCAACTCCCAGTAGTGATAACAACAAAATGTGGGTGGCATAGTGTTCAAATACTTTTTTGCAGCAGTAACGCACAAATAAAAAAAAATCATACATTGTGATTTTCTGATTTTTTATTTTAGATTATGTCTCTCACAGTGGACATGCACCTAAGATGAAAATTTCAGACCCCTCCATGATTTCTAAGTGGGAGAACTTGCAAAGTCGCAGGGTGTTCAAATACTTATTTCCTCACTGTATGTATACACCCGTGTATGTATGCATGTACCGGCATGTATGCATGTACCGGTATGTATGCATGTATGTATGCATGCATACATACATACATATATATATATATATATATATATATATATATACATATATGTTTGTTTACACAAACATGTTTCAAGGGTAGAGAAGACAGTACTTTGGGAGACAGTTTCGGCTTGCTTTGGGCTTCTTGTTCTCAGGGCAGAGGGCAAGAATGTTCTCAGCCATAATACATATAAACATCCATAACCTTTGACCAAAAAATACCTGACATGACCCCGGTTTATGAACGTTTTATTAC
This sequence comes from Nematolebias whitei, assembly GCF_014905685.2. Lineage (NCBI taxonomy): Eukaryota > Metazoa > Chordata > Actinopteri > Cyprinodontiformes > Rivulidae > Nematolebias > Nematolebias whitei. Next base: position 7,028,712 of record NC_056507.1, read on the forward strand.
AAATATCAATATCAACCTTGCAAGCAAATATGCTTTATGCATGTGACAGAACCCCCCTTAAGCAAAAACAGTTCAAAATAGTTTAATTAAGGAGGAAAACCTCACATCGCCCTGTTGCCCTAAGCGACAATCTTATGGCGCATTTCAGCATCCCAGCCAGGTGGTTCAGGAAATGAGAAAAAAATAAAAAATTAAAATAACAACAATGCATAAAATCATATAAGTAAATCATGAACACATACATTTTTTTAACTAAAACATAAAAGGAAAAATGATTTAAAACATAAAAGTAAACTCCTAAAGCTTTTCCAAACAGATCTTTTGCTCTTCAATTTGCAACTTAATGCAATGTGTGATACTGGAAACTGTCAGGAAGCTCTTCTGAGTATCAATAAATAATAAAAAATAAAACAACAGAAAAGCAATGTACATCCCCATTTACATCAACATCATCATCTCACTGCAACTTCTTCAGGGCTTTAGAACCAGGAGTTTCTATTTAATGGCAAAGCATATCACAGTCAACATCGGAGGCTCCGTCCTTTTTTGTTGGACTTAGCTCAGGCCTTTATTGATGCCAACAATTCTTACAAGTCTTTCCCTGCTCAGCCAATGTCGTATTTTCTTTTCTCCATCTCCAGTTCTGGCGGTGGTAGCATGTCACTCAGGTCTTTTGCATCTGAACTGAGGCTACCTCGGAGAAGACTTTCATTAGGACATAGTCACTAGTCAATAGTCACTTTCCTTCTTGGGCCTCATTTCTGTGAGACAGCATTTGCCAACACAACTAGGGTTGGGCATCAAATCTCAAGAATCGATTGGAACCGGGACTAACGTTACAATTCTCCAAAAATTGTTGAATTTTTTAATTTTCGATTCCTACTTTCGATGCCTAGTCCACTCAACCGGAAGAAGACGCTGTCCGCCGAACACCAACGAAGACGAAGTCTCCCACCGAACACCAACAAAGAAGAATCCACAGGAAGTGTGTGCGCATACATGGACAGTGAGAGGCCGCAATCAAAAGTATGGTTAAACTTTCATAAAATAAATTACCAGTCGGCTCTGTGCAAAACTTGCAATAATTTTACATCGCGCAAAGGAGGGTTCACGACCAACATCTCCAGGATCATCATGTAGAAGTAAAATAGTGCCCTGTCTTTGACGCGCTGTGCCGGACTATTTTTGCTGCATCCTCCTCTGGCTCCAACCCTCAGAATCAGGCAAGTAAAACTATAAACTACATTTCATACCAACATTAAGGCAGCTAACAATTTATACTCGACTTAAAGTGGTAGGCCAACTCAAATGCAAATACCAGGCTAACGTTAGCTCATGTGTTTTTCATAGACCTGAAATTGCTAATAATGTTATCTACAGTTGAGCAGACTCTGCTATGTGCTCCATTCACCATAGCGTCCAAGGGAAAGACATCAATGCAACTAACTAATGAGTGCCACAGAAAGGTTACAGCATATATTGTGAAAAGGTTGCATCCCTTTTCAGATATGGAATCATTTAGGTTAGTTACACAATAAAAATAGAGCTAAGCTAATTAATAGTACATCCTAAGCTAACATTACAGTAACAGTGACATTAAATGTTTGTTTATATGTTTGCAGGGACATGGTGAAAACCATCAACCCAAGTACACACCACCTCCCATGGACTACTTGCATAGGCGTCACAACCATTATATGTGAAGGGGACATGTCCCTCCCCAGATTAAGAAAACATTCATTTGGACCCCCAACCCCACTTTTACTATAAAACATTAGTTCAGTCGGCGTTGTTTCTTTCTTCGTGAACAAATCTGTTCCACTTGATTAATAGGAAAATACTCAAACCACTAAAAATCCACTCCAGGTTTTCCTGGTTACCTCCTCCAACCCGCAGTGTTTCTGGTCTGTGTCTCCTCCTGCCTCGACAGAAAATGCACACAGGTGGAGGAGATGGAGACACCTCTGTGTTGATCTCTCGCCAGTTTAGCGAGCTTAGTGCTGGCAGTTGCTGACCAGGGGGTTGATCATAAACATATATACATGTTAGCGAGCTTAGTGCTAGCAGTTGTTGACCAGGGGATTGATCATAAACATATATACATGTTAGGAGAATGTTTGAGAGAAGTGGAGCGCAACGTCTGTAGCATCTTAGCTTAGCAGTAACTGTGACGCTGTAAGACGCTGCAGGTGTAAAAGATGCTGCAGGTGTAAGAGACACTGTGTGTTAATGTGCATTAAAGTTGAAATGTCTTTAAAACTCCACCCTTATCGTCCTCAAGCTCTGTGAGAAACAACATTTTGATGAGTAGTGTTGAACACAAGTAAAAAAAGTCCAGTGGCAATGTTTTTAATGTCTCTATAAACACAAATAGTGCCGATCTAAAGTGTATTAAAGTTGAAATGTCTTTAAAACAGCTGAATTTACACAAACTTGGTGAGAAACATGCTTTAAGTGGAATTAAAGTAAGGAAATCTAGATGAAATGTTGCTTTTTTGTAAACTAGTGTACAATTTTTTGCACACTGGCGCACGTGCAAGCGCACGCGTGTGCACACACACACACACCAGTGTCCCCCCCACATTACAGATGCTTCTGATGCCCATGACTACTTGTCAAATAAGTTAATCCCATCTTGGTATAAGTTGGAGAAGTCCAATGTAGCAACAAAGCCGATCCACGGTTTAAACAGAAGATGGATGATGGTGACTGGGACAAGATCCAGAGAAAGCTGATTGAACAGGTGAAATGTCATTCGTGCGCAACTGTCCTTTTCTGCTATTAAAATCTGAAATCTAAACGCTAGTAATGTTCTTTGTAATCAACAGAGGAAGACTGTGGAGATGATGAGGTCACCATGCAGTCTGAGGAAAGGCATGAGAATCAGGGAGTGGAGGATGAGGAGGAGAGTGTAAGTGTATGATAGCTGAAATAATATAGATTCTCAATCTTAATGATGATCATGCCTTTAATGATCCCGTTTTAGTGATAATACTGATGAACCTGTTGTTTGTTTAGGAAACGCCTCCCTGCAATCTGTCCAGAAAGTCTCCAGTGGAGGAACTTTTTGCTGAGGAAAAGGCACAAAACATAATGTCACAGCAGAAATCCATGTTCATCAAGAAACAAGTGGAGAGAAAGATGCAGGTGTACCAGGAAATTCCACCAGCCATTATGTCTGAGGACACTACTGCATGGCGGTAGAACCAACACAAGACTTATCCTTTGCTGTCAGATCTCGCTTTCTCATATTTATGCGTTCAAGCTTCTTCTACACCTAACAAACATGTTCTCCACTGCAGGAGACACAGTCTGTCCAGAATGCTCGCACATACTGCCCGAGAAGCAGAGATGATCATTTTCCTCAACAAGAACCGTTTCTGATTTTATACTGTACCTGCTGCTAATCTGGACTGGGTTGTACAAGTTGTTCATTTTTGTTTGGTATTCTGCACCAGGTAAGCCCATCAGTGGGAGCTCAGAAACATGGAAGCAACATCTGACACTAGACACGTGGGAATGTGTTTTCATAAGGTTTTCAAACATAAAGATCTCTTGTGAAAGTGTACCCCTGTGAAAAGAAAATTCACAACATTTATATTAAAGTTCACAAGTTTGATATTTATGTACTGGTTGAAAATAGTCCTGTGAGACAATCATAGTAAAGTTAATAAAAAGTAAAAGTTCATAGAATTAAAATTCAAATAGAAGTTCAAATTATTTAATCCAGAAAGAACTCTGGCTAGCTGGCTCATTATACCATGTAATTTTTTTTAAACCCCACCTCTAAAAAAAGAATCGTAATTGGGAATAGATAGGAAATGGAATTGAAACGAGGAATCGGAACCGGAACCGGAACCAGAATTGTTAAAATTCAAACGATGTCCAACCCTAATCTTAACCCACCCGGCTGAGATGCTGAATGTGCCATAAGGTCAGCGTTGGAAGGGCACTGAGGCAGTGTGACGTTTCCCCCCTGATTTAACCGTTTTGTTTTAAACAGTATTGAACCTTTTTGCCTAAGGGGTTTTCCATCACACGACTGACACATCATTACTTGCAAGGTTGATTTTGATAATGTAATAAAACGTCTATAAACAAGGCGGATATTAGAAAATTTTTGGTAAAAAGTTAAGATTTTATTTTTACTCTTACGGCTTTGCTCCCTTCTTCAGGGGTCACCACAGCGAACGAAGTTGCACGAAGACATGGCAATTATTTTTACACCAGATGCCCTTCCTGATGCAACCACAGACCACTGAGCTACCAAAGCCCTCTGGGTGGAGCAGACAGCTGCTATAGGGCACCCGGGGGAGCATAAGGTAGGAGTAAGGGAACTTGCTCAAGGGCCCAGAGTGGGGCAAATGAGGGTGGAGGCAGGTGTGGGTGCTTCACCTATCCCACCCGCATTCTGATGTTGTCGGTCCCGGGAGTTGAACCAGTGATCTTCCAATCACAGGCCCACCTTCTCTAACCTCTGCGCCACCACACCTTATGAATGTTTTATTGTGCTTTATTATTGTAGCTGAGAATATTTTTTCTCTCTGCCCTAAGAACAAAAAGCTCAGTTGTGTTCTAAAATAGCCAATCTGTCTCCCCAAACACACTCATCTCAAACTGAAGAGTGTCTCTTTGATTCCCATATGTTTGTGCAAACAAAGAATGATGTGTAAGAAGGCTGCAGCTGGCTTCAAGGACACACACTGCACTACGCTGAACTTTGCTGAGTTGAGAATGTTATAAAAACGAGCAGATAACTCTGCTTGCTGCTCATTTCTGTGACTGGACTTTAGGAGTACGTATTCATTTATGTATGTTTATGTATGTGAACTGTCCTTAAATCTGCCCTGGCAAGTAAAATGCTGGTTAAAAATCTTCACCTGCCGCGAGTTGTGGTTCTTTTGAGTAAATAACGTTAGTGAACGAGATAATTTCTCCAACATTTTATAAACCTAGAAGAGCACAGAGATTTTCCAGTCAGATGCTCTTGGTGCAGTTCAGAGTTAAATTAATGAGTGTGTTCCAACTATTATGGAATCACACTTCACAGGTTCCCAGGGGCGTTGGAAGGGAGACCAACAAACTGTCCAACCTCATACTCAGGAGGAGCAGTGTGGCTTTCATTCTGGTTGTGGAACAATGGACCAAATCTTCACCCTTGGAGGGTTACTATGGGGGCGATGGTAGTTTGACTTTCCAGTTTACATGTGTTTTGTGGACCTGGAAAAGGCTTATGACCATGTTCCCCAAGGCATTCTGCCGAGGGTGCTGCTGGAGTATGGGATGCAGTGGTTGCCCTAGGTCTACGTTAGTGCCGGCAGTTGTTGACCAGGGGGGCGGGGTATGTGTGAGAGAAGCAGAGCACTATGTCACTAGCTTTTTTGCTAGCACATCTGTATTGTGTGCCATTATTGGTGTAGGTTGTACTCTGCCAGGGCTGCTCCTAGTCTCAGATCCTGTTTAGGTTATTCACTGACAGGATCTTAAGGTGCAGTTGTGGAGAGAAGGGTGTCTGGTTTGGGAACCTCAGGGTCTCATCTCTGCTTTATGTGCATGATGTGGTACTGTTGACATCTTCAGGCCATAACTTTCAGCGCACACTGGAGTGATTTGCAGCTGAGTGCTAAGGGGTTGAAATGAGAGTCAGCTCCTCAAACTCTGAGGCTATGGTTCTAAAGCAGAAACAGGTGGAACACTCCCTCTGGGTTGAGTTGAGTCTAAAGACAAAGCTTTTGATTTACTGGTTCGCCTACATTCCAACCATCACCTATGGTCACAAAGTATAAATTATGATGGAAAGAACAAGACAACCCCCCAAAAAGTGATCAAAACAAGCTTCCTTTGTAGGAAGCAGGGCTGAGAAAGCAGGTCTCTCTTGTCAATGAGTCCTCGAGGCTCAGTGGGATTAACCAGTCTAAATATAGGTTGAATGAATGAAGAAGTTCAGAGTAAAGCCACTATTCACCTGCATCTAAAGGGGTTGAATGAGGAAGCTGGGCCAATCAATTAAAATGCCTTCTGGATGTCTTTTTGGAAGTTTTACAGGCAAGTTCCACAGGGGTGAAAGCTCCTGGGGCAGATCCAGAATTCACTAGAGATTATATATCCACTTCGGCCTTGGGATCCCCAGGACGAGTTGGACAATGTATCTGGAGGGAGGGGTGTTTCTGTTTCTCTGTTGGGCCTGTTACTTTTGTGACCAAACCACAGAATAGCAGTAGACGATGGAAATGGTGATAAGAGAAATTTAGAAAACTTTGTTTTGCAGAAATATTGAGAAGAAATTTGTCGTATACAGTGAAACTCAAAGTAGATCCCTTAACATGCTGATTTGATGTAGCAGTCATATTTACATTTTTTTTTAACATAGTATAAAATTTGCCAAAATTAAAATCTGGTATTGACTCTAAAAATACTTTCTTGCGTGCCCTAAAAATGGTATGGTACATTTTTCATACAAAGACATTTGAGGTTAAAGTAATTTTTTTCTTTATTTTTTAATACATAATTTAAAAAATATGCAAAATACCAAGCAAGTGTTGGCTGTTGAGAGTTTGAAAATTTGGTAACGCTGGCCTCATGCCTAAAGGCCCTATCCTACTGAGCTGCAACTGTTTAGTGTTGGTGAAAAAAATCCCTCAAAACTGTGCAAAAATCCATGAATCTTCCGCTGTAGTCTCAATGAACGCTTGTGTTTGCTAATAAGTCAGCAATGAGCCTGCATTTTTCATGGTCAGTTCTTGAAAATCACAGCTTATTTTTATGTGCATGGCTTGCATAACTATTTTTGGTCAAGCTCATGAGTGGTACCCACTATTCTACGTGCAATACACAACCAACATAGATCGCAACAAAATGCCCTACTAGGGATAAAAAACCCCAACAACTATTCCATGTGCTATACTTTTATCCACTATTCATTGTACAAACTTTTTCATTTCTTATTTTATCTTTTTGTATTGTACTGTATTGCGTTATATTTTTGATCTAATTATTTTAGCAATAGTGCAAAATAGATGTGTGCTGCAGTTCTCTACTTGCAGTCAATGTTGCCCTAACATTGAATATCCCACTGGGAGTATGAATAAAGGCTCATATTACCTAATCTTATCCTAAATCTTTACAACGACATCGGCTCATTTTCATGACATTTTGAAACAGTCTTTATACAGCTTTCTTAAATGCAAGCCTTGTGACAGTGACACATGTCTTGCCAGACCTGCATCTAGACCCAGTGTAAAACTTTGTGGTAGAGAGAGCATCCCTCATGATTTCTCAGAAGTCGTAATTGAAAACATTGTTTTTCCCTCCATCTGTGTCTCCACCGATCCACAGATGCAACTCTAAAAATGTTTGTGATGGAATATGTTTATATGGGATTTTGCTGTTGCTTGTTTTAGCACACAATGATTCTTACTATTTTAACAGCAAGAAATAAAGGCTGTATTCTAAAAATGACTATTTTGGTGAATGCTGTTTTTTTTTTTTTTTTTTTTTGAGGGAGGTGGAGAAGCATTAAAACTAACAATTTGTGTGATTTCTTTATTTGTAAAAGGTTTGCTTGAAGTGCAAATTTTCTACATACATTTACATTTGTTGGAATGGATTATTACATACTGTAATTAGATGCTTTACTGTGTTTTGTTGTCTACTTCCAATTACCTTGACAGTTGCCCCAATGTTTATGATTTATTCTACTGGAGTGCACAGTAAAAACAAAGGTAGGCAGATTTGGACCATGTTTTCTGTGTGGTTTTTAGACCAGGACATTTGCCTTGGTCGTTTTCTATCAATGAATAAAAATACAGCTCTAGCCTCTGCATACAGCAAATTGAGATGAGTTTGAAGGGACTTGGAGATGCCTATGACAACTTGTGATTATTCTGAGAGAAAACCCTAATCATGTGTTGTCCTCCACCGACCTATTAGGGAAAATAGAAAAGAGAGTGAAATCTCCACCCTGAGAACCCACTTACCTGCCTGTCTCCTCGATTTATCCTCTGGTCTCGCAATGACCTTTACTGGAACTCCGGATTCTGTAAGTCTTTGGAAGTTCTTGTTACATCTGCAAGTAAGAAAAACTTACCTTATCTTTAGGAAATATCATCCTCTCCTACTACCTGAAAACAAAAGCTAATCAAACTTCCTCTGTTCCGCATAGATCACTCACCGCTTCTTGTTGTTTCAAAATGAATGTATTTGATCTTGCCATCTTCCAGTTGTACGTTTCCTTGCTCACGCCAGACCCAGAGTCAATACAGTGCAAAAATGACACCAATATTTGATTTACTAAAAAAACAAATTAATTTCTGCGTGTTAAGCACTGGATGTGCCATTTGGACTTAAGAAGCCATTTTTACTGATGTATTTAGAAATGCTAGATTTTTTACCCTCAAACATTTTGTTGTGTAAAACACAACAGGGGGTCTTTTATATCTAAACTGTTGGCATCCTAAAAGAACATTCAGCCCAGTCTGAGGAGCTCAAAGTAAACAGATTCTTGTCAGTAGTGGAGAGAAGAAAAGGACAAACCATTTTCAAGTACCACAGAACTTATACATGAAGAAACCAAACTGATTTGTATCACATAGAGACAGTGAACAATGTAAATGTAGGAAATTTCACATTTCACTTTTGAACAACTAAATCACGGTTTATTTTATGTTACAGTTCAACAAACTCACTTGTCTGCCATGCCGCACAAACATTTTTTTTCAACTTAATTTTCAAACACTCAGTTCGACTTGATTTACTCAGATGTTTGTCTAAGTGAATTAACCTGAAGCTGTCGTTCATTTTTTATATATGTGACTGTTCATAAGGGCTTCAACATATTTTTTTTACTATAATTACAACTGCCATAATAAGATGCCAGATTTGCAGAGGTTTCAAAAATATTCATTCCATTTGAGTTTCTCTCGTTTTCTCAAATTTAAAAAAGCATTTTGAGGTTTTGTGTCTTTTAATTTACAAAACATAGCTACCACTTTGAAGACACAAAATACTGTCATGCGAAACAAACAGGGAAAAATCTGAGCATCTAGTTACTACCCCAATGTCAATACTTTGTAAAAGCACCTTTTGCAGCATTTACAGCAGCAGTTTGCTTCAGGTATGAGTCTACAAGCTTGGCAAAACTAACCACTGGAATTTTTGACTAGTTTGCATTGCAAAACTGCTTCAGCTGGATCTGGATGTGTTATGCTTTTGTACAATTCTTTAAAAAAAAATCAAACAAGAGATTCTGGACCAGAGGTCTGAGCTTTGACTGGATGATTCCAGGGCATTTAGCTAATTTTCCTCTATCTACTGAATTGTTGCGTCAGCAGCCTGTTTAGGGTCATTGTCCTGTGGGAACGTGAACCTCAGTCATAACCTTAAAATGTAATATTTTATTCAACTCTGAATGGTTTCCCAGTCCACAATGGTTAAAAATATTCCCACAGCATATCACTGCCACCACCATGCATTGCAACTTCCCAACAACCTCTTTACTACAAGAAAAATATCAGATACAGATACTGAGCAAAACATACAGAAATTGGACTGCTGAGCACAGGACAAAAGTCTTCTGACAGTCTGATTCTCCCCCTTCTGGTCCTGTTAGAATTCAGCGCTGCATTTGAGAGTTGATCACAATATTCTACTACAGAGGCTTGAATATGATATTGGGATTACAGGAATGGCTCTAAAATTGTTTAAATCACATTTATTTAATAGATTCCAGTTTGTAAATTCAAATAATGAATTTTCTTACACTAAATTTAGCCAGAGTTCCCCAGGGTTCAGTGCTTGGACGAATAATCTTTACTTGTGTTTTTGTTGTAGTGAACTTAATCTGAGGTCAAGACTAAGCCTAAGGTCAAAACTCTTGACCTTAAGAACCTTGTGGGACAGGAACTGTCATTTCGTTGATTTGAATCCAGAAATACAGGTTCACCCATCCTGAGACTTTCTTTCTTGAAAATTCAAGTGAAAGAACACTCTCTTTTTATTATCATTACTATTTTACAAATGTTGATAATCAAGGTGTCTTAGTTCAAACCATTTTAGATGTTGCAGTGAACTAATCAATTTTATTAACTGTGTAATGATTTTTAATTCTCATGCAGAGTTAGAATTCATGTTAAGGTCTGTTACAGATTTTTATGCATTTTCTGACTTCTGTCTTCAAATGAGCAAGTGTACGTTTCCAGGGTCAGGAATCGAAGCAGACATGCGGTGGAACAACTGTCCTGTTTATATCCTCTCAGACGTCAACAGGGGGGTTTTGGCACCTGTTTCTTAAACTCGCCAAAACAAAACTCTCTCTGTCTGTGAGAACATTTCTGATCTGTTCCATAACAATTCTTGCTGCCTTCTAACCTTTTACGTCACAAGACACACCCCGTCTGGTCGGTTCTGGCCAATGGGGAGACTCCCGAATGAACCGGGAAAAGAGCTCTTTAAAATGTCGGTACTTCCTGGTCTACTCAGTTCTGTCTGTTCTGTGAGGGCCGTGAGAGTTCAGTTCTGTGGGAGTTGGGTCTCTGTTCAGTTCTGTGAGCCGGGAAGATCCTGACATGACAACAGAGCTCTTCCGAGTTTCATGGGATTATAACATCTTCACTGAGGTGAGCTGTGGCGGACAGAATCTCGCCGCTACTCCGGACGAGTAACAGCATCCTACGGAGACGCTGAAAGGGTGCGTTAAACGGAATCTCGCCTGAGACATCTCCAGGTAAAAGAGTCGATTTCACCACCTAAGTGTACTGTAAGGAAGAAGCTGAAGAAAGCCCGGAGAGTGCCGTTCTGTTCAACACTCCCTCAAACCCCATTTTTTACTCTTCTTTAAACTTCTTTCCCATCTTTAAACTCCTCTCTCAAGTAGAAATTCTTCCAGATATTTAGAAATGTCTGTGTAAAGTGCTCATCCACCGCCGTGTGGGTAAAAGATCATAACTGTACAGTTTTCATAAATGTCTGTGGTGAAGCAACGGAAAAATCATGGCCGTATGATTTTTCCTGACTGATTGCTTATGTTGTTATTTTCATAATTTGCCAAATTAATGTAAATGTTTGATGTTAAACTTTGATTCTGTAAATAAATGACCGCATTCATTTTGATGGGTCAAAGATAAATGACGTCTCACGTTTGCATTTCATTAAATTCAATGCACGTTTTATTCAGTCCAGAAAAATGAGGAATCCGTGTTAATTGATGAATATATCTGAGCATCTGTTCATCTACATTTCTTTCAGGTACACCTGCACCTACATCTGAACCTGCCATCCTGTGTTCGTTTGTCTCTCCTCCCTGTCCTCTCAAACCCAGCCTATCAAAGCAGATGGCCGCTCGTCCTGAGCCTGGTTCTGCTGGAGGTTTCTTCCTTTTAAAAGAGAGTTTTTTCTTTCCACTGTTGCCATTGTGCTTGCTCATGATGGGAGACTGTGACGAAGTGAAGATTCAACAAGTCTGCTGTCTTCCTTAAATAGAGAACTTTAATAAATGGCTTTTCTATGTATGTGAATGTTTCTGTAAAGTGCCCTGAGACAACTTTGTTGTGAATTGATGCTATATAAATAAACTGAATTGAATTTACTTTATATACGCTTCCATTAGGTGAAGTTATTAAACAGCATGGGATAAATGTTCATGGTTATACTGATGGTGCTCAGTTACATTTACCCATGAAACCCAATGAATCCAATCAGTTACATAGATTACAATAATGTCTTAAAGACATAAAAACCTGGATGACCCTTAATTTTCTGCAATTTAAACTCAGACAAGACAGGGGTTGTGTTCTTTTGACCTGGGCATCTTAGGAATAAACTTTGCAGCCTTTCACTTCTACAAGATGGCATAAATTTGGCTTCCAGTTCTAATGTAAAAAACTTGGTGTTATTTTGGATCAGGACATGTCTTTTAACTAGAGCCCGACCGATATCAGAATCAGAATAATCTTTATTATCATTGCACCGAGATACAACGAGAACATGTACGTACAGTTGTCTGAAAGATGGGCGAAGTGCACAAAGTTGCAACTATAAAAAGCACAGCTCTCTTAATCTTATTCAGAATAATATTTTGCTTAGATGAGAAAAGGGAAGAAAACATGAGGGGAGACGGTATTAAAAAAAAGATCTCTCACGCCGTGTCCTAGACAGGGCACGATTTGAGGCATCAAAAAACCTACCACAGCAAAGTAATATAAATAGACGTTATACATGTACATATACGTAAGCCGATGAAGACATTGAATTTTTAAGTGAAAGTCGTAGCATAGTCCAGTCCAAGTGAGAGAAGAATGGAGAGGAAGATCAACAGACAAATCAGTGTGGCTTCCACAGTATTGTGGACTCTGTGCCAGTCTGTAGTGGTGAAGAAGAAGATGAAATGCAAGGCAAAGCTCTGTTTACTAGTCGGCCTATGCTCCTACCCTCACCTTTGGTCAAAAAGTTTGGGAAGTGACCAAAAGAACAAATATGTGGAAACAAGCAGTTGAAATTAGTTTTCTCTGCAGGGTAGCTGGAATCTTCCTTAGAGAAAGGGTGAGAGATTCAGTTATCCATGAGAAACTTGAAATAGAGCTGTTGCACCTCCACAGTGAGAGGAGCCAGTTGAGGTGGTTCAGGCATCTGGTAAAGATGCCCCCATGACACTTCCCCAGGGAGGTTTTATGGGTATGTCCAACTGGTTTTGGGGTGTGAGGGGCCAGGGGTGATGAAATTATTTGTAACCCATAGTAAGTTGTGTTAGAAATTTGATTATTTTAAATAAATCAAGCAGTGAATCAAAGTTTCCTCACAGTGAATTTAAAAGCAAAAACTGGATTAAAAATATTCACGTCTATCTTGAGTGAATTACAAAACCAAAGTCTTCTGATACTCTTGAGTCAGATTTTTGCACTCCACCCTCCAGTTTAAGAATAAAAAGCTCCCCAAACAGAAGCAAAACATCTTCAGCTACAGAAAAGAAGTTGAGTTCCATTATTTTTAAAATTGTGATTCAAATTTCATGAAGGCAATACACATTACTTTCCTAAAATACATTGCTTTTTTACCTGATTGGTATCTTTATGAAGGAGAATTTATGAAACACATTACAGAACTAATTTAAAGGGAAGAAATTAAATTTAAAAATGTTTGCCTCACCATAATCACAGTCTTAGCAGAGCTGTGTCTGTAGCACAGGCTGTGGTGGGCAAGCAGTCCCAGAAATGTGTAGAATGTCACTGTGGCTAGGTTACGAAGATCCAGAAGCGACTCCACCAGAGGAATGGTACCCATGGTCCAGTCGCAGCAGAGTTCAGATGGATTCAGCAGAAGCCATGCATTCACCGGAAGCAAGTAGTTGAAAGTCATTTGTCTTGTGGGAGAAGAACTGACTGCTGCTGGGTTATCAAATCTACAGGAGGATATAAAAAGACAAATGTCTCTTTAGCAAATAATGCATGTGGCAGGAAGAGAAGAAAAATATGTATAATATTGTACTGTATACAGACAGAGCAATTTGAGGAATGATCCCAGATAACAAAGACAAAAAAAAGTTTAACTGGCATGTTTACCAGTAGGGGTATAATGGTGCATGCATTTGTACTGAACCATCACAGTACAGATGTTTGGCACATGTACATTGACGTACACAAGAAATATGTTACTGACAGGTGACCACTGCTCCTCTTTACACATGAAAGCATGTAAAGGCCCTGTCACAATATAACAATTTAGAGAACTGATGCCGACATTTGCATGAAAAAAAAAGTCAAACACGCTGGTGCAAATCACACAAGTTAGGTGTAATTTTTGAAATGGGTTTAAGCACGCTGCTATTTGATGACTGGTTAAATGTACATGACCGACCTAATGATGTACGGTGTACATTACGATGTCACTACTTTTGAAAATTCAACAGCTCTTTTGACCAACTCTATGAACCAAACGGATCAAGATCCATCTCCATTCAAAGATATAGCCCATCATAAACAATGAAAAAATATAAACACAGTACTTTTGTTTTTGCTCACATTTCTCATGAGCTGAACTTGTAGATCTAAGACTTTTTCTATGTACACAATAGGCTTTTGTCTCTCAAATATTGTTTACTAATTTGTGTAAATCTGTGTTACTGGGTGTATATATATATATATATATATATATATATATATATAGAT
>NC_056507.1:7043267-7063719 GCF_014905685.2 Nematolebias whitei
GAAGCTCAGTCCTCACCTCCTTCTACAGGTGTGCAGTGGAGAGCATCCTGTGCTCCAGCATCAATGTGTGGCATGGAGGCTGCACAGCTGCAGAAAGAAAAGCTTTGCAGAGAGTGGTGAAGGCTGCACAGAAGACTGTTGGAGTCAGTCTCCCCACCATCACAGACATTTACACCTCCAGATGCAGGAAGAGGGCCACCTGCATCATGAAGGACCCCACTCACCCAGCACACACACTTCTTATCCCATTCCTCTCAGGCAGGAGGTGGAGGAGCATTAAGTGTAGAACCACTAGACTGAGAAACAGCTTCTAACCTGAAGCTGTTACTCACAAATCCCTAATCAGAATTATCACTGTGAGAAAAAATAAATCACTGGAACTCCACTTGATTGTGATATGTGCTGCTGATCTTATGCTGCTGATTTATTTCACATTGTTGTGTTCATTCGTACTCATCTGCTCACACACACTCATGTTTGTACTGCTGTTGTTTGGTGTATTGTTTTTGCACTATTAGTGCTTAATGTATTCTTAGTTTAGCATCTTTCTTAGTTTATATCTTAGATCTTATTACCGTTTTTCTTTACAATTTATACTTTTGTTGGATGTAACTGGAACCCTGTGTACACAATTTCGTTTCACCACATGTACCAAATGTGACGCGAATGACAAATAAAGAAACCTTGACCTTATTGAGCACTTCTCCTTTGCTGAGATAATCCATCCACCTCATAGGTTTGGTATGTTTTTGTTAAGTGCTCCGAGACAATTTCTGTTGTGACTTGGCATTATATAAAGAAACTGAATTGAACCAAATTCAGTTTGTCTCAATTAAAAGTAAAATTTGAGGTTTGAAAAGACCACGGCTCTGACAAAGCAATATTTCATAAAACATATGAACTGATAATTTTATTTTTTGCACAACATGAACCCTCTAAATACAACACTGACTTACTCATCACATTAAAGATGTGCTTTAAGTAAAATGATACCCCTAATAAATGTATAAACCATTGCCATCAGTACCCTGATCATCTTTATTACATATTCAGAAAAAGATCACTAAATGCGATGACTGTATAAGCTCAAGACTCACCGTTTTGTCTTCATCTACTGTACTGTACAATGTTTTAATAAAATATGAAATTAGTTTCACATCTGTTAAATTACCAAACACTGTAAATATAACGTTTGTTTTTGAAATTGTTCATAAGGAAATATAATCAATTAGGAGAGCACTAATGTTTAATTAATTAATTTGGCTTTTCTATGTATGTGAAAGTTTCTGTAACGTGTCCTGAAACAACTTTGTTGTGAATTGGCACTAATTAAATAAACTGAATTGAATTGACTTAATGTGAGTAACTGCACGCCAGATAGATGCACTAGTTTATTGTTGCGTGCAAAAAATGATAGTACGTGTTGTGACAAGGCAAAGATTCAACAATCAATATGCTGATAAAAAACAAAAACAAAAAAACTATTTTTAGTGTTCAGTACAACCCCCCCCCCCCCAAAAAAAAAAAAAAAAAAAAAACATGTCTTGCCTTGTACCTTTTATCTTACACAAGATGCTTCTTCCTGTTAAGGTTTGTTAACTTCACAATAGCAACTATAATCTGAAAATACTTCTCTGAGAATAAAATCTCATTGTACATGAGAAAAAAGCACCTTTCAAATGGTGAGGCTGAATCGCTGCTTATCTTTTCATAGAATGCAAAAGAAAAAGAAAATATTGATCTAAAATAAAAAATACATTTAAAAAATATTTCAATGGTTCCTTAAGAAGTGCAGCATGGTGGCGCAACTGGTGGAGCAGCTGCCTCTCAGCGAGCAGGTCCTTGGTTCAAACCCCGGTCCAGGGGCCTTCTGGGTGGAGTTTGCATGTTCTCTCTGTGCATGCGTGGGTTTTCTCCGGGTACTCCGGTTTCCTCCCACAGACCAAAAACATGCATGTTAGGCTGATTGGTAACTCTAAATTGTCCCTAGGTGTGAGTGAGAGAGTGAATGGTTGTTTGTCTCGTTTGTCTCTATGTGTCCCTGTGATGGACTTGCGACCCGTCCAGGGTGTACCCCGCCCCTCGCACAGTGATTGCTGGACATGGGCACCAGCGACCCCCGTGACCCAAAAATGGAATAAGCGGGTAAAGATAATGGATGGATGGATGGTTCCTTAAGAATGTTTCAGTAAAGCATAAAAAAACTAAACAATGAGATGTCATGTGCTTTAATTTGATAAGGCACAGATAAGAGAATGTAAAAAGCTGAAAGAATGTTACATTCTGAAGAGCGCTGTAGAGAAGGCAAATAAAATTGCAACACAAGTTAAATTTATGACCCAAGACATATTAAGTGAAAATATGTCAGAGCAACAGGAAAATTAGCATCCATCCTTCGGATTGTGGTAAATACTGTTGCTGTAAACTGCATTGAGAACAAAGTTATTAAAACTCTAGCATTCCTTGACAGAATTAATGTGTGTGAACAGCCAACAAGTGCAAAAACATTTAAAATAATTTATTTTAAATAAACAATCCATGGCCATCAATCCATCAATCAATCAATTGTGCCATGTCTAATTGTACTTTAAAAATCCGCGATATAACGAATCCGTAAAAAATAAACCGCAAAGTAGTGAGGGACTACTGTACTATTATTTCATGTGGCTACCATCACATGAAATTCCAGCTAAAATGGTAAATGAACTGCACTTATATAGCACCTTTCTATCTTGTCAAGATACTCAACGCGCTTTAAAAAACAATCTGCACCCTCATTTACCCATTCATACAGCACTCTACTATATCTTTATAAAGACTAATCAGTGCTTTATCATATTCATACACCAATGGGACACACATCGGAGGCAATGACGGGTTCACTGTCTTGCCCAGAGACACTTCAGCATGTTAGTGCTGGTGGAGTCAACCCCCCAACTCTCGCATTGGAGGGTAACTGATCTAACCACTCAGACATAGCTGTCCCAAAGATAAAAGCTTCTTAAAAGCTGTAAAAATGACTGAGTTAGAGGCGTTTTTGTGTTAGCTAATGTTGATTAGCTGTGGCAGCCATAAATGGGGTTGACTTCAAATGTTATTCAGATGTAGAGGACGGTACAATCAATTATCACTGAGTTTCATTAAAATCTGTCCAGTGGTTCATATGACTTTTTGCACCTGGACTGCACTCCCATGCTACGGATATGACCATGACACACTTTTGGCGTTGCGATCGTCTGTGACTTTGGGCCGACGTTTGGGGATTCTGCGGCAGACATTTTCCCTGGGTCCATTGTTTACTTGAGTACCATAGGAGGAAAACATGGAGAGGAAAGCAAGCTGATGTTTTGTGCAGGACCCGCACGAGATGCAGCAAACCCATATGCAGTACCCCCCAGTTCTGCTTTCGGGCGTTCAGTCTTTGAGGATTAGACTGGATGATCTGCACGCATGGATTTATTGCAAGCGAGACACAAGGAGCTGTTGTGTCTTTGCCTTTACAAAAACATGGCTGGATACGTCTATCCTCGACTGTGCTGTGGCTCCAGACGACTTCTCCGTCTACCAGCTTGACAGAACTGAGTCACATCTGTGACACCTAATATGTTTATTGCTGCTGCATTATGTGGCTGTATCATGTGTGTTGCCACCTTGCCATCGTGGTTCAGTCCATCTCAATGTTGCTCAATGCCTATGCAGTGGCCTGTCGAGCAACCTGTGCGGTGTATGTTGTGAGCAATATGTATCATGTGCATTTAAGCAGTGTTACTGTCTGTGAGGTACTTGTATGTATTGATTCATCTTACTTGCACCATTGCATTCTACCATGTTGTTTACTATATTTATTTTGGACCTTGTAGATGTTGCATTTCTTTTTCACTTTTTGGTGCTTTGTTTTGTACTTTTGTTGCATGCTGTGGTAGTTCTTGATTTTTATTTATTTTATTTTTTTACGAGTCGAAGACGGTTCTTCTCGTCCTGAGCATTTCATTGCGTTGTTGACCTTGTGTTGACTTGCATATGACAAATAAATAATAATCATAATCATCATAATAAGTTATTTGCCACCCCAACAAGCTAACAACTGCACACACAAATACATAGACATGAGCAAAAATACTTTTGTCTTTAGCAGTGGGCAATAAATAAAAGTATAAAGAAAGTTATAGCCATGTGACAAGTGATAATGTGCTCTAAAATGACTGAGACAGAGTTAATCCTGTGGTCACAGCTGTGTAGTCTTTACGGCTTCCTGTGATATTCCCGCATCTCTAACTCATGGTCTGTCTGTCTGTCTGTCTTTGTTGTTCCAGTTAAGCAGCTCACGCTTGCACATGAACTACTCTGATAGGAATAGTAGTCCAAACTTGTTCTGCAGCACCCCTTTTGTGAAATCTAATCATCAATGGAGAGGTGATAATCTTTTATGAGATATTGTTATGGCTTTATGATAAATGCTTTCAGACAATCTGAAGTCAGGTTTAGGATTACAGCCAGATCAGGCTATCCTGATTGTTTTTTATATTTAAGCTCAAATCTCATCAGGTAGAATCTTGTGCAGACAATCAATTTTAAAAAAGAAGATTAAACACAAATACTTAAGCCAGCAAAACTATTAACATTTAGACTGACAGTTTTCACACGGATCAAAAGTTATTTTTTTTTAAACTACAAACATTTTCTATCTGATTTTTTTTTTTATACAATTGCTGAAGTTTTGACTTTATGTATTTTTGGCAGAACAAGTTATTTTTAGACAGTTTAAAATAAAAGAAAACATCAATATGTACAAGTATGTTGTGCTACATACAGCCTTTGAACCCAACATGGCAACAATATGTATATCATGTCTAAAGTTTACTACAAATGCCCAAAAGACTGTATCTCTGTTAGTCTGTTAAAGTATCTTGTGAATTACTAGACAGATTTTAATGAAATTCTGGGAAAGTAATTATTGGATGTTCATGTACAACGGACTATTTACGGTGTGATTTGTTTTGATCCTGTCTGTATTCCACATTATTGGCCATTTAGTTATTATCTGCTGCTATTTATATCTATACTTTTATTTTATGTTTTCCTGTCCGCTGTGCTTGTTTGTTTCTATTGTACAGCACTTTGGTTGGCCTTGTTGCTGTTTAAAGTGCTCTATAAATAAATTGGTATGGTATTTGTTGGAGTTAATCCAATTCAGGGTAATAGCCATTTATTTATATTGCTTAAATGGTTATGGTTTGGTTTCCTAAAATGATTGGGTCAAAAATGTGCAAAGTATCAATGTTAGAAAAATTATTGGAAGTAATTACTCGGGAGTCCAGGACTGAAGTTGGACCAAAACATGTTAAGTTTACTTGGAGAGAGATACAGCCCTTACATTAATCAAACGACACCCCCACAAGCCACACAAGATGTCATCCTTACAGTAACATGGGCAGAACCTCTCTCCAACAATCAACACAGAAATACATTTATTTATATATTCCAAGTGTCCAAGAAGGACTCTCTCTCTTGTTTGAGGCTACTGTATATTCCATCCAGCTGGTGGAAACATACCATTGTTTTGGCTGCCTGGCTGAAAAACATGTTTTGTTTAATTAGTGGAAATGTGAAGGAAAGTTAACATACAAAATACTGTGTCTTGGTGTTGTTTTTCTTGATAGCACCTTTAGACTTACAAAGATTAACTTGGTAGAAAAACACTGATAATAGGGAAAAGGTTGCCTTCATCCATCTCATACATCTCTTGTCATCATTCTTTGTTGAAATCAGGTCTCTCTTGTAAATGAGTCCTCGAGGCTCAATGGGATTTACCTGTCTAAATAAAGGTTGAATGAAAAACATACTGTATGATATGCATAATTCTTCTTCAGCTAATTTCCAGTTTTGTATTTCGCTGCATCTAGGTGTAAGAAAGGTCACTACCAAACAAAGTGACAGATCAAAATCCAAGTTGGCCATCGCCATATATAAATATAAACTGGCCGACCTATCATGAGGAAACGATGCTTTCTCGTTTTTATATTACTAAAAGTATAGTTTCCCAACATGTCTGAGGTAGCCAATGATTAATCCACACTAGTCAAGACCACCATTGGCCATTCCCTGGCTCTACCATTGCACCTGGCGTTGAATGTTGGCGTTAACTCCAGTTTTACTGCAGCTGGGGTAACTGATGTTAACAGATGGATTAGAGTCCATGACAAAAAAGAACAGGCAACTTCTCAACCTTGCAACCTGGAATGTTCGCACTACAAATGACAAGGGATAGTAGAGTATAAGACCAGAACAAGCCACTGCAATTATTTGCAGCAAGCTTGCAAAAGCAAACATCATACACATTTTTTTTTCCTTGAGTGAAGTTAGATGCCCAAACTCTGGCAACATCAAACACAAGTGTTACACAATTTTTCCAGAACCTATAAATGACATACTAACAGCTCAGATCCCTCTAAAAGACAACATTCATCCCACCCTGATTAATGTTTGCTTACTAGCAATACAGCATTCAGTGGTTGAGAAGGAGCATTTCAATTTGAGATTTGGCAAATGTAAGGCCAAAGGAGACAGTGTAATTCTCTTGGGTGATTTCTAGGGGTGCACTGATAAATTAGCCGGCCAATTTATCAGCCCCGATTTCCTTAATTTTGGGAAATCGGCCGATACTTGAATGAGAAACCGATTTTACAGATTTTTTTTAAGTTTTAACAACAATTGTCTGAACTTCATTTATATTTCAGAGCACTACCTCATGTCCAGTTAAAACAAGTTTATATTGTTTCTAGGATATTGTTCAAGGGTATGTTTTTCAATAAAATAAGATAGGAAAATTGAATGTGCATTGTGACCTTATAACACCTGACAGTGTCGCTTAGAAAACAAAAGCGATATCGGCCAAAATTGGAATCGGCAGATCAGACATTTTAGAAATCGGTGATCGGTCAGAAAAATGCAATTGGTGCACCCCTAGTGACTTTAATGCTTGCATTGGGGAGGAGTGGAAATTGTGGCCCTCAGTCGTTGGAAAGCATGGAACAGGCAAGGTGAACTTGAATGCACACACTTTGACTTCTCAAGAATGGAAACAATTTTCCAACTTAAGAACCACCTTAAGAATACCATGGCAACATTTGCACTCAAAACACTGGCACTAAATTGACCATGTGGTAACAAACAAAACAGATAAGCATTTAGGAACGAAATGAATGGTTACAAGGAAAAGCATCTCAGGCAGAGCAATACACAAGAGAGAAGAATCAGAGATTTATGATACTCTCACTGCTGTTTATGTATTCAAATTCAAAAACCTAGCTCCAGGCAAGGGTGGGGAATTATTTAATCCACAACCAGAACTGTGGAAGCTGCATATGTAAGTGCTGAAAGGTCCAGCTTGTCAGGCAAAGGCCTACGCTCTGCTGTGGTAGCAACAATCCAGATAGCAAGGGCACCCTCCACTAGAGGATTATATGCCTACAAATTCCAAGCCTTTGAGAAGTGATCTGAGGTCCAGCACATTATCCCAGATCAGTGCGCAATGATAGATGTTTTAATGTTTCTGCAGAGGCTGTTGAATAGGTTTCTGAAATGGATGTAACTGGGACCCTGTGTACACAATTTCATTCCACCACATGTGGTGCAAATGACAAATAAAGAAACTTTCTGGTTTTCCACATTTAATGTTTACCTGGTGTAATTTTCTGCCTGCCATGTTGGTTTTGTTGGAATCAGACAAGGCACTCATTCTCTGGCTATGGATTTCTTCAGGACTAGACTGAACCCCATTGCCAAACCCAATGTTCTGTCCTGGGAGCTTACATTGATGCTTGGGATCTTTGTGAACCTGCATTTGAACCTTTGGAATTGGTAGATTTGAAGTTTCTTTTATATAAAGTTCTGCTGCTTCTTGCACAGACAACTGAGAAGCGACTTGGAACTTCCATGCTCTGTCTGCAGTATATTTTTCTAAAGTTATTCCTTAGGACTACAGCTCCATGACCTCCATTTAGAGGGGTGCCCATGAATGACATCTGTGCTGCTGTCAGCTAGTCACTGTTGTCATCATGTTATTTGCCTTAAGGTGTGATTAGAGGTGTCTTTAGCCAGGACACATGTTCTATACTTCATGTGTTGTACTTTCAAAAAGCGTTCAATACAAAAACAACTGGACTTTATTTGTAACAGAAGACGTTTCGCTCCTCATCCGAGGAGCTTTTTCAATTAAATGAGCAGTAAGTGAGAGATTCACGTTAGATTCAGATTCACTCACTGCTCATTGAATTGAAAAAGCTCCTCGGATGAGGAGCGAAACGTCTTCTGTTACAAATAAAGTCCAGTTGTTTTTGTATTGAACGCTTTTTGAATTCATGTCCTGGATGACTGAGAATCTTCACCAGCATGTGTTGTACTTTGTTCCTCTCCTACAGTGAACAGTAGTTATATGCATAAAATTACATTTCCAGGAGTCCAACAGATTCGTTCACCAATGTGTGCAAGTTTTCCAAGACGAACATGACCCATAACCTCTCAAATGGCCGTAGAATGGAGGTAAACATCCTAGCCACCAGCTTTCCCACAATCCAGAAAAGAAAAAGCATGTAAAGGAAATGGAAGAATGGAGGTTTGGAAAAGAAATGCACATATAAAACAGCCATCATTCACAGGGTAAATATCATATAGCAGGTGTTTCTGAATCTATAAAGCTCCTACTGAACTCACAGTCATTAAAGAAGATAACTAAGGACTTTTAATCCTTAGGATCAACATTTGAGACGTTGTTATTGATGTTGGCCTGAATATGTAAAAAAAGTATGCATGCTTTATCTTTCGATCAAGCTCTACAGATGCAAATTAACAACATCCCTCAACTGTAATTACCAAAACATATAGGGCAACCTTTTACTTTAATTAAAGGAGTTATGCAATTTTCTATAAATAAGGAACCACACTATTATAGTGTGTACAATCCTGTGTCAATTTGAATAAACATTGTGACCTTAACTGTATTTCACTGGCCTTAATGGTTTATGGATCTTTTTTTTTCCATTTTTGCACAAAGATGTTGAACAGATTGAGCTACTACTGCACAAAAAAACATTTTAGCAAAAAGGTAAATCTTTGATTTTCAGATTCTTTAAAAGCTTTTAGGGTCTTTACATTGACTAAAGTATAGTGTCAACAGCATTTAGTTTTAACATTTTCCTACCTGGTGAAGACAGGAAGTTGCGACTGGATGACTTGAACCCTTATGATGACAAGCAGCAGGGTGCTGATGATGAGGACAATGAGCTTCAGCAGCGTTTGCAGGACAACACAAGGGAATCCATCTTTACCCCGCAGGACTTGCCGCAAAGTGTCCAGCAGCATGGGTAGTGTGAACTACAAGTGATAAAAGATGAGACAGGAAATTAAATAAATAATGAATATTCTTTCATTCAACATTCATTCAAGTGTTGGATTTCAACATTCTTAATGTTTATGTTTTTGGTCCTAAATTAAAAAATAAATCATCTGAACAGTGCAAGATAAACACGCACAAAACAAACAAACAAACAAACAAAAAAAATGGATGCATTGCACCAGATTTAGTCTTAGTTATACATTTTTTTTCTTTTGACAGATTTTTTTTTCTGCACCCAGAGATTACAACGTTTAATAAATTACTATGTCATCACCTTCATAAAGAGGTGGGCGGTTCTGTTGGGGTAGTGGGGTGTCCCCCATGGCTTGATGCAGGTGAGCTTACCTGCGGTTTTTCTCTGCAGCTCACACTCAGGCTCACCGTGAACCAGACGGCACGACCCGCAACGCTCTGCTCTGATTGGGTCAAACTGTGGCTCTGGTTCTCTTTATTGGTTGAAAATAGCGTTGGTTTAATTCCTGTATCATCTTTAGATTACCGTAGATGGATTTAACAAGACCACAAAATACTTTTTCTTGCCCCTCCTCATTTTTACACATGATGGTAATCTGACCAGGCCACGTTCAAAATGACAGAAATCCAATGCAGCGACGGATAAATTTAATCCATGTTTCTACCTTTACGTTCTCCACAGACCTCATCACCCTGATGTTACAGTACTAGATGTACTACTAGAAACCTTAAAAAATACCTCCAGTGTACCAAGAACAGTAAACTCCCTTCTTGTTTTATGTTCCATTGACAGTACATAAAAATCAGTAGCTTAGAAACACTGACCTCTTTGAATACTCTCACAATTCGTTTACAAACTGATCTTCAGTAAAGATGCTGCAGAACATCACTGAATGTGTCATCTAAAAACATCAGACATAGCCTGAACGTTCTCTGTCTTTTTTTAAACCATTACCCTTGTGTGGCTCTGATTTATAGTATAATTATAAAAAAAAACAACCTTATTTATAAGTTTAGTTAATTTGACCAGAACTCCCTTGAAGATGATATCTTCTATCCTTTAAACTAAATTAAGGACTTTTTTGTTTTTAAGTTCTGGTTTCTCAACGAATGTTACATTTTCTGAGAGCTTGAAGACGAGGACATTTCCATACCCCTTGTGCAACGAACACTTCATGGACACAGCAGATGCCGATCACAGTGATTCCCTGCTCCTTGCATAGTGTTGCTGCAGCCACCAGGACTACAGTCAGAGTGATGGGAGGCCAAACTGAAAGACAGCAAAGCAAACACATAATTCTATACGATCTCGGATACATGCTCCATTATGTATAAATCTGCTAAGTATTTACAACTGAATCAGTCCCCACAGAGTCTTAGTTCTTAAGTTACTGAATATAAATGTAGATGCATGAACAGACAGCTTGCCATGACTGAGTAATCTGTTCTGTCACCTAAAGCGTACTTGTTATCATAATAACAGAACAGATTGCAGTCAGTCATGGCAAGGTGTGCAGTTCAGTCCACATACACCCATAAGATAATACATTTTCTAACTTTAATCAGTTGACGTGAGCAGGTGGTTGGTATCAAAGGCACAGTTTTATCCTGGTTTGGATCCTACCTGACTGACGGAAGTTTTTCTGTTCATTTAGGGGAACGCTCTTCATGTGTGACTCCTCCAATTTGTGGGGTCCCTCAAGGATCTATTTTAGGTTCACTGCTTTTTAATCTTTACATGTTGCCTTTAGGGTCCATTTTTAGAAAACAGAATCCCTTTTTATTGCTTCGCTGATGATATTTAGTTGTATCTTCCCATTGAGTCAGACGGGTCACTCCAGTGGATCCACTCTTGAACTGTCTAAATGACATTAAAGTCTGGTTAAAACTAAATTTTCTGAATTTAAATGACAATAAAACTGAAGTCACCAGCTTTGGTAAATGTTAACGCCCTTGACACTCTTGGCCCCTCGGCTTCATAGAACCACTCCCCTGTCAGGAATCTGGGAGTTATTTTTGATAGTGCTTTTAAATTACAGGTAGACAAACAGATAAATGCAGTTGTGAAATTCAGTTTCTTCCAACTAAGACTCATTGCCAAGGTGAAGTATTGTCTCTCTTTCAGAGACCTTGAAAAGGTGATTGATGCTTTTACCTCTCGTTTGAACTATTGTAATTCATTGTATGTTGGTTTAGATCAGGGATACTCGTTGCATGGCTCCCGAGCCACATGCGGTTTGCCATGCTTTATTGGTGGCTCTCGTGACAGGTTACAACAATACACC
This sequence comes from Nematolebias whitei, assembly GCF_014905685.2. Classification (NCBI taxonomy): domain Eukaryota; kingdom Metazoa; phylum Chordata; class Actinopteri; order Cyprinodontiformes; family Rivulidae; genus Nematolebias; species Nematolebias whitei. Next base: position 7,054,920 of record NC_056507.1, read on the forward strand.
AGCACAGAAAATACATTTTTAAAACGTGTTGGCGCATTGTGCAATAATTGCGCATGTCGGATCGGGCTTCTATGATGCGGTTTTATGAATCATACAGCGCAAAGAAAACTAAATAAGAATGCACAATATAAAATTGTGTTAATCTAGTTGTTGAGGAGGAGGTCGACTGGCTGGTAGAGGTAAAAATAAGTCCTCACCGGCCACGCGTGTCCACTGACCTGCCGGTCAAAAGACGTAAAAAATGTCCTGTTAACCTCAGACGGATCAGCTGATCACCGGCCGCGCGCGTCTCTGCACCTGCTATCATCTGTGGTGAAGGAAGTAAGAGCATCTTACAGGGCCAGTTCTAGGCATGGTCACATGAGGGGGCAGGCGGAAATGTGACGGGGGCATCGTTATCCGTACACATATTATAGCATATTCATTGTTGAGAAAGGACATTGGTATTATACTGGTATTATTGTAGACTGGTATTTTCTTCATGGGATTGGGGTAATAGCTAAAAGCTGAAATTTTTACAGTCAACATTTTCAACCATGAACATGATCAAGCAAAAACAGGGAAACCAAATGACCCATGCCCATCTTGAATGCCTCACTGTGGTGGCAACAACAAATTACAAACACAACATGAAGAAAGTCAAGGACATGCACCACAGCTTCCACTCATCTCAGTACTAAGGTACATTTTGTTTAAACAGATAATGTGCTGGCTGTGTTTCTTTTTTATTCATAGGTGAGTTGTTCCATTTTTTTTCTTTTACTTAGGTGACTTGGGGTGATATTGAGGCTCTCCCCTTGACTTTGTTCTGTCAATATGGCTCTTGTTTACATGCATTGTTTACAGACTGTCCAGAACGCAGCAGCTCGTCTTTTAACAGCAACTAGAAAACACGATCACATAACCCCTGCCCTGGATTCTCTCCACTGACTTCCTGTCCACTTCAGGATTGATTTGAAGATTTTATTGCTTGTTTTTAAAAAGTCTTTAAAGGTCTGGCCCGGTCTTATTTATGTGGACTTCTTAACATCTACACTCCAGTAAGAGCACTCCGGTCTAACAACCAGTTCCTCTTAAAAGTCTCCAGATCCAAACTGAAGTCCAGCGGTGATCAGGCTTTTGTGGTTGCTGCTCCAAAACTGTGCAACAGTTTACCGCATCATTTAAAGACCGCTGAGACTTTTACATCTTTGCTCAAGACTCATCTGTTTTCCTTGGCATTTGATCCATGCACAGCCTGAGAACAAGTTAAGAGATGGTTTTTATTGTTGTTGTGTTTTATTGTTAACTTTCTTATTTTCTGAGTGGCACAAGATGTGTTTTTTTGCTCTTTTTAATCTGACTTAACCGTAAAGCACTTTGGTCAGCTTTTGTTATTTTGTTATTAACTTCACGCAGACTCTCTCACTGGTACATTTTCATCTTTAAATCACTTCTTGTTCCGTTTTCTTCATACATCTCCTCCTACATGTTTCTGTGTGAGTGCAGCTACAGCGTGCGCTCTCAGGACATTATTACCTGCAGTGTCCCCTCAGTGCAGACTGAACTAGGTAAAAGGGCCTTCTCCTACTCGGCTCCTGTTTCCTGGAATATCTTGTAAAAAGATATTAAGTTCTCGACACTGACCTCTCTAAGTGGCTTCAAACATCTGTTAAGTTCATGACAAAAGCCAACGCAGACATGTTCCTGTGTTTAGTATTGTATATCGCTTTATAATGTAGCTGTTTACATCATTTTCTTCCATTTATTGTTTTTTTCAATTTATTTGCTTTCTTTTAAGAATGTGTACTGTTGTCATCATTCTTTGTTAAAAACAGATCTCTCTTGTAAATGAGTCCTACTGAATACATTCATTCATAAATATTGCAACCCACTGAAGTGTGTGTTTTCTATAACAAGGACTTTTGAAAAATTCTTTGAGAAGCCCCGAAGAATATACTGAAGTGAGAAATGCTTTACATTTTGTAAATAAATCATCAATGCCATTGTCAATTTATTTCTATAGCACATAAAAACAACAATTCAATTTAATCCAATTCAACCTTCATTTATACAGGTTAGTCTCATTGAGCCTTGAGGACTCATTGTGATCAAATATGAAAAATAAAATAAATAAATAATTCTGTCCAATTTGTCTAGTTTGCCTGTACAACCACTCACTCTCTCACTCACATCTAGGGACAATTTAGTTACCAATCAGCCTAAAACAGAGGTTTTAAAAGTTCCAAGTACTTTTGATGACAAGAAAGTCCATAAATTTGAATTTTCATCCATGACAAACAGCATAGTGTGATGTTTGAGTCAAAATTTGATTAATAGTAATACAACTCCTAAACGTTGAAACTGAAAAGTTGTTTATGCTCTTATATCACTTTGTTATATTAGTAAGGGTGATTGTTTTTTTTTAATTATAGCACATGTAGTCCTTAGCCCATTACAAAATCACTTAAATATTGTCATTTAAATTTGACAGTTTTTTAAATTCTGTTTAATTATATGTATTCCTTGCATAGAAACAAGTATATGAATACTAAAATCAAGCTAACAATGATATATTACTGATAATATATTCTTATATATATATATATATATATATATATATATATATATATATATATATGTGTAGTGAACCTAACCTGATGTCAAACTAAGCCTAAGGTCAAAACACTTGACCTTAAGAACCTTGTGGGACAGAAACTGTTATTTCATTGATCTGCATCCAGAAATACAGTTTGACCCATCCTGAGACTTTCTTTCTTGAATTAATCAAGTAGAAATGACAATTCTCTATGATCATTACTATTTTACAAATGTTTGATAATCAAATTGTGTTAGTTCAAACAATGTTTACAGCTTGTGAAGAGAACTACTCATTTTTATTTACATAAACAGTAAGTAATGATTTTTATTCCTCATTCAAAGAAGAAATCAGGGTAATATGCATTTCTTGATTTTTCTGTCTTCAATGAGCAAATTTGTAAGTGTGTTAAGGTTCAAGTTTCGGTCAACTAAAAGTTTACTGAAAAAGAAATGTCATGTTTAACTTTTACAGAAGATACAGGAGAGTTTGACTCCACGAAGTCTGGTTTTCTCCAATAATCTTTCTGTCTGTTTTAAACAAACTTAATCTCTGTCCTTGACTTTGATAACACCTTACATCACAAACCACACCTCTTTTCTGGTCTATCCACCAATTAGAAAGCTCTCAAATGAACCGGAAGTCGACCCATTTAAATGTGGCAACTTCCCAGTTCAACTCCAGCTGGTGCGCTCTGAAATGAGTTCAACATGGGAGTTTTCAGAGCTTGAAAGTTTTTTCCTGGAGAAGAGTTCCAGACTTTAACTCTCTGAAGAGAGTTAAAGAGTTCAGAGTTCTTGGATGCTAACGCAGGCGTCCAGGATGCTTCTATTGGAATCCAGAATGCAGGGACGATTTTGGGAATTATAACTTCTGTTTGGATAACCTCGCACGACTCTCGAAGTATTTTAGCTGTTCTCAACGGAGACGCTGAAAGAGTCAAAGGAAGGATTCTATACCGACGCTGATCTATCATCAACCAGGTAAAAGTTCTACTTCGACCAAGCGTACCGTGACCAAGCTGAGAACTGAAGGAGCGTGCACGTTTCTGGTCAAACAGATTAATTCCCTCACACATCTCTCTGTAAGATAAATCTCCATTTTCCATCTTAAACTCTCCTTTCTCCTAAAATCATTACAGATATTTTAGAAATATCTGAAGCAAAGTTCTCAATCACCGCCGTGTGACTGATGTCTGCTGTTCTGCTGAGAAGTGAGGACAATCGCCGTATTGTGCCCACTTTCTGTGAAACTAGCCATGTTATTGTTTTCATATTTTGCCAAATTAATGTAAATGTTTGATGTTAAACTTTGATTCTGCAAATAAATGACCGCATTCATTTTGATGGGTCAAAGATAAATAACGTCTCTCGTTACATTTCTGTTAAACTCAATGCACGACATTTACACAGTCAGAAAAATGAAGAACTCGCAAAATGTATGAATATATCTGTGCATATGTCATACTACATATGGAACTATACATGAGTAGGGTTAAATACGTTTATACCTCTTCCTACTCCTTTTAGACAAATAAAATGTAGCAATTTCCCTATTTACTTATTTGTTTGAAGGATTTATTTTTATTTTTATTTTAATGTATGTTTTAACATTTGTATGGATCTACTTACGTATTCATTGTGTATTATTTGTTGTAAGGTTGTTTTAACCTGTTTGACATAAATACTACTACTAAAAAAAATTACTTGTGTAGAGAAATGAAGGCGATATAGCAAAGGTTTTGGAATATACATTTTTGGAAAGAAATCAATTTTGTATGTCGGACACAAAATGAGCAAAAGTCCCACAGACTTACCAATTGAGTTGTCAGAGCCAGTTGATTTTGTGTATGCCAAAAAAGCAGCCAGGAGGAAAATTGAAGAAAGAAGTTCAGCTCTGCCAACCACACCGGTGACCTGATGAGAAAAAAAACGACACAAGTTGGTCCTTTAGTTTGTCTTTGTACTTTAAGGTATTTTAAGTAAAATGCCAAAAGATCTGAGTTACTTTGTCCTTTTGAGCCAACAACTATTTGAAGCACATGCAAGATGAAAGTGGACTGCTGCTTTATGTCAAACATTTTACAGCGGTTTGTGGTAACATCCATAAATATATTATATTTTACCCACTTCTTCCTTTTCGGGTCACTGGTGCACATACCCAGCAGTCACTGTGCGAGAGGTGGGGGACACCCTGGACAGGTCTCCAGTCCATCACAGGGACACATGAGACAAACAACCACTCACTCTCTCACTCACACCTAGGGCCAATTTAGTTACCAATCAGCCTAACATGCATGTTTTTAGTGTGGGAGGAAACTGGAGTACCCGGAGAAAACCTACACATGCCCTGAGAGAACATGCACCAGTCAATTTAACATTACAGCTATCAATGCAGAAATATGCTAAACAAAACATATTTTTAAGTGCTCCAGATTGTTCAGGAAGTGCTTTAACAAGCTGCGTATGCTATTTGAGCTTGTTAAAGAAAACAAAAAACATACAATTCTGTGTAGGTGATTAATGCAAAACGGATGATGTGAAAGTTCATAAAATAGTGTTTCCACTAATTGCACTAAAATACTTGAGATTTGAGTTGTTTTAGGATGGCAGCAATCCATTTTGGTATTGGCTCTGCTCCCAGTTGCCATTAGCTCATTGAAGCAGTCGGAATTAATCTGTTTTTCCTTCAGAACTGAAGAACAATCTACAGCAAGTAAGCTAGAAGTTATTCTTAATTTTTCTAAAGAATACTTTTTGTGCCATGATAGAACATTTAACTGCAAAGCTGAAATGTTGGGGGAAGTTTTTTGTAATCCGTTGTTCATTTCTGACCTGCAGTAAACAAGGTCTGGTAGAATGAAATAATACACTATTAGTATGATAGTATGACTAATCACATGACACCGTCCTTCCAGACTCCCAGGTGTCTAAACATCCATTCCAAATAAATCATCAGCATCTGAGTAAGTCATTGACAGAAATGTAGTAGCACATTCCACAACAAGATACTTAACACACATAAAAAACACTAGGCTACTGAGAGTTGAACACGTCGTCTACGACTGAACTGAACTCTTGAATCCAGCTGTGAAAACAAGTCTGTTCAAGTAAATCATTTCAGCAGATGCAAAGCACCTCATACCTCTTAAAGAAAGTCTACTTGACAGTGACTTTTGTAATTTATCTAAATTATGACTGCCCTCGTGTGGAAGAAACAACATTCTCAGTTCTATCAAATCCCTACTTTATTCCAAAACGCCACTTATTCCAAGTGTATAAAAACGCATCCCAAATGACACTGCATTTACTACTGACAGCTCCTTTAGCTGCAATAACTTAGTAAATGTTTTCTGTTAGGGTGGCACAGTTGAGCTGCTGCCTGTCAGTGAGCAGGTTGCCGGATCAAATCCCGGCTGGGGGTCTTTCTGCGTGGAGTTTGCACGTTCTCTGTGCATGCGTGTTTTCTCCAGGCACTCCACAGTTTCCTCCAGCAGACCAAAAACATGCATGTTAGGCTAATTAGCAACTCTAAATTGTCTCTAGGTGTGAATGAGAGAATGAATGGTTGTTTGTTTGCAGTGCACTGAGAGTAATTATGTTGTGATTTGGATTTATATGTCTCTATGTGGCTTTGTGATGGATTTGCCACCTGTCTAGGGTGTAGCCCGCCTCTCGCACAGTGACTGCTGGATGTGTGCACCAGTGACTCCTGCAACCTGAGAAGGAAGAAGCAGATAAAAGATAATGGATGGTTGGATGTTATTTGTTACCTTTATCATTCCCACTCATGGTTGTGGAGAAATTCTGGCCAACTTGGTTTTTTTTTAGTAAACAAGCAAACAACATTGCTTCAGTTTATTAGGGTTTGAAGACATTTGTACTCAAAGAACTCTCTTATGCTCCTATCACAACAATTAAATCAGGATGAGATTTGGGCATTGACAGGGCCAATTAGCAGCATTAACTTGGAATAATCAACAGTCAATATGAGAAACTACCAGTCACTCATATTGTTGTGGAGTAATTGTGGCCCACCCTTCTTTCAGAGTTGATTGATTATTTACAAGTTAATTCTTTTAGCTCATCTCTTTTGAGGTACTCCTCAAAAGGGATGTGGGGTGTCCACAAAAATAACTTTTAGTGGACATCCTGATGTATGCTCAGTGGACATGTTACACAACATTTCCTCACCCATCAAACACACACTTACTGCCTCTGTGTGGATGGGATGCACAGCAAAAAGCAATGCCGCCACAAAGCTCGAAGTCTTGTCCAAAAACAGTCGGCAAACTCGCAGGAAAAGCACACACACAACGGCGTGTAAAATGACGTTTAGCAGGTGATACGAAGCTGCTCTCAGTTCACTGAAGAGGTAGTTCAGTCGGAAAGTAAGCACCGTCAAGGGCCTGTAAGATTTATGGCTTCGTTCCTACGAAAAGACAATGTCAGATGCTGGTTGGTACACTGAAACAGTTAAATCTTTCAAATCAATAATACAGTCTTTATTTTACATGTAGCTAAAGTGTTTGATTCAGTGTGCAATTTTTTAGCAACATAAAAATGCAAAAATGTCAGTGCGCATAATGCTAAATAAGATACTTTAAAAATAATTAACTTTAATAAATTAAAATGTTATGTTCTGCTTGGGGACAAATAAATCAATCTTGGACCACGACTTGCCTCAGCCATGGGTGTGCCCCAAAAATCATTGAGGAACATATTGCGGAGGGGAGTTGAGGGCCGGAGGTCCTTGTTGTCCAGGATAGCCGAGACATCGTCAAATACAAATCCACATGAAAGGCAGTTCCAGTAACATCCCACCACCAGCCCAGTCAGAAGTAAAATCTCCTTCCATGAAACGACAGCCATTGCAGGCAAAAACCCACATTGATCACTGTGCAAGAGAGCAAAACAGGATTTAACATGCATTAAAACATATCAAAACAAGCAGTCTTTCCTTTAATAAAAACCCCTGGTTGGACTCCAGTCTTCAGGCAACCAAGCCTACACATGAACAGAACTTCACAAATAACTTTGAATTGGGGCATTTAGTTTCCCTAATTCTCCATTTGTGGAGGCAAATCACTTAGCCACCTTTGCGCAAAACTCTCCGACTGATTCAGATATTTTTTTAGGCTTAAAGGAGAAAGTAGGACTTCTCAATAATTGAAAAAAAAACAAACAAAAAAAAACTGTCTAGAAATTGGCTTCTGCTGAAACACAGCCACCGGCACTGTAACACCTGGCAGCAAAAACAGCAATGACAAGTGAACTTGCATAACAACATTGCAAAGCAATAGCCGTTTGAATAAATAAACACGAGAATGTCGTTATTTATTCGTAGCAACAACACTGCTAAGAATGAAAAACTTAATTTTCGTTGCTTTAAAGTTTAACGTACCCTCAATTACTTAGCGGCTAACGCTAACCCGTCTTTAGGATGGATTAAAGTTGAGAATATAAGTATTTAGGTTAGTCTTACCAATGATATATTAGGGCAGGCAACGGTGAAAGCAAAACTTATTTCAATATCTTGTGACGGTTTCACACACTGGTAGGACATAACTGAACATAAGGTATTCCAGTTGAGCCAAATAGCTAACTCAGTTAGCTTATTAGCGTCGCTAACATCACTTCCGGTGATTACTTCCGGTGCAAAGGTGAACGCGCGCAAGTAAGTCAAACATTAGCTAAAGCTGGACTACAGCTTGTTTTGACGTCTTCAAGTTCTTTTCAACCAACTCCATGTTGTTAAACGCGACAATTTTTGTGTTATAATGCTATATTGGATATATCGCCACGGTTTTGTTAGCTTTTTATGCGACAGTTGACGTACATTTTTGCAGCTGTTGTTGTCAGCTGTAACCTAGCAGCAGCATCCTTACTGGAAACCTGAAGATGGACTTCACTTTAATCTATTTTAAACCCATTTTCCCTCCGTGGGCCATCATTAACAGGGTCACCTAAGCTGTTGTATGTTTTAAAGTGACGTTAGACACATTTTTCGTAGCCACGATTAGTGTTTTTAAACTTTACTTGACATCAACATATGGAGGAGCCCAGCAGTTTTCAACCACAGCTGGTCAACAGTGTTTCTCATCCACGGTAATCTGGTCAACAGTGTTTCTCATCCACAGTAATCTGGTCAACAGTGTTTCTCATCCACAGTAAGCTGGTCAACAGTGTTTCTCATCCACAGTAATCTGGTCAACAGTGTTTC
>NC_056507.1:7073719-7107711 GCF_014905685.2 Nematolebias whitei
TGAATGTCCAGAAGACCAGACTTAACTTTTTTAGAGTCTGGTAGTTTGTTTTTGTTTTTTAATTTAAAAAACATTCCCCACCACTTTACAAGAATCTGGTCTTTTCGTTTGTCTTACATTGTAATAATATCAATAAATGTTAAAAATCATTGCCACCAGTTGATAACAGTTGTAGCAGGTTGCTGCGGCTCTGGACACATTGAATTTAGTGAATGAAGGTGTAAAAATGGCTCTTTTGATCATAAAGGTTGCAGACATTAGGTCTAAACCATTAAATGTGAGGAATGTTCACATATTCAAAACTTATTCAAACAAACTTTGAAAATGTATGTTTTATCACAGGAATGTGCGTTCACGCGCTGCCTTCCTGAAATTAATTCCATCCTTTCTGTACGACATCAGAATGAGCAGCTCCAGCAGGATGTCGACTTCTATCGTGGTGAGCTGGACCAGAGAGAGGCTCTCCCGTCCGTAGACGAAAATGCAGAGTCTCAGAGGAAGCTCAACTTGGCTAATCGCCAGCTGTACCAGTGCTTGGAAGATCTTCAGGTTTTTGAAGACTCTTATTTGTTTGTTTGAACATATTGTGACTAAAATAATCGTTGTTCGGTTTTTCCGCACTTTAGAATTGATTTGATATGCACAATTAATGCCCTTGAGACAATATTACTACTGTAATATACTGCCAAAACATGAAGATGAGTGTTGTTTTTTCTTAATAACGACATTTCACATCTTTTTTTAAGGCCTTTGTCAGCCTGGATTACCTGCTCTTTCCACCCTTAATACGCAGCATGTGCCCATTTTGCAGGTATTCAAATAATTTACTCCATTGCTCTGTGTCTAACAGCAAGCTGAGGATGAAAACAAACACCTGAAGACGCAGAATGAGCAGATGCTGAAGAGTCTGGAAAAGTCTGTGACGGAGATGGAGAAGCTGACAGACGAGTACAACAAGATGAAGATCGTTGTGCATCAGACTGACTCAATCGTGGACCAGCTCAGGAAGGAGAGAGATCATGCGAAGCTTCAAGTAAAGGATGCTGCTGTTAAAGTCCATGATCTACGTTTGTATTGCGCACAGTTGTTGCGGTTTGGAGTCTGAGCTGAGCTGCTACGATCTCTGCTCCCTGTCCATGAAGTGGCGGAGCTGTGTGGGGGGGTTTGGTAGGCGAGGTGCTCGGTTCCGTTGAGAAGTAGTGGCTTTCGTTTGGCCACTGCCTGATTGGTGGATTGCTGCAGAGATGGTTGTCCTTCTGAAAGGTTCTCTCTCCACAGAAGAACACTGGAACTCTCACAGAATGACTGTTGGGTTCTCAGTCATCTTCCTGACTAAGATCCTTCTCCCTCGATCGCTCAGTTTAGATGGCTGACCACCTCTAGGAAGAGTTCTCATAGTTCCAACCTTCTTCCATTAATGAATGATGGAGGCCACTGGGCTCATTGGGACCTTCAAAGCAGCAGAAATGTTTCTGTATCTTTCCCAAGATTTGTGCCTCAACACAATCTTGTCTTGGAGGTCTACAGACAATTCCTTTGCTTAGTGTTTGCGCTCTGACATGCACTGTCAACTGTGGGATTTTATAATAATAAAAATACTTTATTTATAAAGCCCTTTAAAACAACCACAGCTGCCACAAAGTGCTGTACATATAAAATCAAGAACATTTAAACACATAAAACAGTTGTTTAAACATTAATATCAATAAAAAAATAATAAAAACAGTACAGAGCAAAATTCAGTCTGTGCTAAAAGCCAGGGAGTAAAAATGTGTTTTTAAAATAGTTTTAAAACTGGACAGTGAAGGGGCTTGTCTGATGGGAAGAGGAAGATCGTTCCACAGTCTTGGAGCAGTTATATAGACGGGGGTGTGCATTTCCAAATCAAGTCCAAACAACTGAATTTACCACAGGTGGACCCTTCTTTACGTTGTAGAAACAGCTCAAGGATGATCAGAGGAAACGTGCGTCTGAGTTCAAGTTTGAGATTCATGGCAAAGGCTGTGAATACTTAACGCAAATGTGATTTCTTGGTTTTTTATTGTTTATAAATTTGCAAAAATTTCCAAAAATCTTTTTTTTTCTCCTCATTTTCACAATGTTGTATTGTGTGTAGAATTTTGAGGAAAGAGATAAAATTAATACAATTTTGAAAAAGGCTGTAATTTAACATGTCAAAAACGTGAAGCACAGTGAGTACTTTTTGGATGCACTCCATATCATCTAATAATGCTAAAGCCGTTGTTGTTAAAGGTGTTTTTCTGCACCACTTTGCGCATGCTTTTATATCCACTCAAATAATTTCATACATGTGGACATTTTAATTGTTCATCATGCGTCTGCTGTGTACAGTAATAGTTTTCACATTAGCGGTGTCCAAGTATCGCCTTTAAGAGTCCCCAGTTGGCCAATAACCAAAAAACGTGCGTACGCCAGCCATGAAGGTTGCGTGGGTCTGTGCACATTTCCTTGGTCATTTCATTCTTGATACATCTGAAGTTTTGCATGAGAAAGGGTATTTTTGTGCATACGCACCCTTTGTACATGAGGCCCCTGGGCACCTTTAAGTCACTGAGTTGACCACGAACTCCTCTGTAGACCAAAAGATTTTAAAGTTAAATATGAGGCTGTCTGTCTCATAGCTAAATTTTAGACCAAACTTGGTCCAAATGAAACTGAACAATGATCCCAAACACAGCAGCTAATCTACAACAGAATAGTTGGCAATGATTCAATAGAATAGTTGGCAATGATTCAATCAAAGTCCAGAATTCAAGCTTATTAAAAAGCTGTGAAAGCTGTGGGTGGGACTTTGAGAGCGGAGCAGAAACTATTGTCTGCAAACCTCAATAAACTGACTAGTTTCTTCTGTTGACAGGGCAGGGTGCCCTCCTTGAATAACGGTAGGGGAAACACTGATATGTGTATATATATATATATACATATATATATATATATGTGTATGTATTAGAGTCCGACCAATACGGAAATTTTGGCTATCGCTCATACCCGTATTGGGAGGGGAAGGCTAATGTCGATAACCAATATATTGGCTGAAAATCTTTGAGCTTTGTCCACCCTCAAGAATCTAAGTAAACATCTTCTTTTTAACCCGTTTTAACACGTGAAGTCTGGAAACAGTCTTCCTAACATGCGTTCACATTTTCCTGTCCTCCACTGTTCACCGTAAAGTTATCAAGTGTGTTACAAAATTATAAATTAAACAAAGAAACATCCTTCCTGTTCATTGTTTCAACAGTCGGTCACATATGGTGAGGGCCTAATTAGTATTGACTGCAGCGTTCTTTAGTTTTCTTTGCAGAGATGTAAAGACTTCATACAAACAGTGCATTTCATTGAGCACGACAAAGATAACACTGATAAATTTTACCTCTACGTTAGATTTATTGTTCTGGCTAAAGTTTTACAAGACAATAGCCTATGCTAGGTTATCTAAACATTAGCTGGCTAACTTGAGAGGCACATGGCTAATGACAAGCATGTTGGAGGATTGAAGAGAATTAATTTTACAGCTCAGTTAAAATAAACTTACCATGCTCTGTTCAGCAAAATACACTCCACAGTATTGCTCCCTGCTTCAGTTGTGGTGAAATTGAAAGTTAAAGAGAAAGGTCATGACTTGAACGTAGTCTGCATGCACCCTCTGCTGGATACATTGTACAATTATGCCTCCTAGGACACGGCTTGTTCCCAGTGTTTATATCAGCACATAATGGGATAATTATCACTGATACCGATATGTCCCCAAACGCCTGTATCGGCCCTACCCATGTATCGTTCAGGCTCTACTACACACTATTATGAGGTGTGCTTAGTTGTTTTTACACACAGCTTTTCCATTTTGTTTTGTTGAATAATATATACCAGGTGGACTCTGCTGTGGGTTTTTTTGTGCACTTGAGATTTAGGTTTAAACCATTTTGGAATGTAAAAACCATACAGTTTCTATTATGTCCTGATATGTATGTAAAAGCCTGGAACGGAAAGGATGGGTGTTATTTTGCACATGAATATAATATTTATGGTGATAAGCAAGCCTTCTCATGTGGGTGTGTGTGTGTTTTTGTTAATTTTTTTTTTATGCAGGTTAGAGAGCTAACAGACAAGCTTCATGGCATGACTGGAGACAATGATCCGATCATGGCAACTGTCACTGCCAAAGTGGAGGAGTGGAAGGTGAGTTGTAAAGATTTTGTTTTTCAGTTTACTTTCATCCAGATCTTGGTATACGTATGCCACATTGTTTTCAATAAAGGTCAAAACTACTTGAAGTCAAACATAAACAGGAATTGTGAGATTTTTTTTTTTTTCTTGTGCATCAAAATTTTTGATGAAAACTCTGAAAAAGTGTCAGGGCTGAGGATATTGAGGTTTTCCTTGGCAGTGACAAGCTTGGATAAGATTAGGAATGAGATTAGATGTGCAGCACAGGTTGAATGACTTGAAGATAAAGTTTGAGAGGCCAGACTGAGACAGTTTGGACATGTGCAGAGTAGGTAGAGTGGTTATATTGGTAGAAGGTCGTTGGGAGCCTGAATGGTGTGAAATAGGTTTGTGGAGAAAGGGACACACTTTAATAAACTCATTATCAGAGAGTCAGAGATTCTTCATCGTGGTACATGTGATGGAGCGAAATGATGTACTGCTTTCCCTGCTGGTTTCGTCCCAGCCAGCAGTGCTGTCTATGGGTTTCCCCCATTGTCCACCGTCACAGGTGGGCCAGCTGTAGGCTCGCCCCAAGATGAAGCCTCCTTTTGTTGGGGGTAAGGCTCACCCCACCCTGAACTGCAGCTTTTATCCTGGTTCAGATACTGCATAGGCTGTGTGGAGCTGTGTGCTGGGTGAGGCTGACTCTGAGATGATGGGCCTGTGGCCTCCTGATTCGACGGACTTGTCTTGTTCCACATGTTGACAGATCCATCACTGTATTTACCAGGATCGCCCCAATTATGCATGAAATATACAAAGCAGAGCTTCTCTACAGGACAAATATCAGCTTCTGTTGTGATGACGTCATGTTTCTCTCTCACAGGTGGTGCTCTCAGCGAAGGATAATGAAATTTTGGTGTATCAACAGATGATCGGTGACCTAAAGGAAAAGCTGTGCTCAGCTCAGCTGGACTTGGACAAAAGCAACATTATTACCTTGCAACAGGTTCGTCTGAATATAGCAAGTGAATAAACGTTTGTATTTATGTTTGAATCTGACATTTTAGTTCCTGTCTGCTCAGTTTATCGTCGTTATGCTGCTTGTCATGAGAACACAAATTTATTTTTCTTACAGCAAATACTTCTCTTGTAACAGGTCCATGGGTTTTGTAACCGTAAAATAAATTTGTGATTTGCGCATGCATATATAGAAATTTGTGTGCGTTTAAAAAAAAGATTTGATTTGTATAAAATTATTACACAAGTTACAAATCTTTACATTTAATTTCTTCCAGAGCTGTTTGCATTCACTAGTAGCTCAATGAGTTTAGTACCAGAACCAACTGTCAGCTGAGATGTTTTTGGGTGAGTTTAGCAGCATAAATATTTTTCGTGGAAGGGCATGATGCATTAAACACCTAAAGTTATATTTCTGTGTCTCACACCAACCGTTTGTTTAATCAGGGCTGAATGTAAAACTATGACAGAGACGTTTGCTGGACTCGTTTTCTATCTGAATGGTGCGTGTAGCTACATGAATCATTAAATGTTTTACATAACTATGGTTTACGTACACAGAGAGATGACGTCATATAAAACCACATTTAGCTTCAGTTAAAAAACTTCTTTAGTTCATGTTGGCAGCATTTAGCTTGTCTTAGCATTAGTAGGTTTTCAACAGTATCTCATTATGTTATTAGAGCTCATCCGCTAATCTTCATAACATAAAACCGTAGCAACAAAAACACATACTGGTAATTAAACACCTGAATTAAAAACCACAAAATAATTGTAGTCTTATAAAATGTTTGCTATAAAGATGAGTGACTGTCAGCATTTCCTGGTTCTTCCCCTCCACACGGCAACATTATTGATCACTTCAGATCATCGTTGTGCACCGCAATGTTTTGCTCGTCAGGGCAGTAGCGGGTCACGTGAGTGAAAACTGTCCGTAGTAACCAAACGTGATTTCCAGAAATATATATCTGAACAATCATGTTTTTGTTCCACTATACCATAAAATAATGCTATCCCAGGACTTACGGCTCAGAAAAGTGCCACCCCGACAGCCAAACCTTTCTGTTTTCTGATTGGTTAATTAAATTTGTGATTGACAGGACGTTGACCAATCAGCTGTGGGGACAAAATTACAGTCATTTGTTTTCATTCAACCTTTATTTACACAGATAAATCACACTGAGCCTCAAATACTCATTTACAAGTGAGACCTGTTCAGACAGACAAAGTAATGAAAGTAACACATGTGTAGAATTAGGCAAAAAAAAAAAATTACTATCAAACTCTCACTTGCTGGCAAATTATCTAGACTGACCCTGGGTCTTTTGATCTGCTCAGAGACGGGATTATAATGAAATTATGACCCGGTTCCGACTGGGTTAAATGGGGCCAGCAACTCTAAAAAGAGTCTCCCAGGGATTCAATATCTGTAAGGAATAGTTTATTTTGCTCGCTACATCACGTAGAAAGGCTTTTGAAGCACCGCCTCATTTTTTCCTTCACATTAAACCAGTTAAGATCCCGTTGAGATCACACTTAGTCACTCCCCCTCATACACGTGACCGGTTGTGCTCCCCTTCTGCAAAGGAGGAGTCTATGGCCTTTAAATCTGTAATGCTACGGGACATCCGACCCTTCCTGCTTCTGATCTCGCTTTGGGTACCGGACCAGCCAGCGCTGTAAACTGTAACTTTTACCTGCCTTGATTTTTATACAATTGGAAGAACTGAATTCACGTTTCCTTGATTTATTGATGGTGTGAGTTGCCACTTCTGAGGGAGGTCTGAGCCAGGGAGCAGCGTGGGCTGGAGGCGGGTCCTGGGTCCGAGAGGAGGCCTAAGGCCCACGGCTAGCAGCAACTAGCTGCAGTGGCTCATGGCCCGCATTCGGCTCCCATTGTAACACACTCCTTGGCTGAGGAGAGAGAGCCTGAGATTGAAAAAAACACCCTGCATATAGGCACATAGTGACACAGACATTCCACAGGGGACGGGAGACGACAAGAGCGGTGAGCGTGTCCAAGGACACTCCAGAGCCACTGTAAAAGTTCGGGTAGGAATGGGATAATCAGTCAGTTCCCTCTGGTGAGATCCGCAAACACTCTGGAGGGGTGCCAAGGTCGACCTAGGAGAGAAGCCAAGAGTCATAATTTGTACTTGTAAAATAAACTCACAGGCAGAGTTACAGTTTTTTGATTTGTGTCTGTAAACAGATCTTTGCCAAAAAAAAAAAAGATTTGTAACTTGTGTAGTTATTTTTACAAATAGAAATCTTTTTTTTTTTTTTTACACACAAATATCTATTTGCACATACACAAATCACAAATTTATTTTACAAGCTTACAAAACTGATTTACAAGAACAAAAATGTTTATGACTGGAATTTGTGCCCATACAGGTCAACTTATTTTTCATGGGTTATAATTGCTTTTTGTCAGAATGATGGCAACACCTTCACTCACTGACTTTGTACTTATTTTATAATGCATTACTACGTCAAAACTGATGGGAATAATCTTACAGCCCAGCTTGTTTGCCACATCAGTTTATAGAAAATGTTTAGTTTTATTTCAACACCTCATTTCCCAGAGAATGGTTTCTGTCTGAAATGCTTTGAAAGCTCCAGGTCAATTTGTACTTCTACCAAAATATACCTTAGATCAGGGGTTTTCATCCGTTTTTGCACCACAGACCAGTATTTTTCAAGAAAATTTTTCTGCGAACCAGTTAAAATTTTCTAAATTTAAGACATTTCACTCAGAACCGAGTGGCTGCTCCATCCATGCACCACCCACTCAGTCCTACTTCTGTTTTAAAGTCTATGAGATGCAGGAGGATGTAAAGATATTCAGAACAGTTGTTGTTTGAAATCTTCCCCATATAATTTGGATTTCAAACCAACTTTTGCGAAGCAGGAAATGAATTTATTAGAAGTAGTGTTAATAGGATAAGCGATTAAGTTTTGATTGATAAAATAGGAGCTTTAGGACTACTCGTGAGGATTTTCTTTCTGCTGAAGCATTTGTGTATGTTATCTTAGTGTAGACTTTATATAAATGATAGAAGTAAGTATTTTTGTTATTATTATTATTATTTGTCATATTGCCTATTGTTAGAAATGGGTAGTACGGGAGCGTTCAGTCTAAAATCTAATAGTTATTATTGATGTTTTGTGTTCAGTAATAAAGTTTTTTATAGAATGACCTCCACAGATCAAAAGGATTTAGCTTGCAGTATTGGAACCTTCAAATAAAGTAGTCAAAGGGGCTCTTTGACGCTTACAAAGATAGTAATTGTTTCGAGACAAAAAACTTGTCAAAGGATTCTTCTTGGCATATAATATGTTTGTCGTTATGCCAGGAAAGGTCATCCTCAAATTATAAATACAAGCAGTTGTTTGTATCTACAACAAGCTGCTTCTCATTTGCTGTAGACCCACCAAGAGGTGGAACTGCTTCTAATAATACCGGGAACTGTGAAACTGTGTTTTCAGTCCAAACCCACCTCATAATGACCCACTGCAATAATGTGAAATGTTTCTGCGCCAGCCCCTTTACGGTTGCACTTTAAATGTTTCTTCATGTTTTCACACTGAGCTTTCATTTCTAGTCAAATCACGTTACTTTATTTTTTATTTTTTTTGCTTCGTTCCAAGTCGAAACAAATTAAGTAATTAAAATGTATTATTGGAGTAATCACAAAGTATGAAGGCTTCTCGAACTATGATTTGTCTCCCATGTGTGTGTGTGTGAATGTTTTTGTCCCTTTCTTCTCTTCACATTCGTTTTTTTTTTTCATTTTCTTTACCTTTTCAATTTCTTCTGAACCCGCCCTCCCTTTCATCTCTCTTGCTGCTTCGGGCCGGGTTATATATGAGCTCTGTGGTGTAAGTTTAATCTATCATGTTGGTCCTCGTCCTTTGACTCTCCTCCTTTTCTTTTTATAAATGTTCCTACTGTTGAAAAGCGCCGATTATTAAGTGTTTTACCGCTGTGTTTAGTGCTCTGCATAAATTCTCATTATTTGGAAATGTTGGTGAATTCTCCAAAGGCCGTCCAAGAGCGAGATAATCAGATCAAGATGCTGAGTGAGCAGGTGGAGCAGTATACAGGAGAAATGCAGAAGCATGTCCAGCTCATTGAGGTGCTAAAGATGTCCACGAACAAAGACAAAGGTCTGTGGATTCCTGCTAACGACTACTAATGCTCATGTCAAAAGTACTTTCTGTGCACTGCAGCTTTTTAAAATTTACACCCTTTTCTTGCAGAGGTAGACTGCCAGATTATTATTTTTTACTATAAAGAAAATCGCTTGACATTTATCCACCCAAAAGACATTTAAAAAACAAAAGTTGAATGAGTTTTATAAAGTAAATCTATTTAAAATGTCAACTGAGGGGCATTTCAAAATTAAAAAAATAGTCCTAAAATTTATTTTGGACTAAAATAAATTACAATATTTTCCTTTTGTTTAAAATAATTAAAGTCTAATTACTTAAATTATTGAGGGGGCATAATTACTAGTATAGATGTGCTTATTTAAAATATATATATTTTAAATTATTTAACACCTGCTGCACATTTGTGCAGCCCAGAGCTGCAGAAAAAGCGTCCTCTTGTACCTGTGTGCAACCCATACTGCTGCAGGATAAACTTCCTGCAGCAGCTGATCAGCTGTTCCCCGTGCAGCACTGAGAAGTGGGCGTGGCCAAGAGCGCTTGCAGGATGCAAAGAGCAGAGGAGGCAGGGCGCTGAAATCATGACATTCTGTGCTCTTTTAGAACGTTTAGAGTTTAGAAACATTGTTAAGCATATTGCAAGAGTGTGGGAAGGATTTAAAATGCCTATTTTTATATACATAAAAACACACATATATATGTACTAAAATAAACTACTACTTACCACTTGTACTACTATTCCTACTTTGCGTTTTTTCACTTATCGCGGGTCCTCAGGGTACGGATCCCCTGTGATAAACGAGAGACTACTATATTCAGAAAACCTTTTTCTTTTATTAAAGTGACTGAGATAAATGAGAGCCTGTCAAGCCGTAGTTTTCGTTTCATGGACCTTGATTTTAATTTATAGCAACACTGCTCTAATTGATGTTTACACACATCCGGTAGCTGCAGGTGTCAGGGGATGATCCTGGTCTTCTTCTTGTCACAAGCCATGCTAACAGTTCACTATCTGGACTCCTTAGTTTTTGCCACTCGTCTTTAAATCTCTATTTGCTCATATGGTCAGAAATCCTGACAGGAAATGCTGAAGTTGGGGATTTGATCCTGCAGCCATGTCTCGGTTGTAAAAAAACAACAACAAAAACACATCTTGTTGTTATGGTTACGCAGCATAACAAATGTCCAATAGTAAAAAGGTTTCCGTAAAAATCCTGGAGTTAGGGTTGGCTTGTTATGCTGCTATAGGCTTAGACTACTGGAGGACAAATTTACCTCATTTCCTTAAATGAACTGTTAAAATTGAATAGTTTCAATTGATATTATTTCTATCTTAACATTTGATTTTCGACCTGCCATTCTGTATCTGTTCCTCCTTCCTGTTCCTACCAAACCCAGCTGGTCAAAGCAAATGGCTGCTTGTCCTGAGCTTCCTCATGAGGGAGATTTTCCTTTACACTGTCACCTTCATGCTTACTCAAGATGAGAGTTCTGTGATGAAGTTAAACTAAAAGCCGTCTGCTCCTCAGATAAATAATGTTATTAACATACTTTTTTTTTTTTTTAAATTGCGCCGCTCAAGGTGGCTGCATGTTGGAGCAGCTCTGTTACTTTCATTCTGAGATTTTGCTTTTGGAAACTTTAATTCCTCTTTTTCTGGATGTAAATCACATTTTTTTGGATGATTGTTTCCTCTGGTATCGGATGCTGTGCAGCTGGAAGGATTTTTACTGAAACTTTTTTAGTTTTGGACATTTGTTATGATGCGTAACCATGGCAACAAGGCAGTTTTCTACAACCAACAGCAGCTGATTAACATCTCAAAAGCTCAAATAATATCTCAACTACAGCCCCAAATCTCAAGTGAGTTGAAAAGGATGTTCTGTGGATGCATTCTCATCTACCTGCCAGCTGTGCTCGAGTGTCTGACCACTGAGATCCTGGAACTAGCAGGAAACACGGCTCATGACAGCGGGAGGACAGGATCGTCCCTCGGCACCTACAGTTGGCTGTCCACAGCGACGAGGAGCTCGGCAGACTGCTGGGAGGAGTGGCCATCGCTCTGGGAGGAGTTCTGCCCGCCATTCAGGCGATCCTACAGCCCGGGGGAACCGACGGGCCAGCCGAGTCTGGGTGGACGGATCGGACGGCATCTGCAGCCAGTTTCTTAGGATCCATTGTGGGATGGACCTTTACAAGAGATCCTTCCTGTCTACAGCCATCAGTATCTATAACATCTCTTGAAATGAGGATAACGAGTTACAACAACAAATAATTTCTCTCTGGGATTAATAAAATATTTTTGAATATAAGTAAATGTTACTGTTCTGTACCCTTGGATGACTTTTATTATGACTTGGCGCCATATAAATAAACTGAATTGAAAAAAAGAAGAATACCGAGCTACTCCAACATGCAGCCACCTTGAGCGGCCCAATTCTGGAACCATAGTGCTAATGCCCCATGCAGGTTTAATGTGTACACAATCTTTGACTATTATGGTAACATCAAAAAGTGAGGAATAGCAAATCAACAGCTGTGATGAAAAAAGATTACCGGTAATAACTAAATAGTATTTAGGATGTTTTGATGCTTAGGCACTTAAGCACCCTTATTAATACCAGTGAAAATTTATTATCAAAATGTTGCTACAGTTGTATTAAATTGTAGCCTGTGAGTTAAATTAACTGTTTAATTGTTTTTTTGACTAGTAAACACAGATGCAAAGTAGCAATAAATTGTAATTGTTTCTTTTATCAGCTAAAATGTTCATTTCTTTTTCTTGTCCAAAGGTCCATTTTCAACCCCACAGCAGAAGAAGTTGGAGGAGCTCAGGTCTAAGCTAAAAGCTGCAGAGACCAGAGCCGTGGAAGCAGAGCAGGCCTTAAGACGTGCAGAAGCTCACGCTGAAAAAAAAGACAAAGCCCTCATTGAGGCTTCAAACCGCTTGAGCCAGTATGAGTCTGTGAGTGCACAAACACCCTCTCTTTCTCCTTTGTTTTTACTTTGGAATCCAAAGATTTATTTTTATCCAAATCTAATTAGATTACTCTAAATTTCCCAGAAGTGAGGCATGTGATTGTCTTTTTCATTGCCTGTCCTTGTTTCCTGTCCTTGGAATAAGGATGTTTCAATGCCTATAATGCTGTGGTGTAACCATCATGGTTTTTGGCTCTGCGAGTTTAGTGTTTGTTTTTGTCACCGCAGAATTTCACATCCTGACGTATCCCTAAAGTTTATGAGACAAAATAAAGAGGAAATAAACAAAAACATGCCGTTTTGATTGACACCTCGTTTGTTTATGGCAGGGCACTTATGGCCTGGAATCAGCCGTTGCCGAGATTAAAGAGTGTAACAATCAAATTAGAATGAGAGACCATGAAGCAGAAGCTATGACCAAAGAAATCAACCAGCTCGGGCTGAGGATCAACGACCTCATGGACGAAAATGAGAAGTTCCGGGAACAACTGGGTCAGAATGCTTCAAAAACACTACCCTTCTTGTTTCTCAGTCCTCTTAGACAGCACTGATTCCTTCAAAGCTGAAAACGCTAAACGTAATTTTGGATTTTTATTGGTCCTGAGCAGGTCTTCAGCCAAAGCAGGAAGTGGATCTGACAGAATTCAGGCGTGCCAAAGACCTCAGACAACGCCAGTACAAAGCAGAAAACCAAGTTCTTGCCAAAGAGGTAAAACAAGATCAAACGGGTTCAAACTGTTGCGTTTTGTCTGAAGTGACCTTTTATTTCTTTGCTTGGTTTCTGTCTAGATTGAGCAACTAGAAGAGGAGCGACTGGAGCTAAAGAAACAAATCAGGTGTATGGTGAAGGAAAGAGGTGAAATAATGGATTTAAACTCTACCAAACATTCAGTTTCTTTCTTATTGCCAGAAATAGCACGAGTGACATACACAACTCACACATCATTTAAAAGCAGCCATGAAGTTGTTTTTAGATAGTAAACGTGTTCAAGTGCAGCATTCTTTCTTTTAAACATAATTTGAGAAGTTGTTGCTTTGGTGCATTTCAACACTTTATCCTCTTTTACTGTTGTTAACAGCAGTGCGCAAACTCTTTGTGTGTGTCATTCTAAAATAAAATAAAAAAGAGTTGAAGGATGAGCTTTCTTCTTTATGAGAAAATAAGAGTAAAGCTGTGTATTGGAGCTGCAGCAGAGCGTTTCTATGATACACAACAGTAAACCAATTAGACAACAGAGGACAGAATTCAGCTGCCTTTAAACTGCTCTCACGCAAAATCTGGTCTTAGTTTGGCTTAGAATGCAACACATGTGAAACAGTAAAAAAAAAGATAAATTTTTGATTCGGTGCTGTGGTTTGATGGCAATGGAATGGAAAAGTTACAGTGTTCATTTTTGTAAGCTTGTACTTTTACACTAAAGTGAGTGGATTGCCTGTTAGGTCATGGTCATTACGGTGAATTATTATCAGATTAATGGGAAACATTCCAAGTCTGAACAGAAACATGTTTTCACCCTCTGGGTCTTTAAGGGGTTAAAGGTCTCAAAAGTTATTACCTAAAAAGTATTTCTGATCATTCTGTGCAGTTCTTTTGGATCAGCTTATAAATTGAACACGTCGGGCATTGTTTTCATCAGCTGGTCTCATATCTGTGTCAAAGTTCAAACCTGGTGGAAAAGGTGTTTATCATGAGCTGTGTCCGCAGGGATCCTACAATCAGGCCTGCAGCTGGAGGATGATGTCAGGTTGAGCAGAAAAACACAAGATGAAGAGATCAAACACGAGGTAAACGTCACGTCTCGCCTGCAGAAAATAAAGAGCATTAACAGAAACTAAAATTGTCTTTACATTCACATGTCAGGCATTTGAGTTCTGCAGAAATTCACATTGATGTGAAGGTTGTTCTTCCTGCGCCAGCTCTCCAGGTGTTCCGCCTCCTGCCTGTAGCTGGACTCGTTGTTTGTGATGCATTCAGCTACTGCTGTATCATCTGCAAATTTTACAAATCGACAGCCTGGATGGGTAGGTGTGCAGTGCAGTCATATGTGAGCAGAGTGAACAGGAGGGGGCTCAACACACAGCCCTGAGGGGAGCCAGTGCTGAGGGTTCAAATGCTGGTCAGTTCAACTGCCATGTTATTTTTCAGAGGACCTTTAGCTGCAACAGGTGTGTCTGCTGTATCTGTTAATGGTTTTTGCCTGGGGATTCTGAGGAGTGTTACCTCAATGATGTAGTCACAAGTCAAGTAATGACTTTTCTGACTCATTCCAGCTTTCAAACATAACCAAGACCAAAATAACTTCAAGCTGACAACGTTAGTTAACTTTTTTGTGAAAACGGCAATCACCACCTCTAATTAAATTGCACAACACAACCTGAGTAACTTCAGACAGACCAGTAAAATGAGAGGTTTTACCTTTAAGCTCAGCTCCTCTTTTACCACCACAGACATGAGGAACTTCCTCAGTACTGCAAACCCCAATTTGTCAACCCATTTCCCACTTCATCTTACCATAACTGTAACAAGACTCCCAAGATAATCAAACTCCTCCACTTGATGCAAAGGCTCACCCCTGACCTGGTAGCATCTATCATTTGAGTGCCATGGCATCAGCGTTAGAGTTGACTCTTATCCTGCTTCACATTCGTCTGTGAACCACCTCAGTGCATACTAAAGGTCACAGCTTGAAGACACCAACATAACTTCATCAAATGCAAAAGGAGTGATGAAACCCTAGCTCTTTCATAAAACAATTCTGCCAGTCTGTCTTTCTCTTCTCTGGCCGTTTATACGTCACAAATGAAGCCAGCCACTTCCCGCACAGAATGAGCTTTTAGAAATGAAACAGGCGTCGCAGAACCAAAAGAGGCGTGTATCAGAACTTATCTGTGCTGAAGTGGAGCGTGATGCATTAAATTTGTGAAGAATGTCTCTTTCGTGTCAATTGCAAAACATAATTAATTAACTCGCTTTAGTAATCCTGTTTGTGGTTATTTTTTGAAACTATTTAAAAAGTTGGTGTGCGTCATCATTGATATTTCCTCTGTAACAAATCTGTTTGTTGCTGTTTGATCCCGTGAGCGGGTGGTCGCACACTAATGTCCTCAGTTCAGTACATTATTGAGCTGTGGCATTGCAGTTTACTTTTTGGCTGGTGCGGTTGTGTTACTACCTTGCTCGGCTGAGGCACACCAGAGGTGGGCTGTCCTCAACCTACCTCGCCACTTCGACCTATTCAGAAAACGCAATAAGAGGTTCAGAACAAGTCTCAGTTCAGGGTTGAGGTGTCTTGTGAAAGGGCCTCCTGTAATCCCAAAACCAGATACCCTCCTCACTATGGCTGCACCCTGTGTCCCTGTCCATGAACACAGACAGACTGGCAGACAAAGGAGGAGCCCAAGTGAAGTCCAGTCCACACATGGAACAAATTTGACTTCATTCTGAGAATGATGACAGTTCATACTTTGCTTATACAGGGACCAGATAGCCTTTTAAGTGACTACTGGTATATATTTTTTCATGCAGATTCTCGTAATTACTTTGCTCAAGCTCTGTGATGTTATGGTCAGATTATTTGTTTAGGCTCACACTGTAATCTGAAAGACTTGAACATTGCTTTACAGAATGAGTACCTTGAAAAACAACTAAGCAGTAAAGAGAGAGAGCTGGAACTGTACAAAACTGAGTTTCACAGTAAATGTAAGTATGGTTTGCTTTCCAAGTTTCTTTTGATACCAATTACAAGTTCATCTAATTTATTATTTTGATCATTTTGAAAGCTCAGTTATTGAAACAAAGTAGATGTATAAAAGACTTTTGCTTTTCCTTGACCTTTTCTTCATGTGTTTGAACCCACAGTGGAAGAACTTTCCAAAGTAAAAAGAGATCTGGAGGCTGCGCTGGGAGATGTTCTTCATGCTATGAGGATTAACCAAGAGTCACTTGATGATGCTTTTCCCAGTGGAAAAAAGTTGCTTTATGTAAGTGTCTCTTATAATAAATGCTATTGTTAGATACTGTGTTGTTAATAGCAATGGGACATAAGAAATTTCGTTCAAAGTTTGTTTTATTTAACTAGGACATTTTCCCTCACTGACATCAAACAATTGTTCTAGCCAAGATAAGCAGCAGACAAAAGATGAAAAAACTACAACAACCTATCCAGAATACAACCCCAATTCAGACAAAGTTGAAAATTTTGGTAAAATGTAAGTGAAAGCAACGTGCAATGGCTGGCAAATCTCACAGAACCATTGTTTATTCACAGTGGAACATAATATATATGTCAAATGTTTAGTTGGCCTGCGTGCATTCCAAACCTCTCACTAAATGAAAACATTGGAAGCATCATGAATAACAAAAGAAAAAAGAAAAAATCCAGTGAAGAGGGCCGGAGTCTGTTGAACAGCTAAAATCCTACATTAGACAAAAATGGAACAACATTCCCCTCCAAAACTCCAACTAGTTTCCTCAGTTCCTAGAGATTTACAGATAGTTTTCTTGTCCCAACTTTTTGAGTCATACGCCATATAACTCAAAATACTTTTTTTTGCCTAAAAAGTTAAAAACTCATCTTGTGGTTTAGTTTGATGTTTACTATTTTCCATTATAAAGTAAATATGAGTTTATGAGATTTGCAAATTCTTACATTTACATTGTACAGTATTAACATTCTATTGGATATTTCATTGAATACCCATCCATCCACCCATCCATCCATCCACCCATCCATCCATCCACCCATCCATCCACCCATCCATCCATCCATCCATCCATCCATCCATTATCTTCTGCTTGTCTGAAGTCGTATCACAGGGGCAGCAGCGTGAGCATGGAGGCCCAGACATCTCTTTCCACATCCCACTTTTCCAGCTCTTCTCAGAGGATTCCAAGACGTTCCCAGGCCAACCGAGAGACATTACCTCTTAAGCGTGTTCTGGATCTTCCCCGGGGTCTCCTCCCATTTGGGCATGCCCGAAGCACTTCCCTAGGGAAACGCCCAGGGAGCATCCTTACCACATGTCCAAACCACCTCAACTGGCTCCTCTCAATGTGGAGGAACAGCAGTTCTACTCCAAGTCTCTCCCAGATTGTTGAACTTCTTATCCTATCTCTAAGGAAGAGTCCAGCTACCCTGCGAAGGAACTTCATTTCAACCACCTGTATCTGCGATCTCGTTCTTTCAGTCACTGTCCAGAGCTCGTGACCATAAGTGAGGGTAGGAATGTAGACCAGTCGGTAAACGGAGAGCTTTACCTTACAGTTCAACTCCACCTTTACCGAAACGGACCAGCACAGAGTCCGCAATACTGCAGATACTGTAATGATTAAGTAAACTAAGGACCCAGAAATGCTACCATCACACAGAAAAAAGTGTTTACAGGCCAACATTTTTCAGTCGGGTCATCTGGACAGTTTCTTTTTTTGTGCTGAAATGTTTCGCCTTCGATCCGGAAGGCTTCATCAATCAAGGAAACACACAACACAAAACTGATTCTTCCCCCAACAGCTTACTCCAAAGTAGAACAAACCAGTTAGTTGGTCTCTTTGGAATGCCCCCTCCTCCATTGCCGGCCCTCTTCCTTGTTGACAGTCGTGTCAAACTGGTTGAAAACAACAAAGTCCATGCTCAATAATCCAGGTATACAATCCAACATTTTTCAGTCAGGTCATCTGGACATCTGGATTTTTGAGCATGGACTTTGTTGTTTTCAACCAGTTTGACATGACTGTCAACAAGGAAGAGGGCCGGCAATGGAGGAGGGGACATTCCAAAGAGACCAACTTAGCACCAATAAAACTGGTTTGTTCCACTTTGGAGTAAGCTGTTGGGGGAAGAATCAGTTTTGTTGTGTGTTTCATTGACTGATGAAGCCTTCCGGACTGAAGGCGAAACGTTTCAGCACAAAAAAAAAAAGAAACTGTCCAGATGACCTGACTGAAAAATGTTGGATTGTATACCTGGATTATTGAGCATGGACTAAGCATTTACAGGCTTTATTTTAAATGAAGCCTGCAGCTCTGGACACTGGACCTCAGGGACTGATTTGCAGATCTGAACCAGAGAGAGGCAGGTGAGTGACAGGGGCAAGGCAGGTCAATTTTAGCACAGAAAGAGATTAGACCAACCTGTCAAGGTAAGGACATCCCAGGAAGAGCACGGTCCAAGTAA
Organism: Nematolebias whitei; assembly: GCF_014905685.2. NCBI lineage: Eukaryota > Metazoa > Chordata > Actinopteri > Cyprinodontiformes > Rivulidae > Nematolebias > Nematolebias whitei. Next base: position 7,092,235 of record NC_056507.1, read on the forward strand.
ATGGTCCAGATAGATGATGAGGTCTTCACAGAACAAACAGGTTAGAGAAAATCAACAGGCTGAGCAGAATCCAGAGGGCCAGGCAGGGGTCAAACCATAAGATCTGAGAGCAACAACTTGTCAGGCAAAGGAGCAGGCAAGGCAAAGTTAAAAAGCCAGGCAGGGGTCAAAACCTTGAGATCAGAGAGCAAACGTTGGCAGACAAGGATCAGGCATAAACAGGGGTTCAGAAGGCAGAAATGGGTCAGGTTCTTTAAAGAGCTTGGTTTGGCTTGAAAAGGCTGGATCTCTTTGGCTGAAAGCTTCAGATAATCTGGCACTGGTGCAGTGGCTGAGAGAGGCTTATACAGAGCTTGAGATAATTAAGCAGACACAGGTGAGCTGTGTTAAGTGACAGGAGTTGAGGGAGAGCAACAAAAAGGAAAAAACATGACATGAACAGTCCAGAAACATAAATTATGACAGATACTGCACAAATTTGTCTGTCAGTATCACGCTCCATTCTTCTCACTTGTGAACTAAACTCCAAGATACTTGAACTCCTCCCATTGAGGCATTCTGCTATTTGCGGATGATGTGGTCCTGTTGGTGTCATTGCGCCATGATCTTCAGTTTTCACTGGAGCTGTTTGCAGCAGAGTGTGAAGCAGCTGGGATGAGAATCAGCACCTTCAAATCTGAGGCCATGGTCCTCAGTCAGAAAAGTGTGAATTGCTCTCTTCAGGTCAAGGGTGAGGTTCTGCCTTAAGTGGAGGAGTTCAAGTATCGTAGGCTTTTGTTCACGAGTGAGGGAAGAATGGAAGTTGAGATTGACAGACAGATTGGTGCAGCATCTGCAGGATTGTGGACTCTGTGCCGGTCCATTGTGGTAAGGAGGGAGCTGAACTGTAAGGTGAAGCTCTCTGTTTATCGATCGGTCTACATTCCTACCCTCACCTATGGTCACGAACCTTGGGTAGTGACGAAAGAACAAGATCGCAGATACAGACTGTTGAAATGAGTTTCCTCTGCAGGGTAGCTGGACTCTCCCTTAGAGAGTGAGAAGTTCAGTTATCCAGGAGAGACTCAGAGTAGAATCGCTGCTCTTCCACATTGAGAGGAGCCAGTTGCGGTGGTTCAAGCATCTGATAAGGGGAGGCACCCAGGGACTACCCTAGGGAGGTGCTTCAGGCATGTTCAACTGGGAGGAGACCCTGTTGAAGACCCAGGACACACTGGAGAGACTATGTCTCTCTGTTGGCCTGGGAATGTTTTGGGATCCTCCCAGAAAAGGTGGCTGTGGAAAAAGATGTCTGGGCCTCCCTGGTCAAGTTCCTGCCGCAACCTAACTTCGGAACAAACGGAAGAAAATGGATGGATGGAATTTCTTTCGCTTTTCCCGGCACTGCTTGCGGGGCTGTTCAACTGAAAGCCAAGAGCTCAGGGGCCGGACATCCAGCAGTTATTTTCATTAAGTAAGTTTGTTTTATGGTTTAAAATCTAGTTTTATTTAAAAATGAACCCATTGGTGAGCCACACTGAGGTCATCCGTGGGTCTGATTTAGCTCCCAGTCCACCAGTTGAATATCTCTGCCTTAAAACTCTGGGTGTAGCCATTCTGCACCATCATCTCCAATATCTCTGTAAATTAGCTCATTTTTTGTGGCGCCGGCTATCAAGTCAAGTCAAATTTATTTATAAAGCACATTTAAAACAGAAGCTGTTACCAAAGTGCAACATCAATCAACACAGAGGAGAAATAGAGATTCTGATGTAGTTTGCAGTTTTGGTAGGTAGGTCATCCAATGAATTTATGTTAATGTCCTACCTCTGCTAACCTTCCTATCGTCTCCCCCTCCTCAGATCATCACAGCCTGCACAAGACTTATTGAAATAAAATGTCTACTAATTTTTACTAGCGTTTGGGAAGTACGACTTGGTACTTGGCAAAACGAACCATGTGAAGCTTTATAATTCAGTATGGCAAATAATTACAATCTGTTCGTACACATGGCACGTTTTAATCCTCCTGCTGCCCTTGGATCAACTTGACCCACAAGACCTTTGTTTTAAATCTGAGCCCTTGTCCAGTTGAGCTGCTTGACCCCAAACCGTTTCCAAACAAAGGTGTTGCAAAACCAAATATAACTGAACAGCTTCATGGGTCAACATGCTCTTATAAGACAAAATAACAAGTTTTTATGATCATTCCCATGAAAGCAAGTTTTCTAATTGTATTTATTTTCACACTTTCCAATTAATTGCACACATTGCCAGTCTTTATTTCTGACATTTGGCAACTTGGCACACAACAAATGCAGGAAAGTACAAATGACAAATTCAAAAAGATCTGTTTTTTTCATTTTCTAATAAGAAGCCACATTAGGGACATCAGAGAAGGATTTTTTTTTTAATTTGTTATCAGCTACAGATACTCACAGGATGAAGTTTGAACAACAATCAGGTTGCAGATACAAATTAACAAAAGATTATCGTAAAAATGCTCAGATTTTGGGTATTTTAGTTACTAAATGTGATGTGATAAATTTGTTACGGTACGATGCAGGAAATACTTTAAATATCTTTTCGGTGACTGTTTCTAATAATTGTCATCTTTGGTTCTTGTTTTAACCACATATTCCTTCTCATCATAGGCTGCAGATGTGAGTAGTTTAGGTAGAAGATCTGAGTCAGACCTGAGGACCCAAATACATCAGCTGCTGGGGAGAAATGAAGAACTGAGGCAGGAGCTGAAATCAGCTCGAGAGGAAGCAACCAACAATTTCAGTCAGCTTATCAGAGCTAAAGACAAGGTACAATTATATGGTAAACAAAAATGTAAATGATTTTTTATTATACTAATTTTAGTAGCTTTTTTGTCTCTACCGGTAATCTTTTAGCGCAAAAGCAAACTTGTATAAATTATCCAAATTGTGTCAAGTTAATTGCAGTAGGACCCAAGGATGGAGGCTGACACGAGGACTTGATGAAAATAATGCATGTGTTAATAAAAAATTGCTGGTGTGGCAGCAAAATGCAAGATAACTAAAAATGAGAACCAGATAAAGCTTGAAGCCAAAATGACTGACTGCAGGTGAGTTAGGACTGGAAGAATACATGGACCAAGTCTGATGTGGTTAAGTGGTGACAGGTGAGACTAACGATGATAAGAAACACGTGTGAATGGAAGGGCCGGGGACTGAGGAGAAATACAATGAAAATGACAAGAAACACAGGAAACAACGGTAAATACTGAACACGGGGAAAACGCACAAAACCACAACAAAACGCGATAAGCCTCAAAACAAAAGCAACGGAAAACACATATTGTGTCATTCGATTCAAATTAATGGTTCTCAAACTGTGGAGCACAACCCCTAGGGATGCAGTGTCACGACAAGGTCATGTTAGCATTCTTAATGCTTTTTAGTAGGTGCAACTAATGTGTTGATGTTCCAACTCAGATTGGTTTTTGTGTAACACAAATTGCATTTCCATGGCGATTAGACGGATGAACCGCAGGCTGCGCATTGTGAAGTGTGGGTCCACTCGCTGACTTTAATACAGATAGACGAAGCGCATTTGCTTCTTCTTGTTCAAAATTGAAGCCAAAGTGTTTATTTTTGAGGGCATGTTGTACTTTTGGCGCAGAGGCTGCATACATAAAATGTGGGATTACACCCTCGATCCGAAGGTCCCGCCTACATTCCCTCCAAACTCACCGTCTGGCTGTCACACTGTCAATCACAGTCTAATATGACACTTTCAATAAGCACATTTGGGGAAAAAAACTGAACATATAGCATCTACGTCAGAACTACCTTACTTGAATGAACAAAAATCAACATGCATGTTTTTGGTCTGTGGGAGGAAACCAGAGTACTCTGAGAAAACCCACACATGTATGGAGAGAACATGCTAACTCCACCCAAAAAGGCCCTCGGCCAGGATTCAATTCAGCAACCTTTTTGCTGAGAGGCGGCAGCTCTACTAACTGAGTCACCGTGCTGCCTGAATTTCTCTCTAATTGAAATAATTTTATTCATAAAGAATCTCATGAAGTCATCACTGCTTATAGCTGTAGTGATAAATGGCTCAGCAGAGATAGGACTTTTCGTTAGTCTAGCTATAGTACTGAACAAAAACCTTTATTCTCATCTATTATAGATTAATAATATACAGTTCTAGCTTTAAAGAGAACTTTCTTATATGTTAGCAGACTATCCCTCCAAGTAAAATAAAACTCTATTACGTTAGGGGAGCATCATTTTCTTTCCAGCTTTCTGGATGCCTGTTTTAAAGTGCGTAACTCAGAACTGAACCAAGAAGCTAGTCTCCTGCATGTCAGTGTGGACTCAGTGGGAGGTCTGTTGTGGGGTAGTGGGGAGGAACTTTTTTTTGCCCCCAATAAAGATGTTTCAAACAATGACTTTTATTTTCCTCTTTGTTATGTAAGCCTCAATTTACTATGCTGTATTCAAAATTATTATGCAAATTTTGCTTTTCTTTGTTTGAATATAGTTAATCTAATAGACAGTCAATGGGATTTCTTTAATTCCACAACAATCGTATAAACATTTCATGAGCGAAGCTGCTCTTCGAATTTGACACATTTGCCTGTCCGAAGCTGAACAAACCCATCTGAACTCTAAATCATATGCAGAACTTTTGATAGGAAGATGATTTCTGTTAATATTTTGTAAAATGTCCAATGTTATTATGTTTGCTGCAACACATTGCACTATTTCACATCTTTTATCCTCAGAAAGGTTGTTCTTTCTCCCCATATTGCTTGAAACTTGTGACTTTTCTTAAAAATATGGAACAACCTTCTTAAGTACCGCAATTTTCGGACTATTAAGCGCACCTGAATATGAGCCGCGCCCACTAAATTTAAAAAGAAAAGAACAAGTTGTACATATATAGGCCGCACTTGTCTATAAGCCACAGTGTCCGCGTTGTAACGAGATATTTACACAGTTTTTTTTTAAACTTTTTAAAAAACATGTATTGGTAATGTACAGAAATACATACGGTAAATGTTTATTTCTGAATAGTGCCTGTAACACAGCTGGTAATAAAAATTAAAAAATACAATAGCCTACCAGAAAGTCATTGATCACTATCTTCACCTTCCTCCTGCGCAGGAGGAAGGAGGCTGGAGGACAACTTGTGATGTCCACAAAGGGGAGGGAAGGAGAGAACCGTGAGGGTCCCCCCTCCCCATTCTCATTGGTCCACTCCTTCCCCAGTAGACCAGTGAAGTCAAGTTTCCTTGGTTCACTGTGACCTGTTCGGTAATTTCATTGTTCAGATTTTTTTTTTTTAACCTTTATTTATACAGGGAGTCTCATTGAGTCACAAGGACCCACCCCCCAAGAGAGACGAGTATCGGGCATCTATGTGAGCGCCCAGGTGTGACGAGGCTAAATGTTTTGGCGGCATGAAGCTCGTTAGCCCGTCCAAAAAAATAATCCACAAATTAGCCGCAGCATTGTATAAGCCGCAGTGTTTGAAGTGTGTGAAAAAAGTAGCAGCTTATAGTCTAGACATTACGGGTATTTTTTTATTTTTTAATTGTTATTAATCTTAGATGGCAATTAATGTCTGGGATCTAAACAGACTGGACAAACGGGACAACTGAGAACTTGAAATGGAAAAATGATGTTAAATGTTTCACTGAAATTCTATTTGCATAATAATTTGGAATGCAAGGACTGTCTCTGCTAATCCCTGATTTGGCAGGATTCCCATAAAAATGCCTTGTTCCCTGAGTTACGGTGGACCGTTTTGAAGCAAACGAACTTTGCTGTCTAAAGAATGCATTTCAGTGAAACTGTATGAGCAAGCGTAATGAGAAGTGTAGCTTTCTTTGACATTTTCACCACCTTTGCCTGTCAGGTGAGCCAACTTGAAGAAGAATTGGAGCTGCTCAAGAAGTCAGGCAGCAGCAGAGCCCTCCACCGACCTCTGACCCTCCCTGAGGGCCTGGGGCCCAGCAGCACAGAGGTCATCAGCTCCTTGAATGAGTATGCTGTTCGGCTGCTTCAGGTCAGTGTACGCTGACGACTCAGACACCTAAATGTAAATCAACTGCTTAAAAAATATTTCTGTTAATAAGGAGCTGAAAAGCAAAGAGGAGAAAACCAGAAGACTCACAGGAACTCTGGAAGAATACAAAGAGAAGTTTGCAGCCATCAGTCATCAACAGGCACTCCTCTATAAGGAACACCTTAGGTGAGTTCACAGGATAGAAACTTTAATTATCAACGAATGCAGTAAACTATAAAAACATTTTATTGGGTCTTTTTTTTTTCCAGTGAGAAAGCAAAGTGGCAAAGAGACAAAGAGACATTCACAGAGGTGAAGATAAAGTTGGAGGAGCAAAAGCAGGTGGATGATGTGAAAGTTCAACAGTTTAATGTAAGTCAGATAAAAAAATACTTAAAAGATTACTAGAATTCAAATTCTGCATTATATAATGTAGTACCTTTATACCACTGGCTTTATACTGTGCCTCCCATTTGCTCACACACCCGCAAATTACTTTTGATGAGACAAATTTAAAGGGATGTTTCACACTATTAAAGTCTGGTCATTATGGATTAAAGGAGAACTTCTTTTTTTTATTTATTTATTGGGTTTTCAATTCAAAAATACTTTATTAATCCCAGAGGGAAATTAAGTGTTGTCGTAGCTCATCATCTTGGTTTCGTTCAAGAGTTGTTATAGATGCTGAGCTGTGGGCAGGAAGGATCTCCTGCAGTGAATTCAAAGAATCTGGCCACAGATACTGATCCATCCACCTGGATCCAGCTTGCTGTCAGGTCTGGTGGGCCTCTCGGTCCTCTTGGGTAGCAGAACTGTCCGACCGCTGGGTAGAATTCCTCCCTGAGCGATAGTCACTCCTCCCAGCAGTCTGCCGAGCTTCTCGTCACCACGGACAGCCAGCTTACGATGTTGGGGGATGTTCCTGGTCCTCCCGTTGTCAAAAGCTGAGTTTCCCACCAGCTCCATGATCTTGGTGGTCAGGTACTCGAGCACAGCTGCTAGGTTGATGGAAATTCAACCACGGTGCCTCCTTTTCTACTCCTTTGGGGCTGTAGCTGATGTATTTGAGCTTTTTTTTTTTTTTTTTGCTGAAAAGTTACAAACTAATGATGTACCTGTTTTAAATAGCTCTTTTATTGACATCAGTTTAAAATTTTTTTTTTAAATTCTTATGAGTCCTCGGGATGCCAAAAGCAAAGGGAGTTGCTACCATCCTAAAAATACTTTTATCAGAATTTCATAGCATTTTTAGTGTGAACAGTATTTTATATATCTGTACACACCCATTAGGTCTTCATGATATGATTATTCTGGCAGAAATTTAATATTCTTGTCAAAAGTTCTAGAGTTGGTGATGTTGCTGCTATCAGAGCTGGCAAATAACCCCAGAATTCAGTGCCAATAACTGTAATTTCCCAAAAACGTTACAAAAATAAAGCAACTGGACTTCTATATCTGAAAACGTTTTGCTTCCCATCCAGGAGGCTTTATCAGTTCAAACTGTATAATCTGAAACTGCTGGTGATGCTGAAGGTAAATAAAATCGTGTCTGCATGGTCCGTTGTGAAATATTTGTTTGGATCTGTCCTCGATCAGCAGTCATTCACTTTATTCCTGCCCACATTTAAACTAGCTTTTAACCATAGGTGTCACAACCATTATATGTGAAGGGGACGTGCCCCCCCCCCCCCCCCCACACACACACACACACATGACAGATGCTTCTGACGCCCTTGCTTTTAACGCATCCATCTGGTCAGAATTAAGCCCTTATCTCTCTAAACTGAGGCCGTTCGGGCCGTTCAGGCCGTTTTATCTAGGTAAGACGCTCCGCAGATCCACACTGGAAATGTTTGAAATATAAACCTGCAGCTAAATTAAATCTCACTATGACGCCTCAAACTCGGCAAATGGGAAACATAAACCGAGAGACTAGAGCAGACATGATAGAAGAACTACTGAGAATAATGGACAGCACAGATTCCATCATGTGTCACAGCACTGGTTTTAGCTTTAAATAAATATGACGAAGAAAAGGAACAGCCAACAAATATAAGCTTCACTAGTAGAAGGAAGAGCGGTGTGAGTGGAGGCTATTCATGCAAACTCCTGCGTTTCGTTCGTCAGGACCTGCTGAACACTCTTCAGAAGACCCCAGAGGAAATCAAACGACAGTTGAGCGAAGTATTTCGCAAACAGACCATCTTGAAAGTTAACGAGAAGAAACTCACACGGCGCTACACCACCCTGTTGGAGCAAGAGCAGCACCTCCGCAAGGAAAACAACAGGCTGTGGGATGAGAGCAGCCACATGCAAGCATCTGTCATCCAGAGGATGGGTTACCTGCAAAGATACAAGGTAGACGCAAGCTGTTTCACAATGTTGAAAAGTGCAGACTTTAGACAAATCAGACAATTCTGTGAGCATGAAATGGATTAATAACGGGTACAGGGCTGATAAATCAGCCAGCCGATCACCGATATATCGGCTGGCCGATTTATCGTGATCGGCCGATATCCATACATATAAATAAAAATGAAGAGCGTATAAAAAAAAATCAATCTTACTATTAACTAAAATCTTTTTAACTTATGTTTGTGGGTTTGTATGATCACATATTTGTTGTTTCAGTAGAAGTAATTATTTATAAACCGCCTGGTTCTGGTCTTGAACTGGAGTCATTGCTGTTTACAAGAGGGCTTGACTTGCTTTTCTGTAAAATGTTCAGTAGTTTAAATTTGTTTCACGAGAGGGAATGTGTGCTTTTTTTAGAAGCAGTTTTTGATAATCATCTTGACTATTTTTAGGCTAAAGCTAAAGACTTGGTCATCTTAGAAGCCTTTTTTTTTTTAGATATTCATGAGGTCTTTCCCCCCATTATGAGACTCCCACCTCTGTGTCACACTGTGGTGATCCTAATCAGGCTAACTTTAAGCATGTTGGACCCCATAGAAGGAACATTTATTTGCAGTATTGTGAAGAAAGTGGATATTTTAACACCTACAATGCTTAATATTGTACATTAGATTCTGGAAGTCTCATGAAATCTCAGTTAACGAATGCCAAGACCACTCCAGGAAGTCTGTGACCTTCAAGCTCTGAAGTGAAACACTAGAAACCCAACACGCCACCACCGTGAACAAACATCATCACTCAACACAGTAGGCCTCTGCATGCAGAAATGTAACCTGAAACTTTATTATGCAAAGGAGGAAGCAGTTTATCAAATCTGTTCAGCATTACGGTAACTTCTCTGAGAACAAGTTGATGTCAGATGGACAAGAAAGTCAGATGTTCTGTGGTCAGATGAGTCCAGTTTGAGCTGCTTTCAGAACAAAACATGTTGGATTTGACATAAAAAGATGATGGATGTTATTAGTAAAAGGTGCCAGGTTGTGTGATGGTACACAAGCGTTCAAGTCTCAGATATGTGTGAATAGATGCAGAGGCATGCGTTGGAATGTTGGAGAGAATCTCTGTCATCAATCTGAGGCTCAACAAGAGCTCTGTGTGTCGAACCTTCAACATCATGTTGACGTGCACATTCCGTCTAAAAGTCTGTACTCAACATAACTTCCTAAAATCTGTCCACATTTTAACATGTTCCAAGATATTAGAAAATATTTATTGTCACTCTAATAACAAGTAAAACTAAACTTTTGGTCTAATAAAGTAAAATTGTACAGTGTGTTGCAGAAGTATTCACTGTCCTGGGTAATCCTTCAGTATTTTTTTTTTTTTGCCATACAACTAGGCTTTATTTGGATTTTTCATTTTAGTTTTATAAGTATGCTCTACCAAGGCGGCACAGTGGAGCAGTTGCTAGAGCTGCCGCCTCTCAGCTAGAAGGTCGCCGGAACGAATCCCAGCCCAGGGGCCATTTTGGGTGGAGTTTGCATGTTCTCTTCGTTCATGCGTGGGTTTTCTCCTCAGTTTTTCTCCTACCATTATGCAAGGAGGAGGGCGCCCCTCCCTGTCAACAGAACCGAGCACCCTGCCTACCGAACTGTCCCCCCCCCCCCACCCCCGGATCAAAATGTGCCGACACTGACGTAGTGCTAAGCTTGCAGCACACAATGCAGACGCACTACACAGGTAGCGCCATGTCTCCCTCACCCTGAACTGTTTCCTTCAACCCCTCCACCGCTCCGGTCGACAAAAATCAGGAGAACGTCCCGCCAAAACGAGTAACGTAGAGGAAACACTGCTCTGGGTGCTTCAATTTCCTCCCACAGACCAAAAACATGCATGTTGGGCTGATTGGTGACTCTAAATTGTCCCTAGGTGTGAGTGAGAGAGTGAATGGTTGTTTGTCTCGTTATGTGGCCCTGTGATGGCCTGGAGACCTGTCCAGGGTGTCCCCCGCCCCTCACTGACTGCTGGACATGGGCACCAGTGACCCTCGCAGCCCAAAAATGAAGAAGCGGGTAAAGATCATGGATGGATTTTATTTATTCCCCTTTTTTTCCCTTCTCTCTGTCTTCTGCCTTTGTCATTAGCTTTGTATGGTGGCCCTGAGGTGTAAATGAACATTTGAAAAAAACTGAATTGCATTGAATTACATTTGGGAAAAATGGAATTACATTAAAAAAAAACCTCAATTACGTTTGAAAAACAGAATTAAATTTGAAAAAAACTGAATTACATTTGAAAAAATAGAATTACATTTGGAAAAATAGAATTACATTTGGGAAAAAAAAAAGGGATAAAATTTGAAAAACTAAACTGAATCACATTTGAAAAAACAGAATTACATTAAACCAAACCGGAATTGTTATTTTTTTTTTTTTTTACTTTATTAACAACATAGAACAACAGAACAATGTACATTAACAGGATACAAATACAAACTCTCGTGAAGTGTGTGGGGTCCATGTATCATTTGTTCAGTTATTTTTGAATTGAGAATCCAAAATAAAAATAAAATAAACACCACTTATGGTTTGGCTTAATGTAATTCAATTTTTTTCAAATGTAATTCCGTTTTTTCAAATGTTCATTTACACCTCATGGCCACCCTATCATTGACATTTTTCACAAAACCTTTCAGCTGAAAAAAGCAGATGATCCAGTTTTTCTGAGACATTGTGATCATCACAACATTAGCTAAAGTTCGAATTTATTTTCCAAAAAAAAAATAATATCCCACCAGAAAAGTACTTGTCAACAAATCCCTTTAATGTCTCATCTTTTGTTTGCTCTTTAGGAAATGGCTGCTTTTAAACTGGCAGCTTTGCAAAAGGCCTTGGATGCTAGCGTGCCTGCATCAGAGCTAGAGAAGGCTAATAAGCAGTACACAGACCTAACGGTCAAATACAGAGACCTGCTTGAAAGGGACAGCTGCTTTATACAGAGAACCACCAACCTTGAACATTTAGAGGTATTAAATCACAAAAAGTGTTTTCATGACATTTTCAACGTGTTTATCTGTTTCATTTGTCAACTGACTTTTCCTGCCGCTCAGAGTGAAAACAAATCTCTTCAAGAGCAAATTTCTTCCATGAATAAGGAGCTGGAGCTCACCAAGGAGAAACTGAATACCTTAGAGCAAGCATGGGAGGACGTCCATTCCACTGGTAAAGAAACAATAGCACTCGTCGTAGCTGTTTCCATATCGAAATGAAGCATGTGGCGTTTTGCGTACTTTGACTATGAATTATGTTATAAAACAGACAATGCTACTAAAAAGCTAGGGTTATAAGATCCAACTGAATGTGTATTTCAACAGCTGTTTTAGTAAAGCTCATTTACAAGTTGAACTCAAGACAACCCCTGTTTAGATCCAAAGGTTGGCAGGGGTTTATCGATACCATACCATACCATACCATACCATACCAATTTATTTATAGAGCACTTAAAACAGCAACAAGGCCAACCAAAGTGCTGTACAAAAGAAAACAAACATGCACAGCAGACAGGAAAACATAAAATAGAAATACAGATACAAATAGCAGCAGGAGCTAACTAAAATGGCCAACAGAGTAGAGAACAGACCGGACCAAAACAAATCACACCATGTTAAAGGCAAGCGAATAGAAGTGGGTCTTCAAGCGAGACTTAAAGACTGAGAGTGTGGGAGCCTGCCGGACACAGTGGCAACTCATTCCACAGTCGTGGACCTGCAACAGAGAAAGCCCTGTCACCCCTGAGCTTACGACGGGTTTCTGGGACTGAGAGAAGCGTCTGGTCTGCTGACCTCAGAGAGCGCGGTGGGACATATGGCTGCAGAAGATCAGTGAGATAGGATGGGGCGGAACCGTTCAGTGATTTAAAAACATACATGAGAATTTTGAATTGGATCCGAAGGTGAATGGGTAGCCAGTGCAGGGAGGCCAAAACTGGCGTGATGTGCTCTCTATAGCCTGTACCAGTTAAAAATCGGGCTGCAGCATTTTGGACCAGTTGTAGACGAGCAATGGAGGACTGACTGATTCCAAACAGAAGTGAATTGCAGTAATCAAGCCTAGATGTTATGAAGGCGTGGATCACTATCTCAAGGTTCTTCTTGGAGAGTATAGGCTTCAGCTTAGACAGCCGTCTCAGCTGAAAAAAACAGGATTTGACCATCATGTTTACTTGACTGTTGAGTTTTATTGATGCCACAAGACACATGCCAGTGCACAGGATTCTCACAGGGTGTTGACTGCTCGCATTTGTTTAACTGCAAAGCATCTTTTTGAGCATTGTTGATATAAAGTGGGTGGTATCACACAGCTCATGTACATTCACTTTATGATTGCTCGCTGGATTTGAGCTGTAGCTGCCATTGTTTTAATTCAATTCAGTTTATTTATATAGCGCCAAATCACAACAAAGTTGTCTCAGAGCACTGAACAGGAACATTCACATACATAGAAAAGCCAATTAGTAAAGTTCTCTATCTAAGGAGGCCAGAAGACTCGTTGAATCTTCACTTCGTCTCCCATCCTGAGCAAGCACAATGACAACAGTGGAAAGAAAAACCTCTCTGAAGGCTCCAGCAGAACCAGGCTCAGGACGAACGGCCATCTGCTTTGACCGGCTGGGTTTGAGAGGAACAGGAAGGAGAAGCAAACAAACACAGAATGGCAGGTCCAGATGTAGGTGCAGGTGCACCTGAAAGACAAAAACACATCAAGGATAGAAAAAATAATTACAAATACAAAACAGGGTGAGCAGAGTAAGTGAAGACAGGAGCATAGTGAAGAAATCTGTCAGTCTGTCCTCCAGCAGTCTAAGCCTATAGCAGCATAACTAAGGGGTAGCTCAGGGAAACCCAAGCCGACCCTAACTATAGGATTTATCAAAAAGGAAAGCCTTAATCCCAGTCTTAAAACTGGACAATGTGTCAGCCCCACGGACAGAAACTGGAAGTTGGTTCCACAAGAGAGGAGCCTGATAACTGAAAGATCTTCCTCCCATTCTGTTTTTGGAAACTCTAGGAACCGCGAGTAAGCCTGCAGTCTGAGAGCGAAGCGCTCTGTTAGGAAAATATGGAACATTAAGATCCCGAATAAAAGATGGAGCTAGGTTGTTCAGGGCTTTGTAGGTTAGAAGTAAGATTTTGAATTCAGTTCTGGATTTGACAGGGAGCCAATGGAGAGAAGCTAAAACTGGAGAGATATGATCTCCCCCACTAACTTCAGTTAAGACTCTGGCAGCAGCATTTTGGATCAACTGAAGACTTTTTAAAGAAGTATTTGTACACCCACATAAAAAAAAACCATTGCGATAGTCCAGTCTAGATGTGACAAATGCACGAACCAGTTTTTCTGCATCATTTTTTAGATAAGATGTTTCTAATTTTAAATTTTAAGATTCTCATATTGGCAGTAGAGATTCAGCGTAAAATGTTATCATCTGCACATTGAATGTCAATCAAAACTAAAAGGTTTTTTTTCTACCTATGAAGAACAATCAGTGCTAGACCGTGTATAAGGCTAATCTGAATTGCGTTAAAACAGTTAGAAATCGTTTTGGTTCCAACTAAGTTTCATGGTTTTGACGCTTATACAGCCTTGTAGTTTAACTTGAGAAAATCTCAGGGTTTTTTTTTTATTATGTTTTTGTCTCTTTCTGAACATATATTTTAAATTCGGCACAGAAATGGGCATGGCCAAGGTAGACAAGGCATCATTCAACAACGATATGGTATCTGCCGCGAGACAAATCACCACTTTAGAGATGAAGGAGCTGAATGAGAGACACAGAGCTGAGCACGCCCAGAAAATGTACGAGCACACAAGGATCTCCTTCAGACAGGTGGAGGAACGGAACGCGGAGCTGGAGTCAAAATTTGCCGAAGTAAGAGATTTAGTTTTAACTGTCATGCGCTAAAGACGTGCACATCGACGTGAGTGAGTTACAACAAGCTGTTCAAAATGCCGGACAACTTAAATACTTTATTTTAAATGTTTTTGTACCATAAAAATACAGAATGATTGGGGGTAGTTTACAATAGGCCTGGGCAGAATTACATTCATGTCACCAGTTTTATTTATTTCTAACAACTGCAAGGCTTGGCAGTTTCAACACTTGCAAAGACTTCGTTTACGCAAGCATTTCTTTATCTGTTTGTTTTTTGTTCCTTAGTTGACCAAGATGAATGAGGAGGCCCAAAGGACTGAGCGGGAGCTAAGAGATAAGCTGGCAGACAGCATTAGCAAAGCTGTAAGCGATGCCGATAGAGCCAAGATTGTAGAGCTGGAAAAAGCAGAAGCAAACCTCCGCATCGAGGTTTTGAAGTACGTCCAAAGATACCCCGTTGTCAGATTTATTGTTTATAATGGCAACTTAATTTTGCACATGTTGAAACTGCATATGCAATCATTGATAATACATTGTAGGCGTGAGAATGTTTTTGAAATCATAACAAAGATTGTCCTGGTTGGAGTTAGAATATTTAACATGGACAGGAATCAACATATTAAAGGGATATTCTGTACATTTGAAGTGAAGTGGGGTTCTGCAGAAAAGCGATTAACAATTATTGTTACCTTCCGTAGATAGCGTTTTGAACAACCTCAGTTTGGAGAAATAACAGAACTCTTGTACTAATGGAACAGATGAAGCTGAATCAGTGACAAAGAGGACTGCTGTCATCCTAAAGCTTCAATCTTCATTTTTACAATTTTATTTAACCTTTATTTATATAGGTTAGTTTCAATGAGTCACGATGACTCATTTCAAGAGAGACCTGTTTTAGACAGACAACATATAAAGTACAGACAACTTTAAACAACAATTAAAAAAAGCAATTAAAATAAAAATAGTCATAATTTCCTGCGGGATCAATAAAATTCTTCTCTTATCTTATAAAAACACTGTTACGGTTAGCAGCATGGTCCTGCTAGCAGTGTGGTCCTACCAGCAG
Source organism: Nematolebias whitei (assembly GCF_014905685.2). Lineage (NCBI taxonomy): Eukaryota > Metazoa > Chordata > Actinopteri > Cyprinodontiformes > Rivulidae > Nematolebias > Nematolebias whitei. The sequence goes on from NC_056507.1 coordinate 7,107,616, forward strand.
TGCAGTCCTGTTAGAAGCGTGGTACTGTTAGCAGCATGGTACTGTTAGTCACATAGTACTGTTAGCCACATAGTACTGTTAGCAGCATGGTCCTGC
>NC_056507.1:7107721-7121828 GCF_014905685.2 Nematolebias whitei
GTACTGTTAGCCACATAGTACTGTTAGCAGCATGGTACTGTTAGCAGCATGGTCCTGTTAGCAGCATGGTCCTGTTAGCAGCATGGTACTGTTAGCCACATAGTACTGTTAGCCACATAGTACTGTTAGCCACATAGTACTGTTAGCAGCATGGTCCTGTTAGCAGCATGGTCCTGTTAGCAGCATGGTACTGTTAGCAGTGTGGTCCTACAAGCAGCATGGTACTGTTAGCAGCATGGTACTGTTAGCGGCATAGTACTGTTAGCAGCATGGTCCTGTTAGCAGCATGGTCCTGTTAGCAGCATGGTCCTGCTAGCAGTGTGGTCCTACCAGCAGTGCAGTCCTGTTAGCAGCGTGGTACTGTTAGCAGCGTGGTACTGTTAGCAGCATGGTACTGTTAGCCACATAGTACTGTTAGCAGCATGGTACTGTTAGCAGCATGGTCCTGTTAGCAACGTGGTCTTGTTAGCAGCATGGTCCTGTTAGCAGCATGGTCCTGTTAGCAGCATGGTCCTGTTAGCAGCATGGTCCTGTTAGCAGCATGGTCCTGTTAGCAACGTGGTCTTGTTAGCAGCATGGTCCTGTTAGCAGCATGGTTTTGTTAGCAGCATGGTCCTGTTAGCAGCATGGTCCTGTTAGCAACGTGGTCTTGTTAGCAGTTTGGTTCCATCAGCCACATGGCCTGAGCTCAGGCAACACATTTTTTCATGTTCGTGTCAAATGTTTCATAACAGTTCATGAAGAAAGTTCAATAAATTTTACATCACCAATTCATGTAATATTATTATTTACATGGAATTCTTTGATTATTTGCAAGTACAAAAACAATCACTGCTCTTTCAGCTTGAACGTTATGATGTGTCTGCTGGAATAACGGTGACATGTGGCCACTTCCAGTTAGTTTCTTCTATTTTAAAACCACTCCGGTCCTAAATGTCTGAGTGATTTGTACAAGCTGTTATTATTTAAACTTGTTTATTCTTGTCACTTTTAAATTCCATGGTTATTTCTGCAGAAAGATTAAATTCCTGACAGAATTAACCCAGGCTGCATCAGAAGATCTGCAGCCAACTGTTGCCATTTAAAAGCATTTTACATCTGTCAAGGTGTCAATTCTTCATAATTTTTGCAATTATGCCCACCTCAAAAAAGCCATAATATCCTTTTAATATACTGATTAGAGTGAACCAGCCTTTCAAACGGTGAAACTTTTAAGATTTATTTCCATCTTTATGCATCAGTCAGATACATTTGCTTTTAGTTTGATACTTCAGCTTTAACGCAGCATGTGTTAACAGGCTTCAGGAAGTGTCAAATGTAGCCATGATGCAGGTGTCCACCCTGCAGACCAGACAGAGGTCTAACAATATTGAAGTAGAGGCTTTAAGAAGACAGATTCTGGACTACCAGGTAAATATAGCTATTGATTTTTTTTTATTGTCGTTTTGATAAGAATTTGCCAAATCAGAAACTTTCTCATGTTTTTCATTAGTTCCTATTTACTTTTGATGACAGTGATGGTAGATTATAATTTGTTTATTGCAAAAACATTACATTTATAAATTCAGATGTGCTCTGTTGACCAAAATATGGAAAATTTTATATATAATGAATAGTTTTTGTGTTCTGAAAATCTTGTTTTTCCACTAATGCACAAGGTCAACAATTGTTTCTGCCTTGACTGCCAGGAAATTGTCAGATGCGCGTCTTTGTTTTTACTTCTCAATATTACGCATCAGATTTTTTAATTGTCTTATTTTTCTGTCTTAAAATAAAATGTCGGAGTGCATCTAAACACTTAGTTACAGTTACTTTGTCTAATAGTGATAGCCAAAACTTCTCAATGTTGGTTCAGAATAATTTGCCACGGACGTCACAATGAAAAATTCTTAATCCAATACAACATGAAGAACTAAAACGAGACCACTTTACAATAAGGCTCCTCTAATAAATAGTTTATAGATATGTTATTAATTCCTCTATAAATGGTTTATAAATCATTAATAACTGTTTATTAAGCATTAATTAAGGATGACAGAGAGACAGAACTGACCAGTTTCTTGCCAAATAGTGAGCCAATTCACCCATATATTTCATCTAGAGTTACGTATATTAAACATTTCAGACTAAGTTACTACCTTGTGAGCACAATAAGCATTCGTAAACCTCATTTTTTTAGCATATAATGTTGTAGATACTTATAATGCAGTGATAAAGTACAATATTCTATCCTAAAAAAAATAGGTTTACAAATGCTTATTGTGCTTACAAGGTAGTAACGTAGTCTGAAATGTTTAATTTAACCACTCTAGATGAATTTATTTTATTTTTATTTATTTTATTAACCTTTATTTAACCAAGCAAATCCCACAGATCTCTTTTGCAAGGGAGGCCTGGGCCTGAAGGCAGCCTAACATGCACGTTTTTTGGTGTGTGGGAAGAAAATGAAGTACCCGGAGAAAACGCACGCAAGCACGAGAAGAGCATGCAAACTCCACACAGAAAAACCCCAGGTCCAACCAGGGATTGAACCCAGGACCTTCTTGCGGTGAGGCAACAGTGCTAACCACTGAGCTGTTGTGCTGCCATGAAATATATAGGTGGCAGATTTGGCGAGAAACTGGTCAGTTTTGTCTCTCTGTTACCCTTAATTAATGCATAATAAATGGTTATTAATGATTTATACAGTGTTTATAGAGGACTTAATAACATATCTATAAACTATTTATTAGACATCTATAAGGGGAGCCTTATTGTAAAGTGGCACCAAAAAAAACATTATTTTATTATTGTGAAAAAGACAAAAATAATTTATATCTCCAAAGTACATTTTCTTGAGGACTACTGGAGGCAAACCGTAGTTACATCACTCGTGGCTGTAGCCGCAACATGAGCCGTAGTTTTTAACTAAGTCGGGGTAGTCTGAGGCAGGACAGTAGAGTTAAAACCTAAAGAAGGTTGTTTTATACCAGCCAGTTGTACTTCAATGGACTTCTGGATGTTGTTCTCTCAGTCACAGTCAGATGAGAAGACCCTCATTGCGAAGCTCCACCAGCACATCATGGCCCTACAGCTCAGTGAGTCACTGGCTCTGGGAAAGCTGGAGGTTGCCACCACTCTCATCCAGCAGCTGGAGGCCTTTAAGCTGCGAGCTGAGCAGAAGTTGGACGCCAGCGAGCGCGAGCTGTTTTTCGCCCGCCAGGAGGGTCGAAATCGCTCCACGCACCTTAGCCAGACCATCCAGTCACTCTGTAGGCAATTTGCTGGAGCGCTGCCGCTCCGCCAGCAGGAGAAGTTCTCTGTGACCATGCTGAAACTCGAGGAAGACAAGGCAAAGGTTCAGGAGGAGAGGAGGAAGGCTGAGGAGGAGAGGCAGAGGGCAGAAGGAAGGGCTGAGGAGCTGAAGCTGAGGCTACAGGGGCTGGAAGAGCTCATCGCAACACTAAAAAATAATAGAGGGGCTCAAAAGGTCAGTTGGTAATAATCATGATGTCTGTAAATTTTCTGGTCTTGTGATGTACTTCCTATTCACAAAACTGAACGTGACACAGATAACGGAGTGGCACAAGAGGCTGGAGGAGGCTCACCTTCAGGAGCTGAGGAAAGGCAGGGAGCTGATGGTCCAAAAAGAGGAGATCACGTACCTTAAGAGACTTCTGGAAGAGCAGGACCGGACCATCCACTCACTGGAAGAGGATATCTCACAGCGGAACACTGTGAGTAACGTCTCAGAGTAGTAATGTGTGCAAAAACAATTTGTGGCATAATTAATTTATAAAATTCGGAGATTATATGGTCAATAAGATCGCTCATATTTTTAGAGCTCAACATGTTTGAATCCACACCAAGATTCAACAATTTGCCATACTTGTTCAGTTTTTTTTTTTTTTTCTAACTGCCCTGTCCTAAAGTTTAATCTTTAACCTGCTGCCTGAGACCTGTAGTCTGAGAAGCTTTTAGGTTTTCCTGAGCAGTGAATGGTCTGACCTTGGTCGACCTTCAACGCCTTCAAGAAGTCCTAAGATTTCAGCACATATCAAGAAGCAGTATACGTTTAGAAATTTACTTGTTTATTTTAAATAAATATTTTCACAGTTTTTGTTATTTTTGCTAATTTCTTAATTCATGAAAATAAAGTTATCCAGATTATTTAAAATTTTTGTCTCATGGCAGAAAGAGAAAGAGCGCCCATTGGTCAGGACTTCACTGTTGTGAGAGAAGGCTGAGCTTAGTCAGAGTCTCCAGGATGAATTTGTTTAATAACTGACAGGAAGATCAACCAATCAGAACGCTGATATAGAGTGGGTAGGACCAAAACGCAGAACTCAGGACTTTCTTTTTTGACCACTTGTAATGCTTTCAGTTGCAACTTGTAATATTTAAAAAAATCCACACAGAAATTATAGATTTGCCAACAAATGATGGTTAACTATCAAATTTAGGTTTACACTGATAATTTTCAAAATTAAAGTTTTTTGGTTTTATTAAATTATGAAATTTCTCGGAAACACTAAGTTCTGTGGGTAACTATTAAATTTCAGAGGAATTGGGATTATTGAAATTCAGTGGTGAGCACCGTTCCACTAATCTGCTAATAGCAGAACTAACTTTCCACTTAGCATCTATCTAAAAAAGTTAAATCTGGTCCTCTGGACATTCAAAAAAACCCAAAACAACATTCTACATTTTTTGTTGTTTTGCTTTGTTTTGTTTTTTTTTTGAATGTCCAGAGGACCAGATTTAACTTTTTTAGATTTCTCTACCTGGATTATTGAGCATGCATCAGGATTTCCACTTAGCAGATTAGTATTTTCACTAATTTTGAATACTTTTAACAGAAATAGCATCTGCTAAATTTAAATCTGGTAAACTCAAGTCCACTATTTTTTTTAACAGTTCTCCGTACTAAAAGTATATAGGATAATGTGATTTACACATAGTGCAGTGCAAGGACCAATGACAGAAAAAAAATACTTTTTAACATCACCGAAGAATGTCATTTGGGCCGGTAGAAATTTTCCTTTTATCAAACAAAGAAGAAACGTCACATAAAATGACTTGATCAAATGCAGTCATGGAATAAGAGTGAAGAGCCAGAATTATGGCACAATGATGGACAAATGGTTCCTCTGACATTATTGACTTTCATCAGAAAAAAGTTAAAGTCGTTACTGTCAGCTTTGGAGGACACTGGGAAGTAAAGTCCAGATTATTTTTTTTATGTTCTGATACATAAGACAAATTATTCAAAAAGGTTGGGCTTTCTGTTTTTGACATGACAGTAAGTCAAGGGGTCTGAGAAATGTATTTTCTTGTCTGCATTAAGCTTCGAGAAGAATGTCAGCTTGCATGGGACCAACAAAAAGTAGAGCTGGAGAGTCAGCTGGACCACCACGAGAAGCAGCAAAATGAGGCTGTTAGCAAAGCAGAAAAGGTAAAACATTGCTTTCTTTCTTTTTATGGATCAACTTGATCAGAATTTAGATCTGTTTTACACCAAAACAGTCTGAACTGCCAGCTATAAGTCTGTCTGAAACCTGTTCACTATATTTTGAACTTTTTTTTTTCAGTTTGTTGAATGTGCAGGATCACTCCCAGACCCATCACTTCCTCTTGCTCATCAGTTAGAGTTTGCTTTTGGTAAAACTAGGGAGCACGTTTGCACCATCGTGGACCTTCAAGCCACGTGCAACAGTTTGGAGAAGGCACAGTATTTCAGTCGCTTTTCATAGAATCAACACTACTTTTAGGCTAAATGCATAACAGCACTTGCAGTGTTAATGTTTAATCGTTTTTTATTGACAGAAGTTGAAAGAGAAGGAAGAAGCGTTGTGGAAAGCACAGCAGAACATCACATCCAGGGATAAGGTGATCAATGAGCTGCGGCTCCGGCTCCCAGCTGCTGCTAACAGGGAACGCTTGCTTGCAGACCTTTCTGAGCACAAAGACGACCGGTCGGACGGTCAGTCTGCCCTCAAGCTGGCCCATCAAACCATCAAAGACCTCCAAGCTCGAATCGACAAAAAAGAAGATGTTATAAAGAAATATCAAAACCAGATGGCCCAGACTAGACAGGTGCAGTGATGCTGTTTTAAACATTTCTGTTTGATCGTTATTTAGCTGTAGCTTCATGTACAGCTGGGGGTAAACAGTCAAGCTATAACGAAATGCTTTTTTTGTTTACTTACACACGCACACACATTATCATTACAAAAAGATAAAATTGAAAAAGTCAATAACTTGGTATCCTGTACCGTCCCAATCACGTGAGTAATATTAAAGTTGACAATCGTTGAAAAATCGCGAAAGCCGAACCGCCAAGTATTGAGGGACTACTGTACATTGTCTTTTTCCTATTTAAAGTAAACTGTCAAGTTTTATAATTTCTAAAACGAAAAGATAACTTTTTGTTAGAAAAATCGTCCAAAAAAAAGCACCGCAATCTTCCAAACTCTCGCCGAGCCTGTGATCCACGGGTGGAGGGGAAGTTGACACCTCACACATGTAATCACACGTCACACAAACCTCTGTGCGTTTGTGTGACGTCTAAGTCCTGTGCACTGTGCCCACTCTGTGGAAAACATCACTCAGAACAACTGAAATCAGCTGTTCAATAACTGAAATCATTCATTTCTTGACTCTATTTTCCGTGCTTGGGAGCTTGGCGTAAGGCGAACCTGTGGCCTTCTTGCTGTGATGCAACAGCTCAAATAACTGTGCCAGCCTGTAATTACTGTAATCAAATTATTTTTTTATTTTTTATTTTTAAGTCAAGTTGTGGCATTCCTAAACGCTGCTCTCTGCTCAGCGTGGAATAAACATGAACGCCGACACTGAAGGAGCCACCGCCTGAATCTTTAATCTCCAATAATTTTAAGAACAAACACAGATTCTTGTTATTAATTTACTCATTTGTTTATTTGTTTCCCCCTCATCAGAAAATGTGATGCTAGAGTTTTTCTCTGACGTTGCGGACACGAATGCTGCGGCTGGAAAAATGAACTTTTTCCTCGATATTTCGGCCATCTTGAACTTGGATACACACCCTCCCTGCAAAGGGAACACAATATCCACTACATTTATTTGAAGAGGGATGTACCGTAATGACCTGCAGTAGATCGCTTTCTTTACTCCTTTCCTGTTGTGGTAGTTGGCAAAAACAAAACAAAATAAAAGCACGAGCATCCTTGGAGAAAGGAGAGATGAGTGACTGGTTGTGTCCAACGCAGTCGTTAAATGCTCATGTGTGCTTTTCTGAGACTTTTGTATTTTGACAATTTGGTGCAAATTCATGTGAGGTTACACCCACAAGCAAAAACAACTTGTTACTGAAAATGAACAGTGAGTGTCACTCCTACTGTTAGAACTTTATAAATCAAGAATTAGGCAGTAGTGAAAAGAGAGTACTTCAGTAAAAGTCAAGACGTTTACATTTTCGATTGATGTATTTTAATTTTTTTTTACAGTCTACTTGTTTCTATACTCCTCTGTGATTAGGATCAAGAGGAAACGATAAAGAGACATCAGGAAGAATTGAGAATGCTGCATGAGAAGTTGGACATTTACACAGACACCTCACTGGATCGCTTCAGACAGACAGCAATGGTAAAAAAAAAAAAAAAGTCACATTTTCTGGGCTGAATTTTATAACAAAACCAGAACAAAAAGGGTCTTAAATGTCAAATTATCTTGTAGGGATGCACGATATTATCTGCATGGTATCGGTATCGGCTGATGTTAGCGATAAAGTTAAATATCGGACATCGGCCATTCCATCAAAATAACTCACCGATATAAAAGGCTCTGTTTATTTATATATATATATATATATATATATATATATATATATATATGGCAATGTTTTTGTATGACAACCCACAATGTTATGACGTCACGCTTGCCTACCTGATCTCATCACGGCGGGAGAGGAAGAAGTGAAAATGTCGGCGGTGTGCAAGTTTTTTAAAGTGTCGGAAACTGATATCAGATTCAGAACTGCTATGTGCAATAACTGATCAGCGTCAGTGATGCGAGGAGGAGCGAAAACAAAGTCCTACAACATTTAGAACCTAATTGACCATCTCGAGAAATGTTGGAGAGAGTAAATGTCACGAATAAGTTTGACATTTAACATAATACAAGTTGAAGTGTTGCATCATCTTCAGCCCCCTTTTTGGCATCTGCATTTGGTGGCAGGCCAAACTGACAAAGACCATGAGGAATAATGTATTTTAATTCCACAGCAGAGAAAGCTGTGTAGTAAGTAGGTCTAGGGGAAAATTATCGGTATTGATATCGGTTATCGGCCAAATCAGTTTTAACACATTAGCATATAGGATTATCCCTATTATCTTGTATTTTTCATATCGTGGTAGAGAATTGTTTAAGCTCTGATTAAATGTTCAGTTCATGCTTTTATTAAATTAATGTGTTTGTTTGATCAGTGTTGACAGTCGTGTGTAATATCGCCTCTTTCCTGTTTTCAGCAACTGATGAAGAAGTCCACCATCAGAGTGCCAACGCCCAAGCACCTGGTGCGTCTGGCTGAGCTGGAGCAGACCGTGGCCGAGCAGGACGATTCCCTTAGCTCCATGACGGAGAAGCTGAAGCTGACCACCTCTGAGCTGCAGCGGCAGCAACGCGTCGTGGAAACACAGGCTAAGAAACACACGGACCAGATAAAACAGTGATTAAGCTTTTTAGTTGTGTGTGTGACAATGGTAGATTGTGAAATTTGTATTTAAGCACGCCTACGAAAGTAAAATAAAATAAAAAAAAAGTTTAAAGAGAAGATTTATGTGTTTGCTAGCTTTTCAAAATAACTTAAATGAACACATTATATTACCTTGGGTTAACTTTGAGATCAGCATTAACCCAAATGGCAAGTATCGATTTATTGCTTTCGTAATCTTTGAAAAGTGAACTAACCTGTGCAGGTTCTGTGTGACTGCTCTGTTGGACCTGTAAAGTAGAGGGAGCTTTAAAGGGATTTCATAGTTTCATTGACTGTTGGATCTGTGCGGTGTAAATTCAGTCGTCTGTATCGAGCCGTGAGGCGACAACCACGTGCAACCCAGGCATTAACGTCTCTCTGCCGCTCTGTCTATAAGCCTCCTGTTTAGAAGCACAACAGTCCATTCTAACCCGCCTAATCCTCCTCCATCCTTCACACGATGCCATGGATTTAAAAACGTTTATGACTTTAGAAGTTTTATTATGAATATACAGTAGTCCCTCGATTATCACGGGGGTTACGTTACAGGCGTCGGTGTGAAAAGCTGCGACGTTGGAACGCTAATCCAACAATGTTCAGTCAGGTCATGTGGACAGTTTCTTTTTTTGTTGAGCGATGTTTCACCCTCCATCCAAAGGGCTTCATCAATCTGTGGAGTCACAAACAAACTGTTTTCCCCACTAAGAAGTACACTCCTACAGTGGACCAACCAGTTTGTTGGCGATAAGATGGTTTCTGGGGGCCGTCCTCTCCCCCGTCGACTCCTCCCAGGCTGCTGTGGCTGCCAGCAAACTGGTTGGTCCACTATAGGAGTGTACGGCTTGGTGGGGAAACAGTTTGTTTGTGACTCCTCAGATTGATGTAGCCCTTCGGATGAAGGGTGAAACGTTTCTCAACAAAAAAAGAAACTGTCCAGATAACGTGACTGAACATTGTTGGATTTTTTTACCTGGATTACTGAGCATGAACTTTGATATATCCAACAATGTTCTGTCAGGTCATCTGGACGGTTTCTTTTTTCTTTTTCTTTTTTTGCTGAAACATTTCGTCCTTCATCCAGAGGACTTCTTCAATCTGAGGAGCCACCAAACAAGCTGAGTCCCACAAACAGCACACTCCTATAGTGGAAAAAATTTGTTTGCCGTCCTCTCCCCCATCAACTCCTCTGAGGCAGTGATGACAAAGTGGTTCAAAACACCTTGGTGGCTCTGTTCAGTGCCCTGAGAGGACATCTGTTGTGATGTGGCGCTATATAAATAAACTGAATTTAATTGAATTGGCTCTTGAGATTGAAGACGTCCTTTGGATGAAGGATGAAACGCCTCAGCAAAAAAAAAAAAAAACGTCCAGAAGATCTGACCGAATGTTGTTGGATTTTTACCTGGATTATTGAGCATGAACTTTAGTGAACATACTTATGTATGTACTGTACATTACTGCAAAATTGTACTCACCAGCTCTGCAGGCCAGCAGCTCGATTCCAGTTGGGCACACTGTTGGCTTCTGGGTAGTGTAGTTCTTTTGACTTGTGTTACAGTGAGGGGCTTATTAAAAAAAAAAAAGAAAAAACTACAAAATGGTGGTGCTTGTCCAAAGTTTTTTTTTTTGTTAACTTTTTATCTCGTACCATCCCAATCACGTGGGTAATATTAAAGTGGACAGTCGTGTACAATCTTACTTTGAAAAACTGCGAAAGTCGAACCACGAAGTAGTGAGAGACTACCGTATAAACGTTTTAGACCCATAGAACCTTAACAAGAAGTGATTAGTGGCGCCGAGGTCGGAGAGGGTAAATACTTATTTGCTGCTTTCTGTCTTAAAGGATTAGGTTATGTTTTTCACTCGGCGTACGTGTCACTGCTCTGATAGAGTAAATGAACAAGTCAATACTGTTGGACTTAAAAGAAAGAAGGATTATCTGGTAACCAAACAGTTACTTAGGGTAAATTAAAGGAGACTAGGGTTTAACGGTTTAGAAGTAAATCCGATTAAAGAGGGTTTTTAAAAAGTTCAATAGTGCAGCGGGTGGTTCAATAGTGCACGGGGTGATAGACATGTCAATCATGGCAGAGTGCACCCAAATGTATGGATGTTTTATTATTTTGAAAATGCACCACCAGTGACAACTACAACCTTTATCTTTCTAAATTTACCATCCTTATGACTTTTAGTAGAACTAAAGGTAAAAAGCCACATTAAAAAATAATAACCATGTCTGCACAAAGGAGCCTACAGAATAAACCCAAATTCAAGAAACATTACTTTGCTTGGCAAAGCTGAAATGATTTAACACAAGTTGTGACTCTCTAAACAGTCGTAAATCAGGAGTTTTCCTGTCTAAATATGTTTTTCTTGTTTTGGATGAACTGACTGTTGTAAAACTGACAGAGGATTTTTTTTTTTGCAGGCTGGAGGAACATTCTGCTGCCCAGGTTAAAGCTCTGAGCGGTGAGATCGAGGAGCAGAGGAGCCACATAGCTCAGATGGAGAAAGAGATGAACCACCTTCTCACAGAGCTGGATGCCCAGAAGGAGGCCAACGTCCGCTCCCCGAGCAACACCATGAAGAACCTGATGGAGCGACTAAAAGCAGAACTCACCCAAAAAGAGAAAAAGCTAAAGGTTGTGCACAGCTGACAGATCATTGCTCAGCTTTAAATAAATCCTCTTTAATAAAAGTGTTTTAATTGTGTGAATGTTTATGAAGCATTCACACTATTGAGATCCATTTTTCTTCCGTACGTTTTCGGCGTCTTTCTCGTTCCACAATTTTTGTGTTATTTCAACAAATCATAAATCAAAACATTCAGCTTATTCAGGATAATCCTTCTATGACTTTTGGTATTAGTGCAACTTTAGCTTTTTGAAATATTTAGCCTTTTCTGACTTTTTTTTTCCTCCTAGAAAATGAATTGAGCTCATTTTTTCTCTTAATGCTCCTTTCACATTTTGTTTTGGTTCAGCTTCTTTCAGCTTCCTTGTGCAAATTTAAACATTTTTTCAGCTACTTTCAGCTATTTTCAGCTGAGTTTTTTTTTCAGCTTTTGAGCTCCTTTCAGCTTCTTTCTGCTAACTACAGCATTTTTTTTGTTCTTTTCTAACTTTCTTTCTGCTAATTTCAACTTGTTATGCTCCTTTCAGCTCATTTCTGTAGTTTCAGCTTTTTCTGCTCTTTCAGCTACTATTTAGCTCTTTCGATGCTAATTTTAGCTTTTCAGCTACTACCACATTTTATGGTCTCATTTAAGTTCTTTCCACTTCCTTCTGGTAGTTTAAGCTTCTTCCTGCTTTTTCAGCTGCTTTTCAGACTTTTTTTTGTTGCTAATTTCAGCAGGTTTTTTTTTTATTATTATTATTTTGTTTGGGTGGGTTTTTTTTGTTGCTAATTTTTTTTTTTTTTTTGTGCTCATTTCTTATTTACAGTAGTCCCTCATCTATACCCTGAAGACCCACGATAAGTGAAAAACCACCAAGTAGGAATAGTAATCAAAGTAGTTTTAGTTAATTTTATTACTCTAAAGCTCTAAAAGAGCACAGAATGTCATGATTTCAGCTCCCTGCCTCCTCTGCTCTTTGCCACCGGCTGCAAGCGCTCTTGGCCACGCCCACTCTGCACGGTGAACAGCTGATCAGCTGCAGCAGGAAGTTTATCCTGCAGTATGGGCTGCACAAAGGTGCATCAGGTGCTAAATAATTTAAAATAATTTATTTTAAATAAAAATTCCATGCCGATAGTGCGGCTCAGCCATCAATCAGCCAATTGTGTGTCATTTCCACCCTTATTTTGAAAAACCACGATAGCGCGAGTCCACGATAAACGAACAGCGAAGTATCGAGGGACTACTGTAAATGTAATTCATCAAATTTGTGTTCTTTCTGCATTATTTTGCTAATTTAGCCTTGTTCTTTCATTTCAGCTACATTTCAGCATGTTTTGAGCTAATTTCAGCTGTTTTTCAGCAAGCTCATTCACGCTGCATTTTATAGTTTCATTTGAATTTCATTCCACATTTCAGCAATAAAAAAAAATCTGTTTCAAGAATTCATCATATGAAAGAATCAATTCATCATGAGGTGACAGCCAGTATTTAGTCACATGTCAGGACTCCAGTCTGTACAAAAAAAGAAAGAACAGTTAATGTGACAGGACAGTAAATCCAGAAATCACTCAACTGGTCGAATGCATCGCAGCTAGCTTGTCTTTTGTGTTTTTCAGGCTCTCAGCAAGGCTCTGTTGGCTCTACGGGCGGAGATGACAGCTGCAGCAGAGCAGCAGGTCATAGCGCATGCTGCCCAAAAGGAAGAGAGCCTCAATGTACAAATGCTTGTTGACAGACACACCAAACACCTGAAGGTAAGATGACTTATCACAACATACCTGCTGGTCCTCGGTGTGCCATGTTTCATTCACTGTTGAGGTAAAGAATCATCTTGAAGAAAGCTTTGTAGGTGGGTTTAGATTACACAACCTGGTGTATAGAAAATAATTTCCACAAAGCAGCTGATGTTTAATTAACTGTACCTCTTCGTTTAAGCCCCCTTACAAATAATCGCCCAATACGTTTTAATTCACGTCCACTGCATTTTCAGAAAAGCCCGTTCACAAAAAGTATAATGTGAAGCGTGATCAGCAATACTTTTCTGTGACATGAACATGAGGACGTTTTCCTTTCTGAACTGGACAACAAGCTACATTCGAAGTTTCTGGTTCGTTTCCTGTTTGTGGACACGTGTCTGACTTCAGTGGGCTCTAATTTCTTTCATTTGTCGTCATCATCCGTTCATCTCTGGAGGCTCATCTACATTTCAGCAATTAAAGAAAATCAGTTTAAAGAATTCATAATGTGAAAGAATCAATTCATCATAAGGTGACAGCCACTATTTAGTCACATCTATGATCTCGAGAGGGTTGTATTGACTGAAAATAAACATGTCGTTTGTGGTATGGAGGAGAGGAAAAGCCCAAATTTAATTTACTCTCTTCATGTATTAAAAATAAACTTTTACTGCTGGTAATAAATCCATAAACATAAAAATATCTAATAAAAAATAAATACAGTACATTCATTCAACTTTCATGTTTACATTTCTTGCAGTGTTCCCATGCAGTCTTTAAAAGTAGGACATTTTCATTAAATATTTTCAAGTTTAAATAAGTTTAGAAAAAATAAAATTAAAGTATGAAGAAAAAAACCTGTCTTTCCAGATTGATTCATCAGTTTTTCCACAACAGGTTGAACAACTGGGAGATAAAGTTGGAGAGTCCAGCCTGAGATGGTTTGGACATGTCCAGAGGAGGGACAGTGGTTTGGACATGTCCAGAGGCGGGACAGTGGTTTGGACGTGTCCAGAGGAGGGACAGTGGTTTGGACAT
>NC_056507.1:7121838-7122025 GCF_014905685.2 Nematolebias whitei
TTGGACGTGTCCAGAGGAGGGACAGTGGTTTGGACATGTCCAGAGGAGGGACATTGGTTTGGACATGTCCAGAGGAGGGACATTGGATTGGACATGTCCAGAGGAGGGACAGTGGTTTGGACATGTCCAGACATGGGACAGTGGTTTGGACGTGTCCAGAGGAGGGACTGTGGTTTGGACGTGTCCA
>NC_056507.1:7122035-7148552 GCF_014905685.2 Nematolebias whitei
GTGGTTTGGACGTGTCCAGAGGAGGGACTGTGGTTTGGACGTGTCCAGAGGGGGGACCGTGGTTTGGACGTGTTCAGAGGGGGGACATTGGATTGGACGTGTCCAGAGGAGGGACAGTGGTTTGGACATGTCCAGAGGAGGGACAGTGGTTTGGACATGTCCAGAGGACAGACAGTGGTTTGGACATGTCCAGAGGACAGACAGTGGTTTGGACGTGTCCAGAGGAGGGACAGTGGGTATATTGGTAGAAGGATGTTAGAGATGCAGCTGCCATGAAAAAGACAAAGAGGAGATATATGGATGCAGTTAGAGAGGACATGGAGGTAGTTGGAGTGAGGACAGAGGACGCAGAGGACAGAGTGAGGAAGAGGAGGATAACTCACTGTGGCAAATCCCTGAAGACGGAAAAGAAGAAGCTAGATCAGGGCTTTGTGATGGCCACTCTTAAACATTGACTTTGTTCTCCCAAAGCCGCTTGGTGACTACTGTGACAGTTTGTCCATTTGGAAGACCCGTCTGCATCCAAGTTTTAAACCCTCTGGTTGATATCTTGAGATGTAGCTTCAATATTTCCCTAATGTTCTTTCCTCGGTTGCCATCTTTTTTGTGAAGCGCAGCAGCCTTTCCTGCAGCCCAACATATGATATTGCAACCCCAGTACTTTCTTTTCTATAGAAAAAACTTCTCTATAGATTTAGCTGTTTGTTGTCAGTCGGTGCAGAATGTACATCATCAAGACAAAAGGAATCTCCCTACTGTATCGGGCACGTTCTGAAAAAACTTCATTAATGTGTAACCCATCACATCAAATGAAGGATAAGTTGTATTTGGTCAAACTAAACAAAGCACACTTTCAGTTTCCTGACTTTTAAAGCTACATGTTGATTAAAACATCCTGATATCATGAGCGGCTCCAGAGTTGTGGCTTGATTTGTCTTGAAAAATGCAACACTTATTTAACAAAGGTTTGAGAAATGTATCTGTGACAAAATTTAAAACATTTTGTAAATTATGTGTTGGTCCAGACAATTCAAGCCGTATCTCTGGAACCACTCATATCATCAGGATGAACTACAACCTAGATCATCCTGATGATGTTGACATTGCTGCTACAAATTACTGTTTTAAAAGTCACAGTCGTAGCCATAAATAAAAATGAATGAAACAACTTCAATAACTTGTACTGTTCAAAATCAAAACCATTTGTCCATTTTACAGGTACTGCATGTTGTGTTTTTGGAGCCAGAGTCTGTGCTTTAGGGATGTGCGGCTGTTCCTTTGATACAAAAGTCAGGCCTTCACACCCTCCCATCTTGCTAGCAGGCTGTCACAATGTCCATCACCTTTTTTAAGTTTCCAGTAATTAATTGAAACAAAGCCTTCTCTAAAATTAACCTCTGAATATACAGCAGCAAGGAAAGAACTACTAGAGTTAGGCCTGTCGCAATAAGCAATAAATCATTAAATGCATTAATCGCATAATAAATGAAAATTATCAACCTCATTTTCATTTATCGGCTTTATCGTTTCTTCGTGTCTTTCTTTCTACTGAAGACATTGGATGACAAAAGGCTCACTCCGGTGCTCTTCACTGACCCCGCCCTTTCTCTTTAAAATCTCTTTTAACGATCCAAAATCATGTTTTTGGATCGTTAAAAGCAGCTAAGCTACGAGCTAAGCTAACAGGCCGACCTCAGGGAAAAAATCTCCTTCTTGCCGATGCTCCAAAATTCACAGTTGAAACCAGTGCCTTCGTGTAAAAAGTTGTTTTTCTCTGCAAAGAAGCCGAGAACTTGTTTACTGATTTTTTTTTCAATTAAAAGCTTTGTGTGACAAATGCTATGCTAAAGAGCTCAAACCACACCTAGCGTCCGCCATTTTGACAACCGAAGAAAGACAGCCCATTTCACATCAAGGGGCTTCCCTCACATTTTTCTTAAAGAGACACTCTGCTCCCTCCCTCGCTATCCAT
Source organism: Nematolebias whitei (assembly GCF_014905685.2). NCBI lineage: Eukaryota > Metazoa > Chordata > Actinopteri > Cyprinodontiformes > Rivulidae > Nematolebias > Nematolebias whitei. The sequence continues at coordinate 7,124,008 of NC_056507.1, forward strand.
CCTTCGATTCAAACAGTCTTATACTGCCATCCTGTGGTGGAAAAAAGTACTACACTCAAAACAAATTAAAAATGTCTTCTTAAATTTGACAAAAATTACTAATTATTGTCAAATTTCAAACAATATTATCGTTTATCGCAATAATTTCTGAGACGATTCATCGCCCAGCAAAATTTGTTATCGTGACAGACCTAACAAGAGTCAACACCTGAAGAAAATTATCTGAAGGTTGTTTTTTGTTTGTTTGTTTTTGAGGACATACCGGTAGTCTAGGTTGTTTACATGGAGGAGAACTGGATTTAAAATTGTTCTGAGACAAACGTATGGGGATGCATGTCCCCTTCCGGCTTCAACTTCCAGGATTTCATATGGGATCTAATGGACCCCGTATTTTAACCCAACCAGAGGGTTTAAAACTTGGCTGCAAATGGGTCTTCCAAGTGGACAATGACCTTAAGCATAATGTCACAGTAGTCACTATTGGTCTATATATGGCCAATGTTTTTTTAATAGATTCAGTGTAACATAAATTGATTTATATGTGTAATTTTTGTTGCGCACTTGTGACTTGTTAGATCATCTAAGACGCCCACTGAAGCAGCCTTGGTGACTTTGTAATCCATTTAAGTCTACTTATTAAAGCTTGGCATTAATGTTTGTGAAATGAAATCATGGAATTTTATCCAGAATACCCCTTTTCTTAAAGGCACAGGTGCAAGAACTTAACAAAGAACTTCAAGCTGCAAAAGAGTCTGCCAAAACATCTAGAACTCAGGAGAACAATCTAAAAGAAGAAGTCAACAGACTAAACCAAGACATCCAGAGATGTCTGAAAACTCAGAAACAACTTCAGCTTGAAAAAGAGGAGCGAGAGCAAGAGATCCTGGAGCTTCAGCAGCAGGTGAAGAGGCTCAGCAGTGCCATACAGGTTTGTATCTAAGTGTGTTTGCAGAATTTAAGGGAGGCACCCATCTTTGTTAGACTTTGGCCTTGAGTCCGCTGTTATTGTCCCCCATCATAGAGAGAAGAGAGGGATTGGAAATACCCTCTCTCCATTCATCCCTCCGTCTTGTGAGCCGAATAATTTGAAAAATACCTGAAGTACCAACTTCCATTTTGGTTTGTGGCTGCATATTAGTCTTAGGAAAGTTCCCTAGTAAAAATTGGGTTGCCATGTCAAAATCCAAGGTGGCTGCATCTACAGTAGTCCCTCACTTTTCACTTATATCTTGCACCAAATATTTTAAGGTTTGCTTGCATCCCATGTTCCAGACACCAGCGCGATAGGTGAAAATCCGCGACGTAGGAACGTTCTATTTATTTTAGTATCTATATATATTTTAAGGCTTTATAAACCTTTCCCACATTCTTGCAATGTTCTTAACAATGTTGTAAACTCTCTTAACGCTCTAAAAGTGCACAGCGAACGAGAGCAGACAGACTGATGCTACGGTTACTGAGCCAATCAGCGCCTGGGGGCGGACTGGCTATCGAGAGCACTGGGACATTTCCCAGTACTCCTGATGGCCAGTAGCGATAGGGAAAGACAGCCCCCCACCCCACCCTCTCCTTTCTCTTTCCGAGTCTGTCTGTCACAGCAGAGCTGTATGTCTCTGCTCTGCTGTGACAGACAGCCTCAGAAAGAGAAAGGAGGGGGCCATCAGCGATCACTGAGCAGGCCAGGCCACTGGGAAATGTCCCAGTGCTCCTGATGGCCAGTCTGCCCCTCAGCACAATGCTCTGATTGGTCGCCTTCCATCAATCAGCTAATCGTGAGTCATGTAAAATCTTACGTCGAAAACATGAAAGAGTGAGTCCGCTAAAGTCAAACCACAAAGTATCAAGGGATTACTGTATATGTATATATAAACATTGTGGGCTGGATACCACCCTAATCATATGAAGAGACTAATTTTTATATTACGTAAAAGTATAGTTTTCTCAAATTATTGGGGTGGACCAAGATTAATATTTGATGGTCTTGGCCACCATTGACCACCCCCTAGCTCTGCCATTTCAACTGGTGGTGGATAAAATTCTCCCTGATCTCACCAGGATCAATCATTCTGCGCCGCCTCAGTCAAGCAAAATAAAAATAAAAAAATACCTCTCTTAGAGACAGTGTAACTACTACCCACTTGAATATCTTGCACCAAATATTTTAAGGTTTGCTTGCATCCCATGTCCAATTCCAGTCCAGAAAAACATTCCTCCCAAAAACTACAAAACGTTCACTAATCGAATCCATCAGCAATGGGAGACATCTTGTTACTTTTGTTAAAGGCACGAGCTGCAGACGGACACATTCACGATCAGCCACATGACAGCCATTATCATCACATGTGGACAAATGATTAGCTGGCATTTGGACCTTGAAATATAATGAAACGCTGATATGTGAAACATGCAAAGTCCATTAAGCTCCTCCACAGCCAAGAAAAATCAAGGCAAAGAAATGCTTCAAGAATTATATCTCACGCTGTCCTTGGATTTCAAATTAACTCTTAAAAAATGGTTTTGAGTCGATTTATTTGCAGTAGGTATTCATGTAGAAAGTTTTTTAACAAAGCATTTACTTTTAAGATGTTTTCCAACAGCCAGAAAAGCTGTCAAGTTACACAAATTTAATTTGTTTTAATTAGAATTGTTATGCCTTCAACACACTTTCTACATTGTTTAATGATTGTTTGAGGGTTACTGTAGGTCACATTCATCAAGGATTTTGTAAAACAAAAATTGCATTAAAAAAAACAACGGATATTCTTCACATTTGTTTGCAACTAAATTTGGCAATCAATAGTTTGAAATATTTTTGCACAGCTCATTTGCATGTGAGTTTTGCTTTAACACTCGCCACATCTTGATTTTGTCCCCCCAAAATGACTCCACTCCAGTCGACTTTCGTCCTTACATCTTTTAATCTACGTTTTTAAGAAGAAGCGAAATTAAAGCTGGATTTATATTCCTCATGTTACAGTATTGCATTCTATGCCAGTTACCACCCCCTCCTCTACCCCACCCCACATGCTGTTCACACTTGGGGTTTATTTTACCTTCTCAGTAGCCGTTACATTCTTAGACTGTTAGGCAAAAGAAGAAGACTTTTTAAAAATAAATTATTCAACAGATTTTTGTTAGTGAGTGGTGCGTGTTTAGTGTTTATTTGTATCGATAATACACATACACAAATATTTCAAATCAAAAACATATAAAAACTGCCTATTTTGAGAACTATGATGGCGTTAACTCGGAAAAAGACCCTGATAGGATCATTTTGTCTTGGATCTGTATAAAAACGAGCTGAATTTTTGTTTTTGTCACTTTGTGTTTGCTGCTTAGAATCAAGCGGAATCTACCAGGAAAGGGACTACTATTGAGAACCTGCAGAAAAAAATCAGGAAGTTGGAGTCTGACTTGGAGAAAAGTGCTGAAGTAAAAAATGTCAAAGAAGATCACAGAAAGGTAGGAGCTATTTTTAATAGAAAAACATGATGAGAAAGTATAAAAACTTGTTTTGGTGTTTAAGGAAAATTAGAAACAAGGTGAAGTGAAACAAAATGTTCATAAATGGACAAAGTTACGGTATGATACATGATATGATATACACTGCTAACAAAGACAGTAATGTCACAATAAATACTTCTGTGATAATTAATGAATTATTAAACTGACATATTGCAATGTTATTACAAAATAACTGTAAAAAAGATAAAATTGTTGAGCATCTCTTAATTTTGTAGCTGTAACCTTTTTTCATTGCCAACTGCAGTTATCCTGCTGTTGAAATCCATTCTTACTTTTACTGGTTAACTTCTGTCAAGCTTCCATCCATCCATCCATCCATTCATCCATCCATTCATTCATCCATCCATCATCTTCTGCTTGTTCTGAAGTTGGGTCTCGAGGGGCAGCAGCTTGAGCAGGGAGGCCCAGACATCTCCTTCCACAGCCACCTCTTCCAGCTCTTCTGGGAGGACTGCAAGGCGTTCCCAGGCCAACTGAACGACATAGTCTCTCCAGCGTGTCCTGGGTCTTCCCCGGGCTCTCTTCCCAGTCGGACATGCCCAAAGCACCTCCCTAGGAAGGTGCCATGGGAGCATCCTTACTATATGCCCGAACCACCTCAACTGGCTCCTCTCGACGTGGAGGAGTAGCGGTTCTACTCCCAAGTCTCTCCCCGATAACTGAATTTCTCACCCTATCTCTAAGTGAGAGTCCAGCTACCCTGCAGAGGAAACATTTCAACTGCCTGTATCTGCGATCTCATTCTTTTGGTCACTAACCAGAGCTCATGACCATAGATGGACCGTCATTCATATTGTCCTGCTTTTTTGTGTCAAACCCTTACCTCAAAGAGTGTTCAAATTTAGGTTGGAATTGACTTATAGTTTGATTATTGATGCTAATGAGCTCAAGAAGATATTAGCAAAAAATTACTGTTTATATTGTTATACAGAATAGTTATTGAAAGATTGTCAAACATTGGATTCAAGAACAGTGTGTCTTTTGTCCTGGTCAAGGGACTGTGAACCTGCACCCTTATAGAGTTGCCAAGGAGTTCATGGGATTTTGACTTGGCAGTCTGCATGTGTTTTGTAGATCTGGAGAAGTCTTATAACTGTGTTCTCTGAGGAATTCTGTGGGGGGTTTCTGTGAGAACATGAGCTACTGGTGTTGCTACTAAGAGCTATATGGACTCTGTATAACTAAAGGAAGGTCTAAATCTGCATCATTTGCATAAAGTCAGGCTCATTCCCAGTCAGTTGGGACTTTGACAGTTTGTACTGTTTATGAGCAGGATCTTCGGACGCAATTAGAGAGGAAGGTGCTTTGTTTGAAAACTCCAGAGTCTCATCTCTGTTATTTGAAATTGATGTGGTTTTCTTGACACCTTCAAGCCAAACATCTTTTCCATGTACCGGAGTGGTTCAGAACCAAGTGTGAAGCCACTGAGAGAGTCATCTCCTCTAAATCTGAAGCCATGGTTCTCACCAATAGTCATGAGTAGGCCTGTCACAATAGCAAATTTTGCTGGACGATTAATTGTCTCAGGAATTATTGCGATAAACGATATTGTTTGAAATTTGACAATAATTAGTAATTATTGTCAAATTTAAGAAGAAATTTTTAATTTGTTTTGCATGTAGTACCTTTTTTTGACAACCAGATGGCAGTATAAGCCTGTTTGAACAGAAGGATGGATAGTAAAGGAACAAGCAGCGTGTCTCTAAGAGAAATGGGAGAGAGACCCCTTGACGTGACATGGGCTGTCTCTCTTCGGTTCTCAAAATGGTGGACGCTGGGTGTGGTTTGAGCTCTTTAGCATAGCATTTTTCACACAAAGCTTTTAATAAATAATCGGTAAACAATATCCTGATGCATGCTCAATAATCCAGGTAGAAAAATCCAAAAAAAGTTGTATTCGATCCTCTGGACATTCAAAAAACAAAACAACAAAAAAAATGTAGAAACGTTTCGTCTTTCATCCAAAAGACTTCCTCAGTCTGAGGTGCTGTATTCAGCTCAGTCTCTTAAATAGCACCTTCTCAGAGTGGATCAACCAGTTTTGCTGCTGACAACCAAAACCAGCTGATCACATGCTCAAGAAGGACCATCAGCCTAACAATGGGTCATTAGCACACTGATGGCTGTTTACTACTCACAGAGGGCTGAGTGATACTAGCAATCACAGCATTGTAAGAGGGGGACAGTTGAACCCGGAGGCTCCACCCCTGTTTAATGATGGACGATTTCTTTTCACAAAGATGGCCTCCTTTACTCCTCTCTCAAACCATCGTTCCTCTCTATCCAGAATGTGAACATCTTCATCCCTGAAAGAGTGACCGCTGGCCTGGAGAGGAGTGTAGACCGCAGAATCCTGGCTTGATGTTGTTGCTCTTCTGTGCTGGTCCATCCTTTTGGCCAGTGGCTGTTTAGTTTCCCCGATGTAAGACTGATCACAGCCCTCCTGACACTGAACAGCATACACAACATTACTCTGTTTGTGCCGGGGGACTGGATCTTTGGGATGAACCAGTCTTTGCCGTAGTTTAAAAGCCACTGGGACGTTATGTTTAGAAAATAAACGTCTCAGTTTCTCTGATACTCCCTCAACATATGGAATGACCACTGGTCTGGGTCTGGGTTCCTCCTTTTCACCTGTTGGCTGACTGGAGTCCTGTTTGGGTTTCTTCTCTGCTTTCAGGAAGGCCCAGTTAGGATATCCACATTGCTCTAGAGCCTGTCTTGTGTGGGATTTCTCCTTCTGCCTGGCTCCTGAGTTAGTGGGGACGCTGTCTGCTCTGTGGTACAGAGTCCTCATAACTCCTAACTTGTGCTCCAAAGAGTGATAATAATAATAATAATAATAATGTCATCACAATGTCAGCACTGTATGTTTCCATACAATGGCGAAATTAGTCTCTGCATTTAACCCATCCACCACCAGGTGGTGCAGTGGGCAGCTATTGAAAGCGCCCGGGGGACATTTTGGGGATTAGACGTGCTGCCCAGAGACGCCACGTGATGTGCAGTGACTGGGGATCGAACCTGGGACTCTCGGGTCCCAAGCCGGCTGCCCTGCCTCTACACCATCTCGGCCCGGAGTCAAACTGCAAATACTGGTCTGTGTGGGTGGGTTTGCAGTACACCTCGGGTTGCAAATGTCCTCTATCAGAGACTGAGACCTCACAGTCCAAGAAAGCCAACCTGCCATTTTTTACATCTTCTCGTGTGAACTTGATGTATTTATGCACAGAGTTGATGTGGTCAGTAAAATGTTGGACTTCCCAGGAAGAACTTCTTATGTTATTTCAATGAATCTCTGAACTTTCCGTCATAGCTTGAACCAACACCAGGTGGGCTTTAGACACCCCCATCTCCCCTTTGCCCATACCCCCAACATACTAAAGACCTAAAGCCTTGCACTGTGTTTGTATTTATTACCATTTGATGTGTTCAGCTGATGTAAAACTTATTTTTCTTAAAGAATAAGGAAGAAATTGTGCGATGGGAAGAAAACAAAAAATGGCAAGCCAAGATGGAGAAAGTGAAGAATTTACTGAAGGAAAAAGAACAAGATAATGAATCCTTGTCAAAGCAGCTCGGCACTCTTAAAGACCTTTATGCCAGGTCAGTGTATATATCTTTCTAGTGGGTTTGCACAGCTTTCTTGGATTTTCTCATTGATGTTGCTGATTTATTTCGTCCTCAGTCTTCTCATTTGGAATCAAAGGAAGCTCAGGGCAAGCTGTACATAAGTCACTAGAGCTGTGTAATGTTTTAAATTCACTTCCTTCTGTATTTTCCTGTTTTTGCAGACAGGAACAAGAAAAGGCTGCGGTTCTGAAAAAACTGAAGCCCCGGGGTGTGACTGCTGTCCAAGTAGTGGGGGTGCGATCCACTGAAATGGAGAGGGAGGTAGTGGAGCTGAAAAATAAAAATTCTGAGCTGGAGACCCAAATCATAACTTTAAGGTATGTGTCAGCCATCAAAAGTCTTCATTACTCCACAATGTCCTGACCAACGTAAACACCAATTTATCTTTCTTACATTCCTTAAAGTTTTCCACTTTTGCTTTGGTGATAGTTTTGTAGGAGTTTCTCTGACAGATTAAAGACCTGTTGAGTTTCTTTTTTTAAGTCTTCGCACCCATTCATCTCAACCTTCCTCAGGTGTAAAGCTTTTGCGGAAAACCTATGAATAGTTAATATCTCTTGTAGATAGCTTATGGAGAAATAGCGTTCGCGTCCGACTGATGACCTAAAGACTAAAACTTGCTAGATAGTTCTTAAGATGTAAGAGATCTGTTCTCACTCGCATGATTGAGACGTGTTTTTTTTTCTCATGGACATTTTATACTCAGAGGAACTGCAGCATACATCATACACAAAGAGCGATAACACAGTGACAATAGGGTTAGCAGAGTGGCCGTTTAATGTCTGCTAATGTTGGAGGAGGAAGATCTGGTGTTTTTGTTTTTAACTAAGGAGACGCACTAATTTTCAAATTTGTCACAAAGAGACCACCACTGTTTCTTACAGGCGAACATCGTGTTCCTAAGCTGCCCGCTGAGGCATACGCCCTCCCTGCCAGCGCAGCCACAGCTGTCTGTCTCGGCGATGTCTCCTCAATGCACAAGATCTGTGCTATTTCCTTCCTTGAGTTCTTTGATTACCGTTACAGGATTTATTTGATTATGTTTTATCAGTTTTGCTAGAACACTTGTAAAGATGGCTGTTTTTTCTAACAGCCTCAGCCAGTTACTCCTCAGTAGAGCAGCTAATGTGAAATAAGAGCAGTATATTTTTTTCTGCGTTAACACACTCACAAATTTCTGACCACACAATTCTTGGCACATACCCCTGTGAGAAAATAGTTCTACCAGACGCTTCTGCACATAACCAGTTCTTGCAAAGCCTGCAAGAATAAAACGACGTAATTTTCATCATTCAACTGCAGCAGTGAGAACAGACTTCTTAATGTCTTGCAAAGAATAATTCAAGCTTAAAGCTTTCTACATAGTTTGCATGACGTTAAACATCTGTTTGTATTCACGTGGTTGTGAGATGTTCTTTTTGCATATTTTATACGCGGAGAGAAACATACTCCTGGTAATCCCTCCCACTGTCCTAGTGCAGCACTTGTCATGCACAAGCAGAAAGAACATAACATTGACAGCACTGTTGTCAGAAATCTTTATTTTCAGTTATTGATGGAGGAGTTTTTACCAAGGAGTAGTGCTGTTTTGTAAATTTGTCACAGAGACCACAGTTTCCAACAAAAATGTGCAGAAACGTGTCCCAAGGTGTCAGAGTCAGAGTCAGAGTCAGAGTTTCTTTATTGTCATTCGCACCTCATGTGGTACATGTGGTGGAGCGAAATTATGTACACAAGGTCCCAGTTACATCCAACAATAAAATGTATAAGAAAAACAGTAATAACATCTAAGATATGAACTAAGAAAAACATCAACTAAATATACACTAAGCACTCATAACATAAAACATTGAACATCAGCACAAACATGAACATGAGTCTGTGAGCGGATGTGCACGCATGAACACATCAACATTGAAACAGATCAGCAGCAACATGAAACAGATCAGCAGCAACATGATATGGTTTTTCACAGTGATTATTCTAGTTAGAGATTCATGAGTCTAACAGCTTCAGGGTAGAAGCTGTTCCTCAGTCTAGTGGTTCTACACTTAATGCTCCTTAACCTCCTTCCTGAGGGGAGTGGGGCAAAAAGTGTGTGTGCTGGGTGAGTGGGGTCCTTTATGATGCAGGTGGCCCTCTTCCTGCATCTGGAGGTGTAGATGTCTGTGATGGTGGGGAGGCTGATTCCGACAGACTTCTGTGCAGCCTTCACCACTCTCTGCAAAGCTTTTCTTTCTGCAGCTGTGCAGCCTCCATGCCACACATTGATGCTCGAGCACAGGATGCTCTCCACTGCACACCTGTAGAAGGAGGTGAGGACTGAGCTTCCCAGACCAGCTCGCCTCAGCCGTCTGAGGAAGTAGTCTCTGATGAGCTTTCTTGATCAGGCTGGTGGTGTTGTTGCTCCAGCTGAGGTTGTCATTCATGTGTACACCCAAGTACTTGTAGCTGGAGACCACTTCCACCGCAGATCTTCTTATGTTCAGGGGGTGTAGATGTTTTTGTTCCTTCTGAAGTCCACCATCATCTCCTTTGTCTTCTTCACATTGATGTGAAGGTTATTCTCTTTGCACCAGCTCTCCAGGTGTTCCACCTCTTGCCTGTAGCTGGACTCATCAGTGTCTTGTGGCCTTCACAGATAAGAGGCCACCTGTGTCTTCATGTTGTCTCCTTCCACAAGTTTTTTAAGCTTTATTTGACTGTTCATATGTTTTGCTGTAAAGATAGCTGAATTTCCTAACAGCCTTGGCCAGCTGCTCCTAAGCACAGCAAGTGAAGTGAAACAAGAGCTCTGTAGTTCACCAGCTTTAAGCACGCCCACAAAGTTCTGACTATTCAAACAATACTTGGCACAAACCCCTGCAAGAGAAAAAGTTCTGCCAGGAGCTTGTGTTGTCAATATATTGCAGAGCCTTATGTCTTTAGCCTTAAGCCTTAATGCGGCCAAGAACAAAGTGGTCTTAAGATCAGATTTATAAAATGCTTATAGTGGTTTATGTGAACGATATTTTATAAATATTTACACCAGTGTAAAAAGATGGCGGCAGCAGTGAGCGTTAACTCTTCAACTCCTGTCTAGGTTCATTTCTAAACTTAGTTAAAATTTTGCTGAAACGACTATATATCACAGATTGACATGATGTTACCATTTATCAAGCAAACCTTCCAGAGGACCTGACTTTGTTGGATTTTTTTTTTACGTGGATTATTGAGCATGAACTTTGATATTTATCAAGCAGCTTTCACGTGAACTGCTCTGAAACTTTGGAAACTGGAGTTGTTTCACAGCTGCACCGTCTACTTTGATCTCAGCTGTATTTGTATTTGCTAGTAGCTCATCAATCTCGCCAGATGTAAACTCTGTTTCTCCAAACTGAGGTTGTTTAAATAGTTATCTAGTACATGTAAGATAATTTCTTTATAGATTTTCCACAGAACAAAATAGCCAAATTATCAAAAAATAAAATATGCACCTTCTTGAAATAAGACGATGATTGATGCATAAAACTTTTTGTTCCTATTTACATTAAAGCTTTTGAGGTTATTTTTGCAGCTGCGTGTGAAGACACATTTAAAGAATCCCAATTTCTCTTTATGTTTTAAAGTAATGAAGGGCTGTAAATTTGTTCCTTAGTTGAGACATTCTTGATGGATTACATTTATTTTGGACTATGTACCAATTCACAATTGTGTTTTAAATGGTTTGGTTAAATTTTTTTGTGATAGGGTTCAGTGTAGTGTCTTATATTTCTTAACATTTTATCACAGGTTATATATGACACATGAAAGATAAGTGTGTGTATGTGTGTGTGAGAGAGAGAGAGATTAAATTTTTTTTAATTTGTAACAATAAATAGTTACGTTTACTTTTATGTGTGCAGAGTGTAGCTACCATGTTTTTCAGTGATCATAGAGTAAGTTCACTTCTAAACCTAATGCATCATGCTCACATGTGCTGCCAGTACTTTTTTTTTTTATCCCTGAGAAAGACAAAAGCCAAGTACTACCCTTCTAAGTATCTAAACTATTTCCTTCATATTGTCTACTTATTGAACAAAAATGTGCCAATGTACAAATACCACTGACCACTCTTTGAAGTTTCTGGCAGGAGCTTCAGTTTCGGAGACACTGATTCAGAGTCCAACAACTTTTATTAGTCCTAGTGGGTAAATTATTCACACCTGGATTTCTTAGAAGCTACGTTCATGCGTCTTTTATTCCTGACTATGTTTGTGTTGGAGGGAGGCACGGTGGCACCAAGCCTGTCACGATAACAAATTTTGCTATAATGGATTTTAAAGAGAAAAGACAAAGGGGGTGGTCAGTGAAGAGCTCCGGAGTTGAGCTTTTTGTCATCCAGTGTCGTCAGTAGAAAGAGAAAGATGAAGAAACGATAAAGCCGGTAAATGAAAACGAGGTCGATAAGTTTCATTTGTTCATTTATGGATGGATGGATGTTTTTATTGATTACCATTAACCTCTCCAAATTTAAGATGACTAACAGCACCAGCCTGATCTATTTTAAAGAGTTGCACAAAGTTTGTGTAGCAGCTTCTGCATTCCTTTGATACACACGTTGATATTTTGTACTGATCAGTCGATTCGTATTAGTTATTTTAGACGCAACACTAAAATATGTTTGTGTGTTTTCTGAGTTGTTCAGTAGTAAAGATCAGTTGTAAAATATTTCAGAACATCATAGATAGAGAGTTGTTTTTCTATGGTAATCGAAGGCTGAGTTGTCCTTGAAGGAAAGCATCTCACCCTCCACTTTTCATGCTAAAGTTTAAAACTAGGATCATCTTCAGTGTTTCCCCTAACATTATCCAAGAGCGCACTCGCCCTGTCAACAAAAGCAAGCGCCCTGACTTCCAAAATGGCTGACATTCCCAGCAAACTCCCACCGCACTTTTGGGTTTACCGCGTCTGTTCCACATCTTCCCCCACCATCTGATCTAAATCAACACCAGGTGATCAGTTGACAGCTCAGCACCTCTCTTCACCCGAGCGTCCACAGATCATATGACACGACTACAAAGTCAATCATCGATCTGCACCCTAGGGTGTCCTGATGCCATGTGCGCTTATGGACACCCTTATGTTTGAACATGGTGTTTGTGATGGACAAATCCTGACTGACACAAAAGTCTGCTGGCATTTCAATCTTCATGGATACATCAGTTGGCCTACAGTAGTTATTAAATGTGTCCAACAATCTTGCAAAGAAAATAGACCTGCATGTTAATACTGTGCATTGGCACTACAGAAAACTTATTCACTGATAACATAAAATTAGCAAATGAAACTCATTTTAAGTATCTTTGTATCTTTACCAGTGACTGTTCAATGAAAGTGGAACTTGCTTCTCATATTCATTCAACTTCCTGTGCTTTTGGACAAACATGAAAGAGTTTTTGACCCACGTGACCTCACCATGTCCGCCAAGGTCAAAGTTTACAATTAGTGCTTGACGTCACTGTTGCTGTATGGAAGTGAAACACAGACGCTACAGCAGCAAGAAGTCTTAACAATTATGCACCATCCAGCAACGGCATCGTTGCCTGATAATGAATAAATGGCACCGATATGTCAGCAACGAGGATGTCTTGGTACATGCTGGTGTTGAAGACAGTGAACTGAGACTTGTTGGTAGCCTACTGCGCTGGCTCGGCCATGTTTGTAGACTGGACGATGACGGACCTGTGAAAGCACGTCTGTATGGCGAACTGTTTCTGGGAACTTGACCTGGCGGCAGACCACACCTGAGGTTTAAATCCACTTGTAGAATTGTCTTGAAAAGTGCTCATGTGCGCAGTCAATAGGACACTGTAGTAAAAGATAAAGACAGAGACTGCTGATACACCGTGTGTGTGACAGCCACAATGATCTAAAGATACAACTTTATGAGAAAAGGAAGAGAAAAAAAAGAAAATAGGAAATAAGTTGTGTACTAACCGAGGTTCACAAGATGTATATATATATATATAGGTAAACATGATTAAAGACACATATTTTACAATAAGTTGTAAAGTGAAATAAAAGCAGATAGTTAACACTCGTGTATGTGTGTCTGCTGCTGAAGACAAGTCAGGACAAGTTTGAAGGAAAATAAACAAACTGGGTTTTATGTATACAAGCATGTATTTCTTCTAGTATTTGTATTTTTTAGTTTACATACACTGTAATGAATACCAGCATTTGTGAACTGTGTTCTTTAAGGGTAAACAGCTTTTAGCTCCTTCTACCCATCACTTATGACAACTTTATAAAATAAACACTAGATGGTAAACTGGCTTTATTGACACAGTTTGAACATGCAAGATTATTATACCCAGACTTTTCTTTGCTTTTCAAACACACAGACAGCAGCAAGCTTTACCTCGTGATGACGCCATGGAGAATCTGATGTCGCGGAACCACTTCCTGGAGGAGAGACTCCGCTCCTTGGAGAAACAGATATCCTTAGATATATGTAATTCAAGACCCTCCGTAAGTGATTAGTTGGTTATTAGATCCTAAGTTAAATATGACAATCGCTCACTTGTATTCAGTCATGGGAAAAATAAAAAGAAGGTCATCCTTCTTTCAGTTCCAGGGTTTTATGTACATAATAAAATCTGTCTAATCTTAACCAAACAATTCTAAAATGATTCAAATGTAACCTCAGACGCACAAAGATGCACAACAAATGGCGCCATGTCATTATTAAACAATAACAAGACTGAAATGGAGAACAAAATACGTGCCGTGCTTCATCAGCTTGTGTACCGCTACCTTTCAGTGGTGATGTTCATGACTTTATAAGTTGCTCACATGGTTGTGGAGGAATTTTGGGCCATTCTTCTATCCGCCATGATTTAAGTTCATTGAGGTTTGCAGACATTTGTTTTTGCTCAGCTCTCTTAAAGTTCCATCACTGTATCACTGACTGAGGTCTTGATGACCGCAAGATCTAGATTATTTTTCTGCTGCTGTGTTTGGGATCATTGTTCTGTTGCTTCATGACCCCGTTTGGTCCAAACTTCAGCTGTTGAACTGAGGGCCTCACATTTATGACCAAAAACATGCGTGTTAGTCTGCCTTCAGGCCCAGGCCTCCCTTGCAAGAGAGATCTGTGATCTCAGTGGGGTTTGCCTGGTTAAATAAAGGTTAATAAATAAATACGTAATTTGACTCTAGAATAGTTTGGGACTCCTTCAGTTCGCAGAGGACTTCATGTTCAACTCCGTGGCTGCAAGGTACCCAGGTACTGTGACTGCAAAACAAGTCCAAATCATTACTCTTCCACTGCCATGCCTGACAGATTGTGCTAGTGTGCACATTTTTCATTTTCTCCATGTTTCTGTGCATTATAAACATGTCTACTTTGTCTCATATTTAAGCCCAAAGGACATTTTTCACAAGTCCCTGTTCCTATCAGAGAGATGTCGTTTTCTCCGGACAATGCTTCCAAATAAACTACCATATAATTAACTTACTAACCATATATTTGTTAAGTCTTTCTAATTGTCCTGTCATGAAGTTTAGTCTTTAACCTGTTAACTGAGGCCTGTAGAGTCTGAGATGGAGCTGGATAAGTTGTTTGTAACTGACCTTCAGATCTTCCCAGATGGATGGGCAGCCTCAGGTGCTTCTCCAAGGCCACTGCTGACATCTTTTCTCCTCCTCTTGTTAACACACACCTGTATGCTCCGGAGCAGCAGAGGTGGCCACACTGATGGTGATCATTTGCCCACCACATATGATCAGCAGCACCAGGCTGATTCTGAACCTCAAACAAGGGTGGACTTGCTTAATCTCTCACACAACCTTTTTCATTTTGGCTTAATTTTTGTGCAATAAACAATAGCATGGGGGAATCTGTTGTGGTTTTTTGTACACCTGAGGTTAAATTTAAATAATTTAAAGACCTGGTAAAGATACGATCATTTTTATTTTGTCCTGATGCATCCATCCATCCATTATTTTTACCCACTTCTTCCTTTTTGGGTTGCGGGGGTCACTTGTGCCCATGTCCTGCGGTCACAGTGTGAGAGGCGGGGGACACCCTGGACAGGTCTCCAGTCCATCATAGGGACACTTTATAGAGACAAACGAGACAAACAAACATTCACTCTAGACCAGGGGTCAACAATCTTTACGATCTAAAGAACCATTTCTGCTTCTTCGTTCACTAAATTAAACGTGTCCAGAGCCACAATACCTGCTACAACTGGGATTCTCAACTGGTGGCCCACGGACCACTTTAAGTTTGTTGGAGGGCGCTTTTCTGGACAGTAGGGGTGACTATAAAACTAAAAATATCTCGTGATTTTTAACATTTATTGATATTTTTACAATCTTAAGACAAAATAAAAGACGTGATTCTTGTAAAGAAGGAAAAAATAATATAGTTTTTGCCCAGTTTCTAAAAACTAAAACAATAAACTGCATTCTTATGTGAATTTTTATTTTAGAAAAATTACGTATCCTACTTTGAAGAAATAAAGCGTAAAGTGAAAGTATGTTTTACTCCTTGTAACGTTTCTAGTATTCATATATTTGCAAAATAAATTACATGAAAACTACTAAAACTCGCCCTTTTAGTTGTTATAACAACCAATAAAATTCAGTTTCGTTTCAGTTTTGGTCAAAGCTCGAAAGAGCCGCTGCAGAGGGACCAAAGAGCCGCATGTGGCTCCAGAGCCGCAGGTTGCAGACCCCTGCTCTAGACTCACTCACACTATTCAGCCTAACATGCATGTTTTTGGTCTGTGGGAGGAAACCGGAGTGAACCCACACATGCACGGAGAGAACATGCAAACTCTACCCAGAAAGGTCCCCGGCCGGGATTTGAACCGGCGACCTTCTCGCTGAGAGGCAGCAGCTCTATTAACTGTGCCACCATGCTGCCCTGTCCTGGTGCATAAAATCAGAAAAAGTGTAAACTTGTATTTTTCCCCTTAACCTTTAAAAAATCTAAGAAGTGGAATCAAAGATCAAAGTCAGTAACAGGAGATGTCTTCACTTCGTTAAAGAGCTGCCTTTAAAGGCCTAAAGATGAGCACTACATTTTACAGATGTGGCAGGAGCTCACGTTTTAGAGCAGAAATACGACTTGGCCTCTGAAATGATTGAAAGTCCTGAGATGTTTACAAGTGTATTGATGTCTGTGCTCTTTTTCTGTTTTCCTTCTTAATTGAGTTTTACCTGACTCGTCGCCTCTGAAGGGAACAGAATCTTCTCCCGTGCTTCTAGGGTGGAATTAGTTCTGTCACTGTTGACGTCAGGCAGGTGAATGCTGCAGACCAACCTGACAGGCCTGCAGCTGCTCACTTAGCCCTGAAGTTGCTGATAGGACGTTTGTTCAGCAGAGGGAGCCAAAGCACAGCCAGGCAGATGGAGAAACGTGGACCGTCTCTGTTGGAGCAGAGGACGCTTGCACCGATGATGGAAACACCGCAGCTGATAAAACAGACTCATTCACAGCAGCAGAGGATATCTCTGACCAAGTTAAACAAGAAGAGATCCAAACAGGAGCAAAACATTTAGAAAGTACAGAAGAGATGACAGCTAGGCCTGAAGTTATTGTGTTTGAAGACCAGCAAGAACCACAAACTACAAAAGGTCGTGAGCTCGAAGCGGACGATCCATCAGAGGAGACGAGGTCCGCACCGGAGACGGCGACGGGCAACGACGCGAGTCAGTCAGTGAATAAATGTGTCTGTGACTTGGATACAGATGATCAAGATGCTGGAGGCTCGTCAAACGTGTCACAAAAGGCTGAGGAACGGGTGGAGTTGAAAGAAGAGGAGGAGAATCAGGAGCGTTCCTGCTCAGCGGAGCCAGAAATTGATTCCAGGATACTGAGCAATCGGTCCGAGAGTTGTATCACTTCAATAAAGGACAGAAGAGCAGACAAATGGAGAAACAGATCTCTTAAATATGTGAAGGTACTGCAGGTTTGTTAGCTGCCCTGCTGAAGTAGTGATGTCATAGATGTGTCAGCGTGCCGTACCCAGTGAAACCGCTTAAAGTTTGGTGTTTGACTCCCCCGCTGTGTCTGGCACAGAGTCGAGGTTTGAGTGACTGAGTAGAGAATTTAGCTCCAACTCTAGGAGAACTCGTTTCCATTATTTGCCGTTTCTCCCACTAGTTTGTTATATCCTGTATCTTCTTGTACGCGCTGTTTTAAGATGTTTCTGTCATCCAGACCTCAGGTCAAGGCTCAAGCACTTGGTCACAAAGAGATCAGGATCTTTCGAAAGACAACGTCAGGTTGGCCTCGGAGAACCTGGAGCTGCGCTTTCAGCTGGAGCAGGCAAACAAAGACTTACCAAGACTCGAGGTACAACCCAAATCCACCGTAACCGAGCAGAGGTGGTCACTCAGTCACCACCAGCACCGTTCCTGGTGAACTCAACAGAAGAATTGGGGGGAAAAGTTGATCTAGAGAAAAGTCTGAATTGTTTAGTTTGTAAAAAAAAAAAAATTTTTATGCATCAGTTTGTGTATTAATTTGACAAGAAGCTGAATATTTGATTTATTAAGGGGATAATTTGGCCATTTTGTTCTGTGGAAAGGTTAACAAGAAATGATAACCTACCTGTTGTAGATCTTTGTACGACCTCACTTCAGACAGAGTGTTAAAAAGCCTGACAGGACTGAGGAGCTAACTGTCAGTGTGACTGCAGCTAAAACCAATTGCTGCTTTCTTAAAACTTCTTCTATCTACAAACTATTATATTAATTCATACAAACACTGTTTTATAGGCATTCTCTATCACCACCAGTTTGGCATTACAGAGTTGCATAGATTCCTGTGGGTATTTGTTAGTGCAATTACTTTATCAGCTGGTGATGGCACTTGCAGCAAATGTTTTGTCATATTTCTGCCAAAGTAATTGGGCAATGTGAAACTTATGACAACGTAAAATTTTATATAAATAGTGTTTGCATGAAAGTAATATACAAAGTACATTACAGCAAAGACTGGTTCTTCCCAAAGATCCAGTCCTCCGGCACAAACAAATATTGTGTATGCTGTTCAGTGGATCACCGGAGGGTGATCAGTCTTACATTGGGGAAACTAAACAGCCACTGGCCAAAAGGATGGCCCAGCACAGAAGATCAACATCATCAGACCAGGACTCTGTGGTCTACACTCATCTCCAGGCCAGAGGTCACTCTGTCAGTGATGAAGATGTTCACATCCTGGACAGAGAGGAACGATGGTTTGAGAGAGGAGTAAAGGACGCCATCTTTGTAAAGAGAACCTGTCCATCATTAAACAGAGGTGGAGACCTCCATGTTCAACTGTCCCCCCTCTTACAATGTTGTTATTGCTAGTATCACTCAGCCCTCTGAATAGCAAGCAGCCATCATGGCACTAACGATCTGTTAGACTGATGGTCCTCCTTGATCATGTGAACAACTATTTCTGGATGTCACCAACAAACTGGTTGATCCACTATGAGAAGGTGTTATTTAAAAGTGAGTTTGTTGCAGCTCCTCAGACTGAAGAAGTCTTTTGGATAAAAGACAAATCTTTTCAACAAAGAAGAATCCATCCAGAGGGCCTGACTCATCCTTGTTGGATTTATCCATGTGGATTATTGAGCATGCATCAGGACTTTGTAAACTATGAACCCTTGTACAGTTTTGGAGATTGAAGGTGTTTTAAGATGTCAGTATTCGAGTTTGGCTGTGGCTGCATTCAGACTAGCTGTTAGCTCATCAATCCTGTTTAGCTGAAATTCTTTACTCCAAACTGAGCTAATTCAAATGGCTATTTACAACAGGTGAGTCAATAGATGTTTGTAACTTTGTTCCAGAACCCGTTTTTAAATAGTATCACCATAAACACTCTTAAGACACAGTAGAAGTCCCATTAAGAAAGAAGCGTAACTCAGGATGTTATATTTACTTTACACAATGCTCATATGTTAAAAAAGAAAGAAAATGCAAAACAACGCACTGGCCCTATTTTTCCATATGGATGGTTCCACTTCACTTCAAATTCTGGTCTTCTACCAGAGGCCTGGGAGTTTGAGGGTTCTGCACAGCACTTTAGCTGTTCCTTGAACTGCACTCTTCTGGACAGAGATCTCTGTGGTGGGTTGTTCCAGTTTGAGGGTTACAACATTAAGTGCTCCAGTGACCACTGGGACTACTTACTCCTCTCCACAACTTTTGTATTTCTTCTTTCAGCTCTTGGTACTTCTCGAGCTTCTCGTTCTTTCTGATGTTACAGTCATTTGAGATTGTTACATCAATCACTCTGCCTTCTTCTCTTGCACCACAATGTCTGGTTGGTCAGCCATCACTTGTTTGTTGGTCTGAATCTGGAAGTCCCACAGTATCCCACCCTTTGTGGCATCTCCCACTTTAACTATGGGACCTCCAGTCCATACTTTGCACAAAGGTTCCTGGATTTTATTCCAGCTACTTAATTACAGTGCTTCCTTGCATGCTTTGCCTGCATAGATCTTATATCCTGCTATTATCTGCTGGACAGCCTCATGGACATCTTTGCACAGCCTGCATCTTGGGTTCTGTCTGGTGTGGTACACCTCGACCCCAATTGCTCTTGGGCTGCCATGAATAGTACCTCTGTGCACCAGCTGAAGGTGTTATAGTCAAGAAACCTTTGAATGCTGTGGGTTTTCATCAACATTTTTTAAAAACTTTCTAAGAGTTAATATAACCTGACACGTCCTTGCATTTATTATGATAATTGGGCTAAAATCAACTCTTGAATGTTTAATACTAACTTTCCCCCCCACAGAATCAAGTTGCAGATCTTAAAGAAATGTGCGCTGCACTGAAAAAGGAAAAGGCAGAAGTAGAGAAAACGCTGGCACACGTAAGAGGCATCAGACTAAAGTTGTTCATTTTAAGTGCTCTATAAATAAAGTGGTATGGTATGGTATAAGTGTTTTCCCAGAAATCATTGGAAACAAGTTTTAGTGCACAAGAAAAACTTTTGAGATACTAGTCTTTGACTTATAACATTTAACTACAAACCGGATTCCAAAAGAGTTGGGACACTAAACAAATAGTGAATAAAAACTGAATGCAATGATGTGGAGGTGCCAACATCTAATATTTTATTCAGAATAGAACACAAATCACAGATCAAAAGTTTAAACTGAGAGAATGTATCATTTTAAGGGAAAAATCTGTTGTTTCCAAATTTCATAGCGTCAACAAATCCCAAAAAAGTTGGGACAAGTCCATTTTTACCACTGTGTGGCATCCCCCCTTCTTCTTACAACACTCAACAGAGGTCTGGGGACAGAGGAGACCAGTTTCTCAAGTTTAGAAATAGGAATGCTCTCCCATTCATGTCTAATACAGGCCTCTAACTGTTCAACGGTCTTGGGCCTTCGTTGTCGCACCTTCCTCTTTATGATGCGCCAAATGTTCTCTATAGGTGAAAGATCTGGACTGCAGGCTGGCCATTTCAGTACCCGGATCCTTCTCCTACGTAGCCATGATGTTGTGATTGCTGCAGAATGTGGTCTGGCATTATCGTGTTGAAAAATGCAGGGTCTTCCCTGAAAGAGATGACGTCTAGATGGGAGCATATGTTGTTCTAGAACCTGAACATAGTTCTCTGCATTAATGGTGCCTTTCCAGACATGCAAGCTGCCCATGCCACAAGCGCTCATGCAACCCCATACCATCAGTGATGCAGGCTTCTGAACGGAGCGTTGATAACAACTTGGGCTATCCTTGTCCTCTCTGGTCCGGATGACATGGCGTCCCAGTGTTCCATAAAGAACTTCAAATCGTGACTCATCTGACCACAGAACAGTCTTCCATTTTGCCACACTCCATTTTAAATGACCCCTGGCCCAGTGCAAACGTCTGTGCTTGTGGAGCTTTCTTAGAAATGGCTTCCTCTTTGCACTGTCGAGTTTCAGCTGGCAACGGCGGCTGGCACGGTGGATTGTGTTCACTGACAATGCTTTCTGGAAGTATTCCTGAGCCCATTCTGTTATTTCCTTGACAGTGGCATTCCTGTTTGAGGTGCAGTGACGTTTAAGGGCTCGGAGATCACGAGCATCCAGTAGAGTTTTACGGCCTTGACTCTTACGCACAGCGATTGTTCCAGATTCTCTGAATCTTTTGATGATGTTATGCACGGTTGATGATGATAACTTAAAAGTCTTTGCTATTTTACGCTGGGTAACACCATTCTGGTATTGCTGCACTATCTTTCTGCGCAACAATGGTGGAATTGGTGATCCTCTTACCATCTTGGCTTCTGAGAGACACTGACACTCTGAGAAGCTCTTTTTATACCCAATCATGTTGTCAATTGACCTAATTAGTGTGAATTGGTCTTCCAGCTGTTTGTTATATGCTCAATTTCCTTTTTCCAGCCACTTATTGCTACTTGTCCCAACTTTTTTGGGATTTGTTGACGCTGTGAAATTTTGAATCAACATATTTTTCCTTTAAAATGTTACATTTACTCAGATTAAACTTTTGATCTGTCATCTATGTTACATTACGAATAAAATATTGACATTTGCCATCTCCACATCATTGCATTCAGTTTTTATTCACAATTTGTTTAGTGTCCCAACTTTTTTGGAATCCGGTTTGTATTAATTAGAATTTATAACAGCTATTCCCTTAAGTGTCGATCACTTTGTTCATTCAGTGAGTTTTAATGTGTTCCTCATCAGGTTGGTCACAGTGGTAAAACAGCACCTGAGCTTGAGAAAACCATTGGGGTGATGAAGAAGGTGGTGGAGAGGGTGCAACGAGAAAATGAGACTCTGAAGAAATCCAAAGTGGCTGCAAATCAAGACAAAGTCACTGCTTTGGAAAAAGACAATGAAAAACTAAAGGTTGTCAGCATTGATTCGTCTTCTGCTCTACATTCATCTCTGTGGTCTTTCTGGAAAAAAAAAATTTAATGTTTTTTTTTTCCCCAGGCTGACTTGGAGTTAATGAAACGTCAAAGCGAAGCAGAGCTGACTTTGAAACTTGCGAGTAAAACTAAAGGGCTGGAGAAGATAGTGATCGAAAATGAACGGCTGCGCAAGGAGATTAAAAGGGTGCGTTAGCTCGATTCTATTAACGTTCTGAAGTCTTCTGTTCAGAAGTGAAAACTTGTCTTAAATCGTTTTGACTTTTGTTTCTCGTCTGAGTGTCCCTGTTTCATTCTAACAGGAAAAAGAGGCAGCTGAGCAGCTGAGAGTGATAAAGACAAATCTGGAAGTGACAAATGAGAAGCTTGAGGCAGAGCTGGAGCATAACAAGCAAAAACTGCAAGCAGCTCTGTCCAAACCAATCGCAGAAGGGACAAACAGCAAAACCTGGAAGGCAACTGTTTTAACCAGGTCAGCGAATCCATCTAGATAAATGTTCTTTAAAACCTTTTTTCAAAGACCAGCGCCTCATGTACAAAAGCTTGCATGGATTTCTATGTATGTATTTTCTATGTACCGATATGTGAATGTTCCTGTAAAGTGCCCCGAGATAACTTTGTTGTGATATGGCGCTATATAAATAAACTGAATTGAATTGAATTGAAATTTCCTACTGAACCATGGCATACGCTTAAATCGAGACAACGGCGTATACACAAATAAATCCAGATGTATGAAACAGTGCGTAAGATAGAACTTTACGCATGAATCCAAGCGCACTTCCTTTGTACAACCCTATCAACGTGGAATTGAGCGCACACGAGGGAAAACCCAACTCCTCCTTTGACACGCCTCCATTTAAATACGCAAATAGATATAAATATGCCTTGCACTTAAGGAATCTCCTTGCTGAACAATCAAACATCATGTCTACACGCAGGAAAAAGAGGAACTTCACAGAGTGCGAGTTGGAGGTGCTTCTAAATGAGGTAGAGACACATAAAAACCTTCTGTTTGGCACGCTGTCCAATGGTATTAGCTCCAAGCACAAGAGGAGTGGGACAAAGTGTGAAGCTGTAAATGCTGTGGGGTCAGCGCAATGCACACCCGCAGAAATTAAGAAATATGGTCCAACATATCAGGACGATTCAATGAATTTACTCACCAAGGAGCCACCCGTTTCACGCTGTGCCAGCTTGTAGACTGTTCCCAACCATGCTGTTCATTAGAATGAATCGTGTGTTGAACCAGAACACCTCGCCACAATGTTGGTTGACTTAGTGCATCACATATGAATTTGCACATTGACTGAATGAAAATACTTCCTGTTAACCTAAACATATTCATCCTGTGATGGCGTTTTAGTGTTGGCCTGTTCCACTGCATTGTAGGGAATTTGAAATACCTGGTTGACATACGGATCGTTCCATCCACACAGCTGGTCTGGCTCGGCTCGGGGTCGACTGGCACAGTCCCGATCAGTCTGCCAGCTCCCTCTGGACTGCCCCGTTGCTAAGAACCCCAGTGTGGTCAGCAGCTGTATGTGCACAGGCAGTGCATGGCTCCTCGCTGTGTCGAGGTCCAAGACCAGCTGCAGCTCCAAGCACAGTTCCAAAAGGATTGTCCTTGGAAGCCTAAAACAACTAATGAGCCAGTCGTCATCCTCTCTGTCTCTAAATACATGTTCTCTGTGCATCACCATCTGCTAGATCCTATAAGGCTAAAGCCGTTGCCGTTAAAGGTATTTTCTGCACTACTTTGTGCATGCTTTTATATCCACTCATCTAATTTCATTCATGTGGGTGTATTAATTGTTCATGTGTGTTCAGTGTGTACAATAATAGTTTTCGCATCATTAACAGTTTCCCAGCATCGCCTCTGTGTCGCCAACTGACCAATAACCAGAGAAATGTGTGTACGACAGCCATGAAGTTGGCATGTGGCTGTGCACATTTCCACGATCATTTTATTCTTGATATATCTAGTCTTGAGTGAAAAAGGGCGTACGCCATATTTTTGTGTGTATGCACCCTTTTTGTACATGAGGCCCCTGGTTATAAGGTGCATCACCTTCAGACTGAGTGTGAGCCTATGTTTGGTTTCTTTGTGCAGAATGTTTGAGAACAAGATAAAAGAGTTGGAGAATGAGCTCTCCCATAAGACCTCCAGCCTCTCTGAACTCAAACTACAGCTAAAAGATGTGATCGAGCGCGAGGCAAGAGCTCAGACCCGAGTCCAACAACTCCAAGATCAGGTATGGGTCAAGCAGCACATTACAGTCATAACACAGATCAGAAACTGGTTTGTTTGTTTGATCTGGTGAGAGCGTCGAGCAGAGCCTAATGACAAACTGAAACACTTCCAGGTTCATTTGATTTGACTTCACAATGAGGTCACATAAATGGCACTGAAGGATTTGCAGAACTTTTAAAACATTAGACTGAAATGGCTAAATTGGCATTTGTTTTATTTTCAATTACTGGTATTTATTAATTCTTCAGGTATTTACTTGTGACA
>NC_056507.1:7153552-7162342 GCF_014905685.2 Nematolebias whitei
TGACTGAGAAAACAAACTGTGTTTTTGAAACCATTAGTGAAAAGGCCAGACTTCAGGGGTATCTGAGGCAGGCCTGAAACACAAGAGTCAGGGTGGCTTCTGGGTAATACCAGATGGCTAGGCCTCAGACTGACGAAGCCTCTTGGATGAGGGGCGAAACGTTTCTTTTTTAACAAAAAAACGAAGTCCAGATGACATGATTCAACCTTTTTTGTAGTTCAAAAATATATTTTTTATTGTCAGTCTGAAATCATGAGTTCTGTGCGAGTAACATTGACCAAAAAGCACCAGCTATGATGTGAACTATTTGACGAACATTACCAGTAACTTCACTTTTTGCAATCAGAGTCCAGTAAACTGAAAAATCTCCTGCGGGGCGCCGAAACCGAGAAACACAAACTTCAAACGGAGGTCAGGAGGCTGAAGAAGGAACTGGAAAACTTCGACCCGGCTTTTCTGGAAGAGCTCGAGGACTTGAAGTACAACTACAATTTAGAGGTGAAGAAGAACATCCTGCTGGAGGAGCAGCTGAAGAAGGTGTGCGCTCAGTTTGGTGTGACGGCTGAAATGCCCAGCGTGTCCATCAGTTAACTCGCTGCACCCCGAGTACACGACAAGTGTCCAAAATACTCCGAATGGAGACGATACATTCCAGCAGTGTGAAGTATTTTTGTTCTTCAGACTAGTCAAAAAGTTACAATGGTACAAGTTTAGCTTCTAAAGTGACACTGTTCTCAAGCAGGTTTTTATTTTTTTATACGAAATGTTCTGCAAAATAACTTGTGGCATATTTTTTTAATATTTGCCAATAAAGTCATTTTTACTGTCTGAAATAGATTTTTAAAATGTCTTCCTTTTGTTCTTCACACAAATGTGCAGTATTTACAGTTGGAGAATTACCTCCAGATTAAAACTACACATTTATCCCAGATAAGATATAAGAAGCTGTTGTGCCTTTAACAGGAAGTGGGGTTCTGTTGAGAAGTAATGAACAGTTAATATCTTACCTCTTGCACAGTTTGGAGAAACAGTTAAAGTTTGACAAAACTGATGAGCTAACGGCTAGTCTGAATGCAGACTGAATGAATCCTGCGTTTCTAGAAAACATTCAAAATAAATCCTGTTTCCATGTGGACAAGACTGTAAGTTGTATTTCTCCAAACTGAGGTTGAGCTTCATACAACAGGTAAGATACGAACAGTAGGCCAGTCATCATAACAAATTTTGCTGGGCGATTAATTGTCTCAGAAATTATTGCGATAAACGATAATATTGTTTGAAATTTGACAATAATTAGTAATTAGTCAAATTTAAGAAAAAAAATGTTTAATTAGTTTTGAATGTAGCACCTTTTTTTCGACCACCGGGTGGCAGTATAAGACAGTTTGAACCGAAGGATGGATAGTGAGGGAGCGAGCAGCGTGTCTCTTTAAGAAAAATAGGAGGGAGGCCCCTTGACGTGACATGGGCTGTCTCCTTCCTTTTTTTCGGTTCTCAAAATGGCGGACGCTCAGTGTGGTTTGAGCTCTTTAGCATAGCATTTGTCACACAAAGCTTTTAATAAAAATCAGTAAACAAGTTCTCAGCTTCTTTTTGCAGAGAAAAACAACTTTTTACACGAAGGCACGGGTTTCAATCGTGAATTCTGAAGCTTCGACAAGACAGAGGTTTTTTCCCAGAGGTCAGTCTGTTAGCTTAGCTCGTAGCTTAGCTTCTCAGCTTAGCTGATTTTAACGTTAAAACATATTGTAAATAGAAAAGAGAGAGGGAGGGGTCAGTGAAGAGCCCCGGAGTTGAGCCTTGTGTCATTCAGTGTCGTCAGTAGAAAGAGAGACGAAGAAAGGATAAAGCCAATAAATGAAAATGAGGTCGATAATTTTCATTTATCATGCGATTGATTTATTGTTTATCATGACAGGCCTGAACAGTTCAGGACTTTTCCACTGAATCCCAACTTACAATGTCTAAAATATCCCTTTAAATGCATTTCCTCTGTTAGATGTTCAACCTTTTTCACACTTCACTCACTCCGATTATGAATTCCAGCTGGACCTGTTTCTTAAGCAGTAGTTGTTTTAAGATTTATTAAACTGTAGTGCAGTTATCTGTCTGGATCCTCGGGGATGAAATCATCATCATCGTGTGCTGCTTATGATTCAAACTGTACGTCCTGCAGCTGGCGAAACAAGTGTCCATTTAGCTTAAAAAAGGACGTAAACAAGCTCTTGCTGTTGTAGGCATCGACTGTCCCATCAACACGAATGACCACAGGTCTTCTGGCGAGACAGGGGTCCCCATCAGGCCACCGGAGGCCCATGTGATGACGATGAACCTGCAAACACACAGACTGTGAAATTTCTCCTACAGCCAGACTTCATGTGCCAAATGTTTCAATTCTCTTACCTTAACGAGGGAGCCGTTGTCGCAGTGCCACACGATGCCCTCTACTTGGCCCTCAGGGCTCTCCTGGAACCAGGAGCACAGCTGCTGGAAGTCCACAGACGAGGGGTTTCGGATGGAAATAATTCCATGTGGTACCAGGAGGTGGATGGGCTGCTTCTTACTCCCCAGCCCTGCAGGTGCAACAATACACAGCTGAAGTAAAAAAGTGTGATGATCAGTGACGATCCAAATTCTAATTTTTGTCATATACAGTAGTCCCTCGCTACGTCGCAGTTCATTTATCGCGGACTCGCTCCATCGCAGTTTTTCAAAAGAAGATTAGACATGACACACAATTGGCTGATTGATGGATGAGCCGCACGCTCAGCATGGGATTTTTATTTAAAATAAATTTTAAATTATTTAGCACCTGCTGCAGCTGATCAGCTGTTCACCGTGCAGAGTGGAGAAGTGGGCGTGGCCAAGAACGCTTGCAGGTGGCTGAGAGCAGCGAGGAGCTGAAATCATGACATTCTGTGCCCTTTTAGAGCGTTTAGAGTTTAGAGACATTTAGAATATTGCAAGTGTGGGAAGAGTTTAAAACACCTTAATATATATACTAGTATATATATATACAAGTACTAAAATAAACTAGTACTACTATTCATACTTCGGTTTTTCACTTGTCGCGGGGCTTCAGGGTATAAACGAGGGACTACTGTACAACGTTTGTATATTGTATACAATCTGTGTAAAACCAGCTGGTTGTCAAATTTAAAGCAGTAAAGTACAAATAAATTTACCGTACGGGTTCCCGTTGACGTTGGTTCCGATGAGCTCTAGTGTTTGTTCCTGGATCTCTGCCAACGGGACGGCTGTAACTTCTAGCACATCTTCTTCATCTGAGCTGGGTCTGAGGACGAGAGCTGTCCCAACGTCGTAATCCACCACAGAGGAGTGCCAGCAGTACTGCTTGTTGTTGTTCTCCACTGGAACCCAGCCTGCAGGTTTACAGCAGAACACTGTTCCCGCACCACACTCACGATTTCCATTTGGGAGAAGATACTGGCTACTTAACTCAGGCTGGAAGCAGCCTCACAACTTTACAAAAAAATTAATGTAATCCAACCTGGAATATGTCCGTGTTCGTCAGGAATGGGGTGTCCGTCATGGTGTTTGACTCTGTGAGCTGGAATCCACGTCTCTGGCACGCTTTTAAAGTCTTCCTCCACGTTCCACACAAAATCTGAGCCAGAAGCCACCTCATGGTGAAACCAACCAGTAACGTGTAGCTGTCAGGAGTACATCTAGCACGCAGCTGGGACAAACGTCAAACTTTAATCAACTACAGCAATAATACCTTTATAGTTTGTCTGAGAACGCTGGTGCTTCTTGAACCTCTTCTCTGCCGGCTTGTTGGGTCTCCTGTCGAGTCTGGCCCAGAGGTAAGGCTGACCTGAAGGAACGCTGGTTTTACATGTGATCAAACTCCCACAGAATAATCCATGTTCTTCCACTAACACAAAGCTTCTGCAAAACACACGTGCTCACCTTGGTACAAGCCAACATAGCAGCAGGTACCGTCCAATTTCTCTGTGGCACGTGCACAGTTGACGTTCGCTTCAACAGCAACAGGGTTCACGTTCTCTGTGGCGACAACCTGAAATTGCTAAAAAAAAAATTAAAGCGCAAGTTAATCAAAAGTTTGAATCCAAGTTGTCTGAAATGTTCATGAGAAAACATCAGATCAGCACTATGAACTTTATCATTTCCAACATGTGACTCAGTGATTGCACACTTTATTACTATTTATTAATAACTAGTTCTCCTGGTAGATTATCTTTGCTTTGTCGACCAGGAGGGGAGGAAAACCCTGGACTACTTAAAGAAACAGCTCGTCAGAGATATTTCTGAGTTTCTTTTGTCTACAGCACATTTTTAATGTTTATATTAAAGACTTAACGTTCCTTGAAGGAATCGTAGGACGGGTCACGTTTCATGCCAGTTTTATCATCGTGTGCTCAGAAATGATGGGAGTTGTATCTGCTTTGGTCAAACTTAAATTATACCATGAGCTGTCCCGCTCAATGTGTGTTGTGAATGATTCTCAGCAACTACCACCCTAAAAATTTAGCACAATATCTGTAGAATTAACCAAGTTTAGCGTTTCTTTATGATTAGTTAGTTGTGGCAGCCATCTTGAATTGGATTAACTCCAAAAGTGAATCAGTTGTCCATATTCATTCATTCATTCAACATTTATTTATACAGGTTAGTCTCGTTGAGTCATGACGACTTAAGAGACCTCTTTTAGACAAACAATTAACTGGGGGGGCGATAGATGAAGCTTTAGTCCTTGGTTACCCATGACCCAGGAGAAATATGACAGTCGGCCCGTCTCCGAGGCCGTCGGGGAGTCAGATTCAGATAAGCTTTGATTGTTGATTTTCTTCAGGCAGACAGATTACTTTTTTCTTCAGTCTTGAGTCCATCTGGACGTTCTGGTTCCAAACTGGCCGAATTGTGGGAATCCATTCCACTGATCCATGTTAGGAGTCTCCCTCAAGGTCGAACCCACCGTGGTGACGAGTCCCAGAAGCCGCAGGTGGCCTGCGATTCTCACAAATCGCCTCCACCTTACGGTTTAGCTCGTAAACCAGTTGATTTAGAGTTCATTCACACCAGCCCTGTTGTCCCAAACTCTAGCCCGTTTGCCTAGGAAGTCCGGTTCGTTTGGGGAGGTGTGAACTCACCATCGAACTTTGTCACGGAACAAAGAGACTAACTCTGGCCCGGTCTAAAACCTAGGTCTCGGTCCGGTGGAAGAAAACTCCAGCACGGTTCGAGTACAGTGTGAATGCAAACGCACCAGCTCAAATGTAAACAAAATGTTATGAATATTGGTCCCCAACAGAGTCTACCGGACTATCAGGTGTGAAAACTTCCTACAGCCCGGACCAAACCCTCACACTGACTTGGAGGCTTTGCCATGGCTGAAATTGCTGCCGATGTCTTCTTCAAAAGTCGATAAAACAGAGCCCCGCCAATGCCAAAAAGCAAAGTCCCTGCTATCATAATCATCATATCGTGACTAAAAAAAAAAAACTTTACTGTGTAAAACGTGTTTATGACAAACTCGACAACACCACCAGCCTGATGAAGAACGCTCATCAGAGACTCTACTTCCTCAGGCAGCTGAGACGAGCTGGTCTGGGAAGCTCAGTCCTCACCTCCTTCTACAGGTGTGCAGTGGAGAGCATCCTGTGCTCCAGCATCAATGTGTGGCATGGAGGCTGCACAGCTGCAGAAAGAAAAGCTTTGCAGAGAGTGGTGAAGGCTGCACAGAAGATGTTGGAGTCAGTCTCACCATCACAGACATCTACACCTCCAGATGCAGGAAGAGGGCCACCTGCATCATGAAGGACCCCACTCATCCAGCACACAGTTTTTGCCCCACTCCCCTCAGGAAGGAGGTTAAGGAGCATTAAGTGTAGAACCACTAGACTGAGGAACAGCTTCTACCCTGAGGCAGTTAGACTCATGAATCTCTAACTAGAATAATCACTGTGAAAAATCACATCATGTTGCTGCTGATCTGTTTCAATGTTGTTGCTGATCTGTTTCAATGTTGCTGATCTGTTTCAATGTTGCTGGTGATCCGTTTCAATGTTGCTGCTGATCTGTTTCATGTTGCTGCTGATCTGTTTCATGTTGTTGCTGATCTGTTTCAATGATGTTGCTGCTCTGTTTCAATGTTGTTGCTGATCTGTTTCAATGTTGTTGCTGATCTGTTTCATGTTGTTGCTGATCTGTTTCAATGTTGTTGCTGATCTGTTTCAATGTTGTTGCTGATCTGTTTCAATGTTGTTGCTGATCTGTTTCAATGTTGCTGCTGATCTGTTTCAATGTTGTTGCTGCTCTGTTTCAACGTTGCTGCTGATCTGTTTCAATGTTGCTGATCTGTTTCAATGTTGCTGCTGATCCGTTTCAATGTTGCTGCTGATCTGTTTTGTGTTGCTGCTGATCTGTTTCATGTTGCTGCTGATCTGTTTCATGTTGTTGCTGATCTGTTTCAATGATTTTGCTGCTCTGTTTCAATGTTGTTGCTGATCTGTTTCGATGTTGTTGCTGATCTGTTTCATGTTGTTGCTGATCTGTTTCAATGTTGTTGCTGATCTGTTTCAATGTTGCTGCTGATCTGTTTCGTGTTGCTGCTGATCTATTTCAATGTTGTTGCTGCTCTGTTTCAATGTTGTTGCTAATCTGTTTCAATGTTGTTGCTGATCTGTTTCAATGTTGTTGCTGATCTGTTTCAATGTTGCTGCTGCTCTGTTTCAATGTTGCTGCTGGTCTGTTTCAATGTTGTTGCTGATCTGTTTCAATGTTGCTGCTGATCTGTTTCGTGTTGCTGCTGATCTATTTCAATGTTGTTGCTGATCTATTTCAATGTTGTTGCTGATCTGTTTCAATGTTGTTGCTGATCTGTTTCAATGTTGCTGCTGATCTATTTCATGTTGCTGCTTATCTGTTTCATGTTGTTGCTGATCTGTTTCATGTTGCTGTGTTCATGTGTGCTCATCTGCTCACAGATGTTCGTGCTGCTGTTTGGCTTATTGTTTTCATGCTACTAGTGCTTAGTGTATTTTTAGTTTGTTTTTCTTGATTCATACCTTAGATCTTATTACTGTTTTTCCTTTTACATTTTATTGTTGGATCTAACTGGGACACTCACTATTTCGTTCTACCACATTCAACCCTTTTTGTTTATACGCACCATGCGGTGCATGCGACAACAAAGAACCTTGAGTCCTTGAACATTACGCACCATCACACATCTCAGTCTGTGGTTAAACTGGAAACATGATGGTTCATCTCAATTCGCACCATTTGCTGCAGAGATTAGTGTTCGGACTGATTTTAACATCAATAAACCACAATCACGTCTGACTGGATGCCGCAACGTTGAAAAAGGCTTAAAACAAACACGCACAGAGAGACGTATACACGGAACGTGCTAGCTGCAGCACTCACGTGAAACTGTTTCACTAAAACACAAAGTGATAAATGTGTCGTCACGACCTCCGCAGCACCAGAGGCTGCTGTCTCACCTGACGGTCCCGTTTTCTGGACGCTTCTTCCTTCACCTCCGTGAGAAACACGCACGGTATCTTCTGCTGAACGGAGCCCAGGCGGCGCATTTTCATCAAACCTGCTAGCGTACTTGTTTCCCTGATAACCACCTCTGGAAGGTAGAAACTTTAACAGCGAAGACTCCAGCCTGCTAGCTTAACTAGCATCTTCTTCTTCTTCGTGGGATTATTGGTGGTTGGCAAAAAAAAAAAAAAAAAACTGAAGGTGTGCAATACCGCCACCAAGCGGTGGAGTGTGGTTCAGCATGGTTTAATTTACTTTACTGATCATGTGTGTGACTGCTTAGCCTCCACTTTCTAAATTATGTTTTTTAATTTTTATATTATATAAATATATAAACAACACTTGTCTAATAAAGCTTAATTTCTCCTTGTCCCCTTCTGTTCCTAAGATCCCTTTTAAGATATCCTGATGCATGATCAATAATCCAGGTAGAAAAATCTAAAAAATAAAAAAAGTTAAATCTGGTCCTCTGGACATTGAAAAAAACAAAACGAAAAAATTATAGAAACGTTTCGTCTCTCATCCGAAAGACTTCTTCAGTCTGAGGTGCTGTATTCAGCTCAGTCTTATAAATAGCACCTTCTCGTAGTGGATCAACCAGTTTGTTGGTGACATCCAGAACTAGCTGTTCACATCCTCAAGGAGGACCATCAGTCTAACAACAGATCGTTAGTACCCTCATTGCCGCTTGCTATTCACAGAGGGCTGAGTGATACTAGCAATAACAGCATTGTAAGAGGGGGACAGTTGAACACGGAGGCCTCCACCCCTGATTAATGATGGTTGGCTGTCCTGTTTGGGTTTCTTCTCTGCCGATACCGATACAGTTCCAATATCATGCTCATCATTGATTTTATATGAGGCTGTAATAATCTCCTCTCAAGTATAAAATGCATGCATGTCCAAAAAGGCAACTTGAGGTAAGTTTTATTAATGTTGGATACGTTTTAAAGTTAGAATAAAATTCTGCTAACACAAAACATGTTTTTATTTTATTCCTAGCTTTAAAGTGGATATTAAAGTGATTAAGTGATTGTTTGTTTAAAGTTATTTTATTTTTTAAATAAGGGGCATAAGAAATTTTTTTCTTCTTTCTGCACTCTTGTCATTCAATGTTTTCTTTTTGGAATTTGTTGTTTATTTTTGGTTCTTTGAAATGAATGAATAAACGAATTAAATTTAAAGAAAATGGCTTTAAACATCTGCTAAGTTCATGGCATAAACCAACAGACATGTTCCTGTTTTTAGTCTTTT
>NC_056507.1:7162442-7214803 GCF_014905685.2 Nematolebias whitei
TTGTAATTTTCAAATCATATGTTTTTTTATGATTGTCTACTGTTGTACTGATAAATATCTCCTGGAGGATAAACTATATCTTGGCTGCAAGTATCAAGCTGCAAAATCGTTAGTTTTCTGCAACTGATAACAGTTGGTCATTAATTACGATGAAGTTTAGCAGCTTCTCTGTAAACATTCGAGCTCCGGGGCTTCAGCGGTGTCGTCTTCTTGTTCAATCCGAAGCAGGCAGTCTGATTTCGGTCAGCCGCGCTCAGTCTGTCCCTCCTCAGAGACGGGCAGATTGGACGCGGCTGGCCGGGGTCAAGTTGCCTGTTTCGGGCTAAGCAAGAGCAGCGCCCCGCTGAAGCCACGGAGCTCGAATGTCCAACGTAAAACTAACTTTACTGCGGTTTAATGTGGCGCTATGGCTTTGCAGACATTGCACGTTGCTGTCTTGTTTTGTGGTGTTTCTAGTGTAAAATACTTCCACACAGCGGACATGTTTAGATGAAAAGTTGGTTAGCTGTTAGCCACAGTGTTGCTAACTCAGTCCTCACGTTGTAGCTGGCTGCAAACTATGAACTGGATTTCCTGAATGTGAGGCGGGTCTTATTACTCTGGGTTCATGAGACACGCCTCCTTTCAGGAAATCCATTCCATAGTTTGAAGCCAACGTGCATCATGGATCGGAAATCTCTGCAGGTTGGATCGGAAAAATCCGCTACGTATATTATGCTGGTTTCGGAGGCCGATACCGGATCGGATCGGCTCCATCCCTAGTTGAAAGTCCAGCTGACCAGATCCATGTCAGTAATTTACGATTCAAAAGATGTGTAAATAGAAGCTCCGATACACAAGACAGAGAGCAAAAATATATAGTCTGGAAAATGTTTCAAGGTTTTGTATGGAAAGCATTTCAACAGAGATGAAAGGTTTCTTTTTACCATAGAGCAGGGCATGTTTACTATACCTCTGCTCCACATGGTCCTATCACATTACCTAATGATTAATAAATGACCGTTTGTGATAGATACACTCAGTGAACTCAGCCTGAAACTGAGAAGGACATGAAGTTCACTGGTCCAACAACCAGCTCCTCTCTTTCTATCTGAGCATCATCAGGAAAACATTTTATTGGACCTGTTAAAATGTCCGTTCAGGCCAGGTCCCATTCAGACCTGCAGACGGCTGGGAAGTCTTCAGTTGATGATAGCTTGCACAAATCCTTTTCTGTGAGCAGCAGCAGCATTAACAGAAGAGGTCATATAGGGTATGGGGTAACAGAAGAGATCAAAGTTCTCCCCAGGGCCCCCAGGCGGCCCGTACGGGCAGTCCAACCGGTCAGTGCTGTGACCTCAGGTGGCTCCTTTCTCCAAGTTAATCTCCTACAAGGAGAACTGGTCCGAAAGAGGAAGGTAAGACACAAACAGGCTGCAACAAACAAAAGTCATGATGATACTAAAACTAGAAAAAAAAAATTTATAACGTTTGGTTCAAATGATAACTTTTCAACATTTGTAGAGTTAAAAATAGTTTTAGTGCATAAAGTTTCTTGCAAAATGTACAAGGAATCTTGCCTTATTGTTGCCTTGTAAACGTTAAAAACACTCAGTAAGAACAAAAAAGGTTACATGTGTCATCTGGACCAGTTTCTTTAAGTGAGAAATGTTTCATCCCCCATCCTGAAGACTTCTTCAGTCTGCGGCCTGCCAACCAGATCTGTCCCATAGCTGCCAACCTCCTGTTGGAATCTGAGAAGCAGGCTTTTAACACATGCAGAGGCCATCCATCCAAAATTTTCCTTTTTTGTTGTTACCTGGATGATTGAGCTTACAAACCTTTTTTCTGAACCATTTTGGCGTTGGTTGTCCTCAGGCTGTTTCTGTGAGTAGCAAGTTGGTCATCTGACCTAAAACTTTGATTGTTGTACATAATGATTGAATGTTTTGGACAGATGGGCCCTGTTTGCATGTGTTAAAAGCCTGCCTCTGAAATTCCAACAGGAGGGTGGCTTAAAACACAGCAGTGAAGGCTTCTAATGGGACAGATCTGCTTGGCAAGCCATAGACCAGGGGTCTGCAAACTTTATGATCAAAAGAGCCATCTTGTGCCTTCGTTCACTAAACTAAATGTTCAGAGCTGCAACAACCTGCTGTGATTATCAACTGGTGGCCCGTGGGCCACTTTAGATTTGTTGGAGAAGGCTTTAGTGGCCATTAGGGGTGACAATATAAAGCTACAAAATATTTAATAATTAAGATTTTTACCATTTAAGACAAATGAAAATACCAGATTCTTATAAAGGGTGGGGGGATAGGTTTTTTTTAATTAATAAAAACTATGAATTATGCAGATCTATGTTTTTTTTTTTTTGATTGTCGAAAATGTAAGTATAGAAATAAAGCATAAAGTATGTTTTACTCCTTGTGCATGTTCCATCAAAAGAAATAACAGAAAAACTGCTAAAACTTTTTTTTTTTTTTTTTTTTTTGTCGTTTGTATAACAACCAATAAAATTCAGTTTGATGTTGGTTTTGGTCCAAGCTTGAAAGAGCCGCTGCAGAGAGACCAAAGAGCTGCATGTGGCTCCAGGTTTGCAGGTTGCAGACCACTGCCATAGACTGACGAAGTCCTCTGGATGGGAGAAGAAATGTTTTTCCCTTACAAAATTTGGTCCAGATGACATGATTTAACCTTTTTTTGTTGTTATCTACTTGGATGATTGAGCTTGCAAACCTTTTAAACGCTCATTAAGCTTTATCCATCATTTTAATCCTCCACATCTCACAGAATGTCACTGATAAGAAGTTTTAAAAGAGTTTTTATATAAGCTGTTGAAAGGCCATTCCTTTCCAAGCTCATCTAATCAGTCATTTGAAATATGTTTCAGTAAGAAGTGGCTGGAATGAGGCATGTACATTTGTATTTGTTTTTACATCACATAAAACTTTCACACTTTTTGCTCCATATCAGAAACCCATTGATCATGTTTGTTTCCCTCAGGAATGTGAGGACCTGAAGAAGGAAAACAAGTACTTAGCCAATGAGATCCACATGGAGCGGGTCATGATGCGCACAGAGAACGAGCTGACCATGAGAACCCTCAGGAACATGAACCAGGATCTGCAGATGCAAGTGAAAGAGGTACCCCTAACCACAGCACAGTGTATCATTTTAAACTGCAAACCCGTCAAGAGAAATAAATACTTGGTCTCGCTCTCTAAAAATATATTCTGTAAATATTTTCCCACGTGTGTGCTCTGAAGACAAATATAACATGTTATATATACACAATAAATATATATATATATATATATATATATATATATCATTGTGGTGATGGGAACTGTGCACTTTTTGTTTTAAAACTCTATGACAAAGTTTTGTCTCCTGGTGTCTAACCCCCTGGTTTTT
This sequence comes from Nematolebias whitei, assembly GCF_014905685.2. Lineage (NCBI taxonomy): Eukaryota > Metazoa > Chordata > Actinopteri > Cyprinodontiformes > Rivulidae > Nematolebias > Nematolebias whitei. The sequence goes on from NC_056507.1 coordinate 7,165,839, forward strand.
TGCTTATGTCTTGCTTTCTTCCCATCCTCCGTTTTTGGTTTTATAGGGTTTGTGTTTCCTTATATATCTAGCTCCATTTTGTGTCGTGTTTGTCTTTTGCGTCCTCAGTCTCGGTCTTTGGCATCTGTGATTACTCACAGGTGTCTTCACTTGGTCTAATTGGTGTTTTCCTGTATTTAAGCCTATGTGTTTGTCTCACTCCTTGTCGTGGCATTGTCTTCTGTCCATTGATGATGGCATGTCTGTTCTGTAAGTACCTCCTGATCAATCCATGTTTATTTTAGTGATGGTGAGATGAAGCATCATGAAGCACTGAAGCTTTCCATTAAATATTTCGACTCATGATCCGATGCGCCATGGTGCTTCATTTGCTCTACTGCACCATCAAGTTGACTATAAACGTAAAACTGGTTTGGATTATAATAACATAACTGCATTGCGAAGCTTTAAGTTGAATAAAAGAAAAAATAAATCATGTTTGTGAGGACCTCAGATAAAGTCTAAATTTGATCTGCAAACGATCTGAATCTGTCAACAAAGTCCATGCTGAATAATCCAAGTATACCTGGATTATTGAGCATGGACTTTGTTGTTTTCAACCAGTTTGACACGACTGTCAACAAGGAAGTGGGCCGGCAATGGAGGAGGGGGTGTACCAAAGAGACCATCTTATCACGAGCAAAACTGGTTTGTTCCACTTTGGAGTAAGCTGTTGGGGGAAGAATCAGTTTTGTTGTGTGTTTCCTTGACTGATGAAGCCTTCCGGATCGAAAGCGAAACATTTCAGCATAAAAAAAGAAACTGTCCAGATGACCTGACTGAAAAATGTTGAATCTGAATCTGTCTTTATGATTATGGTGAAGAAGGATTTTTCTGTCTGCCCCTTATATTTTGAATCTCATGCATACAATACCAGTTCCTGAATCGGTCACATAGTACGGCCCGCTAGCGAGGCCTCGAACGTCACTACATGCATCATCAATACACGCTTCGATACACGCTCCACATAAATCCTCCTGGATTACTTGAAACACGCTTCGAAGCCTTGACACAGAAGGACACATCACAAGTTTATTTTGCTGCTCTGTCAGCTCTTTTGTTTTTGTTAATAAATTCTTTATTCTATATTAATCCTGAGTCCTTGCTTTCCTGCACCACTGGGTTCACCAGCACCAGCCTGTTGTAACAATAGGTGGTATAAAACAAACAAGGGGTCACCATGGTAACTGCACATTTGTGTCCCCTAGTCATTGCAGCACTCTTCACAAGATGGACAGAGAGAAATGCAGAGCCAAAATTAAACCTCAATCTGTGCAAAAACTATAAACTCTGTTAAATAGATCATGGGGCTTTAAGTGAAACAATGGTCTGCTCATCGCACACGACAAGTTCGATGTTTCCAGTGCTTGCTTTGGGTGTACACATGAATGACAACCTCAGCTGGAGCAACAACACCACCAGCCTGATCAAGAAAGCTCATCAGAGACTCTACTTCCTCAGACGGCTGAGGCGAGCTGGTCTGGGAAGCTCAGTCCTCACCTCCTTCTACAGGTGTGCAGTGGAGAGCATCCTGTGCTCGAGCATCAATGTGTGGCATGGAGGCTGCACAGCTGCAGAAAGAAAAGCTTTGCAGAGAGTGGTGAAGGCTGCACAGAAATCTGTTGGAATCAGCCTCCCCACCATCACAGACATCTACACCTCCAGATGCAGGAAGAGGGCCACCTGCATCATGAAGGACCCCACCCACCCAGCACACACACTTTTTGCCCCACTCCCCTCAGGAAGGAGGTTAAGGAGCATTAAGTGTAGAACCACTAGACTGAGGAACAGCTTCTACCCTGAGGCTGTTAGACTCATGAATCTCTAACTAGAATAATCACTGTGAAAAACCATATCATGTTGCTGCTGATCTGTTTCATGTTGCTGCTGATCTGTTTCAATGTTGATGTGTTCATGCGTGCACATCTGCTCACAGACTCATGTTCATGTTTGTGGTGATGTTCAATGTTTTATGTTATGAGTGCTTAGTGTATATTTAGTTGATGTTTTTCTTAGTTCATATCTTAGATGTTATTACTGTTTTTCTTATACATTTTATTGTTGGATGTAACTGGGACCCTGTGTACATAATTTCGCTCCACCACATGTACCACATGAGGTGCGAATGACAATAAAGAAACTCTGACTCTGACTGACTTAATGTAGGAGATAAAACAAGTCAAAACAAATCTGTCACCTTCAATTGTCAAAGGAAAATTCTGAGCTCAGATTCATTTAACCTTTATTTATACAGGCTAATCCCATTGAGCCTCGGGGACTCATACAAGAGAGACCTGAACAATAAACCATCATACAGTGGATACAATGGAAGTCAAGAGAACTTGGATTAAATTTGAAATGTTTACCTCAAAAGTTGGAGTATGAAATGTCATTTAACTATAAAAAAGGTTGAATCATGTCATCTGGACTTCGTTTTTTTGTTAAAAAAGAAACGTTTCGCCCCTCGTCCAAGAGGCTTCGTCAGTCTGAGGCCTAGCCATCTGGTATTACCCAGAAGCCACCCTGACTCTTGTGTTTCAAGCCTGCCTCAGATACCCCTGAAGTCTGGCCTTTTCACTAATGGTTTCAAAAACACAAAGTTTGTTTTCTCAGTCATCCAGGTATATAACAACAAAAAAGGTTGAATCATGTCATCTGGACTTCGTTTTTTTGTTGTTATATACCTGGATGACTGAGAAAACAAACTTTGTCATTTAACTATGTTGAACATAGTATAATTAAATCGTAAAAATCATGGGAGGGGTCAGTGAAGAGCACCGAAGTTGAGCCTTTTGTCATCCAGTGTCTTCAGTAGAAAGAGACACGAAGAAACGATAAAGCCGATAAATGAAAATGAGGTCGATCATTTTCATTTATCATGTGATTTATTATTTATTGTGACAGGCCTAGTTGTGTGTGGTTTTTTTTTTTTGGTTAAAGTCATCTGATGTACTGCACCAAGGTCCATTGTACAGAGACTGCGCATAATGCTCATTGATGTAAGGAAATATCAGATAGTGTTGTATAACGGTAAATGGACTGGATTCATAGAGCTACAAAACAACAAATCTAATTGAACAAATCATTCTGTAGTGGTTTAGATCATATTCATACATTGATGGGACACACTCAGAGCCAATGAGGGGTTCAGTGTCTTGGGACACTTCAACATGTGACTGCTGGTGGAATCTAACCCCCAACTCTCCCATTGGAGGACAGCCGCTCTAACCACTCAGCCACAGCTGTCCATAATCACTGTTAACTTACACAAATTAATCAGCATTGTGTGGTAACTCTTTATATTATAAACTAAAACAGCTTCTGTACTCTGACTTACAGTTGCCAGGGCTCAGATTACACCCAGAAACAAAGGCAGGCCTCTGTGGTTTCTGTTTCTCCTCATGCTTTGTTTCTCTGGTCTCCTTCAGCTGAAAAAGAAGCTGCAGCAGAGCCAACAGAGGGCAGTGTCATGCGTGAGAGCTGCAGAAGAGGCCGACGGCTCCAGGATAGAGGCCCAGAAGAGTAGGACCCTGGCTGAGGCCCGGGCCCTCGAGTGTCAGCGGGACAGGGAGGCAGCGGAGGCTGAAAGGAAACACCTGAGTGAAAACCTGCTGCAGGTCAAAACGGAGGTACACGTCAGCTGCTCTGCACGCTCACACTTTTAAATAATGAATACAGAACATGCAACAAGTCAAGTTTACTGTCGTTTCCATCACACGAGGTGGAACAAAGTTCTGTACACAGGGTCCCAGTTACATCCAAAAATAGCAAAATAGAAAGTGTAAAAAGAAACAGTAAATAAGTACTTAAGATGTACGTTAAACGAACACCAAACGTTACACTAAAAGATCTAAGATATAAGGTAAACACTTCTTCTTTCAGCTGTTTCCTCTTCAGGGTCTCCACAGCGAGTCATGCTCCTCCATCTCTGTCCTCACTCCAACTACCTCATGTCCTCTCAAACTGCATCCATATACCTTATCTGTCTTTTTCCTGGCAGCTGCATTTCTAACATCCTTCTACCAGTATACCCACTGTCCCTCCTCTGGACATGTCCAAACCATCTCAATCTGTCCTCTTAATCTCCCAGTTGTTCAATCTGTGCTGTACCTCTGATGATCTCATTCCTCATCTTATCCATCCTTGTCACTCCTAAGGAGAACCTCAACATCTTCATTTCTGCTACTTCTAGTTCTGTCTCCTGTCTTTTTGTCCATGTCTCTGTCTCCAGACCACACAACATAGCTGGTCTCACTAACAATGTAAAACAATATGATGTAACAACAGCAGCCCGAACATGAGTCTGTGGTGAGCACTTCCATGTAAACAAAATGACTCGAACATTAAGTGCAACATTTTGATTTTCAAGCTTTGACCCATTTAAATGTGTAAACAAATGTCTAAATAATAAATAAAGCTACATGTGTTTGTAGTGAGGGGGAGCTGAAGTTCAGAAGTGTTGGGGCTGGATTACTGAGCATGAACTTTGATGTTTTGAATCACTTTGGCCATGGCTGCCTGAGTCAACAAGGGAGAGGGCGGACTCCAGAAAACATCTTAGCACCATCAAACCCACTATACCAAGTTTGTTGCAGCGCCTCAGACTGGTGAAGTTTTTTGGATGAAAGCCGAAACGTTTCAACAAAAAGAAACCGTCCAGAGGAGCTGACTGAACTTTATGTCCAAGAGACCAAGTGGAAGGGCAGCGAGACTCGCAGCTTTGGTTCAGGGTTTGAACTGTTTTACCATGATGGGGATGGAAAGAGAAATGGAGCAGGGGTGGTTCTGAAGGACCTGGTCATCCTGATCACAGACTCACCACCACTCCCACTTGACCCTCCACCTGCTCTATGTTTAGTAAAAAAGACAATAAATGTGGCCTTGGTTTGATACGAAGACGGAGCCCCCTCCCAGACCTTCAGCAGGAAGTCCACCCTCAGCCAAACACTCGGAGGTTGAATCTTGGGTTCTGGGGCCGAACTCCAATAAGCCACTGGAAGCCTTCTTTATGTGGGCCCACGCCTTTGGTCAGGCGTGGGCCAGGGGGCAGGTGGGGGCACAGTGGTACACTGATTTTTGGTGTTGTAAACTACTTGTAGCTTTAGGTATGTGTGAGTTAAAGTTAAGGACACTAGTTATAAAACTGTATTTTTTTTAATCACATGTTGATGCACGGTAACACGCAGATGTTTTACGTGTGGTCGTTTTCCAGCGTCCTCCTCCTCTCCGTCATCAAGACTCATGTGGTGAACTCGCTACAGGTGTAAAAAGAAGCTCACTCATAACCTTTGGCATCCATCTTGACAGCACAAAGATCTGCAGCTGAAGCTGGCCCAGGCAGAAAAGAACTACTTTGAAAGCCAGCTGAAACTGGACCGTGTGTTTGGGGAGAAGCAGGCTCTGCTGCAGGAGAACAGGAGCCTGGAGGCCGACAGAGACGAGCTGAGACTTCAGCTGAGACACGTCACTCAGGAAAATGTTCAACTCAAGGACAGGTCTGTGTTTTAATGGCCATCTCTAAAAAGTAAGATGTCATCTTCTTATAATAACAACGACGACGACAAAAATAACAATGACAATAACAACGACGACAACGACAACAAAAATAACAATAACAACGACGACAACAACAAAAATAACAATGACAATAACAATGACAATAACAACAACGACAAAAATAACAATAACAACGACGGCAACAACAACAAAAATAACAATGACAATAACAATGACAATAACGACGACAACAAAAATAACAATGACAATAACAACGACAACAAAATAACAATGACAATAACAATGACAATAACAATGACAATAACGACGACAACAAAAATAACAATGACAATAACGACGACGACAAAAATAACAATGACAATAACAACGACGACAAAATAACAATGACGACGACAACGACAAAAATAACAATGACAATAACAACAACAATAATAATAATAATAACAATGACATCAATAACAATGACAATAATAACAATGACAATAATAATGATAATAATGGTAATAATAACAATAATGACAATAGTATTAACAATAATATTAACAATAATAATCACATGTACGTCTTGCGTTTTACTGTTCTGCCTTCAGGTTGTTCAGATTTCTATGTAAAAATTTCAAATAGCTGAAATATTTAAAGCATTAAACATCCATCTTGTGGCTTCATAAAGACAATATTTTAGGTTTCAGCATCTAGCCGTGAATTCTTTCAAAAATGTATTATCACCAGCCACTAAAGACAAAGGAGATGTTTTATAATTGTGTTTGTCTGTTAGCAAAACATGTCATGAACCACAGGATGGATTTTAATGCCTTCCTTGATTTCAGCAATCACGATATGCAAATTGTACATCATGATTGCTGAAGGTAGTGAACCTGGAGTGCAGGCAGGAACTCAAGAAATCAAGCTATAATAATTTATTAACAAAACTCTATGTACTGTGGTGGCAGCAGAATACGTACTAACAGAGAAACCCAGGGAGGCAGAACATGGACAAATCATGGCCACAGAGACCACAGTGCACGTGCTCCAAGAAACAGAACAGAATATAAAGAAAACACTAACTACCGTAGTTAAATGACACCCACCTGGGAAAACACAACAAGGTGCATGTGAAAGTGGGCGTGGCAGAGCCAAACTACGGGGGGAGCAGGTAATAAACACTAAAGAAATCAAGACGAAGAGAACCTTAATAAATAAAAACAGATACACTGCAACTGATTGATGTATTTTCCCGACTATAAGTCGCTCTTTTTTCCTACTTGGAGATATTGAGAGTGATAGCTCAAGCAAATAGATAATAGATAATAGAATCACGTGTTTTTACCCAAAATGTCTGAACATCTACTCATTCTCATCATCACACTCTTGACCTGGTTCTGACATACGGCATACAGATTAAGCATTTACTAATACATCCTCAAAATCCTGTTCTGTTCCTTTTCTGTCTCCCATTCCTTTTTGGAAACTCTATAGGAACCAAAAGTAAACCTGCAGTCAGAGAGTAAAGCGCACTGCTAGAAAAGTATGGAACAATAAGATCTGTAATATAAGATGGAGCTAGGTTGTTGAGAGCTTTGTAGGTTGGAAGTAAGATTTTGAATTCTATTCTGAATTTGAGAGAAGCTACAACTGGAGAAATATGATCTCTCATACCAACTCTTAACGTTTTTGTGTTTCTTTCAGAACCAGAATCTTTCTGATTGGGTGTCATTTGTAACTGTGTTCACAGTGAGCTGAGTTCGAAACGACGGGCGGCAGCAGCAGAGGAGGAGAGCAAAAGGTCCGGTCAGGCTCAGAGAGAAGCTGAGGACGAGAGGCGTCAGGCGGAGACGGAGAGGAAGGAGAAGACGGCCGAGTGTCTCAGCTGGAGAGAGAAGCACAACAAGTTGGCCAACGTCCTTCAAACTCAGGACGACTTGAGAGCCCAGAGACAGAACAAAACGGTATGAGAGCTCCACACAGACACAGCGTCAGACATATTATTACTGACCCGTTAGATAAAACGTGAAATAAATGCTAAATTAAGACGTTAGGAAGAGTTCACAGTTTGTTCCATCTCACCTGCTGATGTTTGTAACTCCTTCAGAGTGGTCATGGATGTCTTGGTGGCATCGCTCACCATTTTTCTTCTTGCAGACACTCAGTTAGTAAAGACAACCTGCTTTTAAATATTGTTTAATATCCCATATTATATTCCTCCCATTTATTGATGATGGATTTAACAAACCTCCTGGGAATGTTTTGAGCCTTGGAAATCATGTATCCATACAGACTTGTACTTTTTACTATTAAAATAGAATATATACATACATAGAACATGTCATTTCTTTGTAGAAATTTGATTTCACTTTGCCATTAAAGAGTTTTTTTTTATTTTATTTATTAATTTGTCAGAAAGGCTAACTGATTTTAATAGGGGTAACATAATTTTTAGACATTTTTTGCTGTTATATAATCTGGCTTTTTGTTAATATTTAGGAGAAAACACACAAAAAAAAGTTGCTTTTAAACATTTTGTTTGTTGTTTTTGAATTACATTTAATTCTAATTAAACCAAATGAAGTCAGAATAGAACATGGACACTGGGGTAAATGTTTGGGATAAACAATTTCAAGTTCAAGTAGGTTTTATTGTCATTTGCATCACATGTGGTACATGAGGTGGAACGAAATTGTGTACACAGGGTCCCAGTTACATCCGATGGATGAAATGAAAAGAATGAAACCAAAGTCGGCCTTTGTCAGAACAAAATGGAAGAGCTCCCATAAAATGCCATTGTTTTATGATTTGCACACACATCTTTGTTTTTATTTAAATGTTTTAACAATTATTTTAACAAACAGATTTGTTCATGTTTTAATTATCCATTGTTTTTTTTGTTTTCTTTCTAAAAACAGTGTCAAACTAACATCAAGAGTTACTTTCTGTGCATGACCGAAAGTGATCAGCGGATTAAAATCCTGAAAAATCCTGATGGCACTTTGAGAAATTTTATGGTAAGACCAACTTTTAGCCAAAGATGTAACGTTTACAGATATAAATGACTGTGACTTTCATACATGTTGCGTAATTTAACACAGGAGGGCGATCCTGCGTACATCACCACCCCAGACTCCAGCTCTGAGGAGCCTGAGAGGAGTTCATCCAGGTGAACAACGGCAGGAGTCCCGGGCACAATGATCACGTATTAACTTTAATATAATCAATGTATCCCCGTTTTCAGGACCATGTTTAGGGTTTCTGCCCCCCACACAGCGAGGGATCTGGGTCCAAGTCACTTTGATGAGCTGCCTGCCTTTGGGGGAGAGCGACCAAACTCTGGAGCTTCGTGCCGAAGCAGGAGGGTGATCGATTACTTCTGGATCCCAACAGATCAAGAGGGATGATCCATTCCACTCAGTCAGACGGACAATGTAACACATCAGGTGTTCTATTAGTTACACACACAATGTTTCATAAGCTGACCCCCCTGACCTGTGTGGAGAGTCCCTTGATCTTAATTACCATAATTTCTAGACTATTGAGCGCACCTGAATATAAGCCACGCCCACAAAAGAAAAAGCAAAAAGTACATATATTTAGGCCGCACTTGTGTATAAACCAACAGGTCTCTCTTGTAAACGAGACCTGGAGGCTCAGTGGGAACGAACCTGTATAAATAAAGGTTGAATGAATAAGCCGCAGATGTCCATGTTGTAACTTGAGATATTTGATATGAGGGGAGGAGAGAACGAGGAGTGGACCAATCAAGTTTTTATTGGTCCACTGTGACATGTTTGGTAATTTCATTGGACAGTTTTTTTTTTTTTAATCTTTTATTTATAAAGGTAGTCTCACTGAGCCACGAGGACCCAACCCCGAAGAGCGACGTGTACTGGGCAGCTATGTGAGCACCCGGCTGTGACGAAGCTAAATGTTTTGGTGGCATGAAGCTCGTTAGCCCATCAAAACAAAAACAAAAAAATCCATAAATTAGCCGCAGCTTTGTATAAACCACGGGGTTCGTAGCATGTGAAAAAAAGTTGCGGCTTATAGTCCGGAAATTACGGTATGTCTCTTACTTACTGGTAACCTGTAGTACTTAAAGGTGTTGATTCTGACGGCTATCAGAACAGGTCAATATATAAATACTGAGATCAATCATTCGACACTTAAGAGTGCCCACAGGTCAGAGCTCGAAGTGGACTGGTATTCTGGTATTTCCATTTTTAGCGTGCCATCACAGCAGGAAGTTCTTCTTCTTGGGTCAAATGTGGGGGATCAGTTGAAGCACGACACACGAGGCACGATGACTGATTAAAAGTTAAGGAGAAGCCAGTGTAAGGAATCTGATCTGCAAGTTTAAAAGGTAATTTAAAAAAATTAGTCCACCCCAATTATAAGTAACTCATGACTTCTACAGAACTAATTTTATTTTATGTATTTGATGCAATAAAAAGGTTAAATAGCAACAGAATATAATGTCTGCTCTTGTTTAGCCTTTAAATCCTTAAGCCTCAACCCTGTGGGTTTCTAACCCGTAACCCCAGGTCCCAGAGCAGCATTAGTGAGATGTCCCACATATTTTTCATAAAATGTCCTCAAAAGCTTTTATTTTATTATGCCAATCCTGATTGGCTGGTGATCTTGACACCCAAACTTTTAAGCAGCTTGCGCTACAACGCAGCATCAGTTGTTTGGTGTCACTCGTGCTTTTAGACGACGGCGATTGTGAAGAGTTCCAGTCTGGTTCAAGTCACTGAGACGGTTTTTAATGGTCATCTCTTTTAACCGTTAACTCGGGGTTCTCCATTGTTTTATTTTTATTATTATTTTAGACAACTGCTGAATTTGACATCAGCGTAGTAGAGACTTGGACACGTTGGTCTTTAGGGCTCAGTCCTGCTTTAAGTTGAATTTATCTAACGGGTCTTTTTCTGCATCCATGGGGGAATGCTCACCTTCCTCTACACCTAGTGGTGGTGGTGTACCTTAAAGGTACATTTTGGATTCTATTTTCCTTTTACGTGCTGCCTTTGGGATCAATATTCAGAACGTACATTTCCTTTAATTATTATGCTGATAAATATATTTGTTTTAAATTGGCCCCCGGGCCTTGAGTTTGACATGAGCTAGTCCATTCATGCGTCCTCCCTCATATGGTTAAGATAATGAAATTAATGTGACTATCACAAACAATGACTTTGGAGGTGCACTTTTTATTTTTCCATTTAATTTTACAGTATTTGTAACAACATGTGATAATGGCGACACTGAACTGCTTGTTTAAAAATAATAACTTTATCCAATGAACGGGTGATATTTTGATCACCACCAGTGAATTTATGGAGCATCTAACTTTTTTCTGATTTGGCGATAGACCTACTCAGAACAGAAAATGACCTCATGCAGCAACACAAAAACACTGCGCCATCAAAAGCGATGCCAAAAATCCTTTTTAGTCAACCAGCGTGTTAATTATTAAAATTATTTACAGGTTCCTTCCCGTCTTCGTGCCACCGTTTCTACACTTCATAACTTTTAGTCCCCTTTCTGTCACAATCCACTTGGAATAACATCCATGTCCTCCTCCATCGTTTTCCTGTCCACCATTCCTTCCCCATCACTGATTTTCCCAATTTTACTTTCCAAAAAACTTTTCTTCTTAACATATTTTTCCTTCAAGGTGTTCTTTAAAACACCATCGGCTGGACTTTTCAAATCTTAGGACAAAACCTTGGTGACAGCTACACTGTTCAGATGCATCAAGTGTGTCGTGTGAAGGAAACTGACGACTGAACGAAAGCGTCTTGGTGCTCGTGTACTGGACTTTATTGACGTTAAAGCAATCGGTGCACATTAATTATTGATACCACACAATTAGAAAAATCACCGGACACATCAGCATGGTTTGTGAGCGACGAGCTTCAGTCGTTTAAATATACTCGAGTTAGAACATCCAAATCTTTTTTTTGTTTGTTTGTTTTTTGTATCAGAACCAACTTTTTGACCGTTTCTCATTTACGATGTTGAGCATCCAAACAGGAAGGCCACAAATGTTGGTTACTGCAAACTCTCAGGCCACTCAGCAGGAATTTAATGGGTACATTTCTAGGATTATGAGCTTCCAAACTGAAAACCTATTACTCTTAAATATTAATACTTGCAAACCACATGAAGCATTGTGAATGTCTGCTTTAGCCAAGAGTGTAATCAGGCCAGGATGAAACCGAATACTTAAAATTGCTTGGATTCCGACATGGCCTTGATTATTCCCATCCCAGCACAAAACCAAAACAAGCCCATCTAAGAGGTAGAAACGAGCCGTTATGAAACGTTACCATCGATTACACTTGGCTTTCAAATGTTCTGAAGTGTGGAGGATGAGTATTATAACCACTCCTAAAAGATACACAGGACGAGATGAAGCCTGACGAGGGAAAACGTGCTCAGCTGCGACTACGGTCTTTAAAGCACGCGCCCTGCCATGTTTTTAACGCGAGCATGAAATATGCTTCGTTCAGTCGGTCTTTATGTCGATTACAGAGTCAAACGTCCCGATTCACTTCAGTTGAGGCTCATTAAAATTCCTCAGCTCCTTCTTGGGATCAGACGGTTATTTAAGAAGGGAAAACCTGATGCGTTCATAAATAAAGCCGTTTCCTACGAGAGAAGATTCAAATTTGGGAAAAAAAAATTGAATAAAAAACATGCAAAGTGAAAAAAGTAACAAACCTAACAAACAAAAAAAAACATGGTTGAGCCACTCTAGATGACAATAGTTCATGTAGACGATCAGAACAGATCCAAAGAAAACAGCCTTCAGGCAACAGATCGACACGTCTTCGCTCAACGTCACAGTGCAGCTGGACGCGCACGAGGCCCTACGAAAGTTACAAGTTTTCAGTTTAGATTCGTGAGACAAAAAGCAGCCGAGCGCCGCATGGTAGTGGTTACATGAAGCATGGCGTTCAAGAAAAGAAAAGGCGAGTTAAGAAACAAAGGCTGATGCTTCTGATTGGCTGCTCAGTCAGCTTCATCCTCAGACTCCTCCTCCTCTGCCGTCTCCAGCCAAGTGAGCCACTGGTTGACCTGATGGAAGAAAGAGTCAGTCTCACACCAGATGGAAGCACTCGGGTGTCTGTGTGCTACAATATCATAAACAGAATGCCTTTTTGTACTCCTGACTCTCAAACCTCAAGTTTACACGTGTTGGGAATGTACCTGGAATAAAGCTTTTCCTTTTCCAGGGAATTCTTGGGTGACGTCTTCTTTCCACAAAAGGAAGGCTTCTTCTTCAATGATCTCCATATCATAGAAATGAACAAAGTAGCGCAGCAGCATACCTTGTTGGAGATGAGAACAATTTACAAATCACTTTACAGACATGTTACTTTAGGTGAAATCACTGTTGTCAAATATAAACACTGTTGTCAAAAAATAAAAAAAGATCTAGAGTACCTTTAGGGAAGCTGCTGGCATTACAGTGCAACTGCAGAGCGTAGAGGGCGCTGACCTGCAGCTCGGCATGGTCATGCAGGAACTTCTGCATGACGGGTTTGAAGGCCAGCAGCAGCTGCTTCTCCTGCTCCAGCTGCTCTTTGGAGGGAGCTGCCAGCTGATCATCGCCCTCCGTCATGCCCAGCTCCTGGAAGATGTACTGCAGGAAACTGGCAAAGACCACACACATTAGGTGAATGAACAAAACAATTCTTGTACAAAATCTGGATACAGTAGTCTCTTGATACTTCAAGGTTTGACATTCGCGGACTCGCTCTTTCACGGGTTTTCCACACAAGACCGTACAACCTGACACTTTAATATTACTCACGTGATTGGGACGGTACGGGATAAAACATTAACGGGAGCGGGAACCAACTAATAAGACAAAAAACTAAAACAATTAAAAAAAAACTTCAGATAGACGCCACTATTTTGTAGTTTTCTTTCAATAAGCCTACACTGTGACGCAAGTCAAAAGAACTACACTACCCAGAAGCCAACAGTGCTTACAGCCACTGCTTTCTGAAACACAAAGTCAGAAGTAACGATGCATTTATGAAGCTCACAGAAATATCAGGAAAGACAAATAATCCTGAAGATCAATTATCCACGTGCACATCAACCTGGACGGGGCGGTGGGCTTCGTCGCTGCAGGGTGGGTCTGCCGAACCGGAACAGAGCTGCTGGTCTGCAGAGCTGGCGAGTACCCATATAAGAGTTTGCTGTACTGTACAGTACATATACGCATGTTGTTAAAATTATGTAGGTTTAAGAGTTTAGAACATTGTTAAGAACAATGCAAGTGTGGGAAAGGTTTCTAAAGCCTTTATATATAAATACTAAAATAAATATAGCGTTCCTACTTTGCGGTTTTTCACCCATCGTGGTGGTGTCTGGAACGTAACCCCCGTGATAAATCGAGGGACTAATGTAAAGAAACACGTCAACAAGATCACTTTATTTTTTACTGATTTAATCTGTCCATGAATTTGTGTGTTCTTCAAAAACCAGTACTCATAACTAACAAAAACAAAACAAAACAAATATTGCTACCAGTGCCAAGGTTTAGGCCTGTCACGATAACAAATTTTGCTGGGCGATTAATTGTCTCAGAAATTATTGAGATAAACAATAATATTGTTTGAAATTTGACAATAATTACTAATTATTGTCAAATTTAAGAAGAAATGTTGGTTAATTTTATTTTGGGTGCAGTACCTTTTTTGACCACTGGATGGCAGTATAAGACTGAACCGAAGGATGGATAGTGAGGGAGTGAGCAGCGTGTCTCTTTAAGAAAAATGTGAGGGAGTCCCCTTGACTGACATGGGTTGTCTCTCTTCGGTTCTCAAAATGGCGGACGCTCAGTGTGGTTTGAGCTCTTTAACAGAACATTTTTCACACAAAGCTTTTAATTAAAAATCAGTAAACAAGTTCTCAGCTTCTTTTTGCAGAGAAAAACAACTTTTTACACAAAGGCACCAGTTTGAACCATGAATTTTGGAGCTTCGACAAGATGGAGGTTTTTTTCCAGCCGCAGCTGATTTGACCATCAAAGTGCATTTATTAAGGAAAAGTTGGATTGAAACACACTTTTTACTATAATGTTGAACAAACAAACAATTGTTTTTAAGTCTTAATCTTGTTAAAGTCCTCCCGTGCACACTCCCGCAGCCGTCATTTGGCAGCCAATCGATTTTTGGCACAACACCGGCCACATTTCCGGGTCGTCAGCGGTGACGCGTAATAGATGCGACTCATACGGCGAAGCGACATATTTATGGATTTTTCCACTTTATTAGACATGTTTGGACTGATGCGACTTGTACAACGATGCAACGTGTACGGCGGAAAGTACGGCAGCCATCTCACAATTCTCACATTTTTTCACTCAAAGGAACTAAACTGTTTGAAACAGCTTCCAGACGACAATGAGGTCTGACCTTTGAGAAAATGTGCAAAATATATGAACAAGTTCAAAATTCCAGCAACATGAGAGCAAACCTTGCAACTCACAAGAGGATATCAAGAACCCTTGGTAACAAATCACAAACAGCATTCAGTTGCAGCGCAGTCAAACGGTAAATGGACTGAAGCGATTCCAGTCTAATGAAGATACTCAAAGAACAGACAGGGGAGTGTTTAGGCCTTCGTGACAACACTTTCCATCCCTTACCTCGTCATAAGGATGTTGACAAAGCCTTTGTCGGTGTGAAGCCTGGGTGAGATATTGTCTTTGATCCACTTGTAGATGGACTGTGGAGAGGGGTCCGCTTTAATCTGCTTCAGCAGCTCCTTTTCCAGCTTCAGCAACGGGAACAGGAAGCTCAGCCCCTTCCCTTCCAGAATTTCCAGCATGCGGTCCCTGTTCTGATCGATTTCTTTCACCAAGACAACGTTTTTATTAATTACTGGTCTTGTAAATGTTAAAATCGTAGGAGGACGGGGCTTTACCTGGAAGCATCTTCTGCATGTTGACCTTGCTCTGCTGAAAAAGTTCTGTGAACCACTCGCGGTCTTTCAGCTTGGCCGTTTGCTGCAGGCAGAGCAGGAAAAGGGGGAAGTGGGTGCCGTTCTCCAGGGGGTGAGCCAGCTCTGCTACGCTCACCAGCTCTGCGATGATGGCCTGAGCTGCAAACTGGGCAAGGTAGGACTTCACCAAGGGCACGTCCACCTCAATCTTGGGGCACTGGTCCAGGACGTTAAGGAAAGCCTAAAGTTGCGAGAGAAAAAATGTCCGTGTTGAACGGGAATCAAACACCCAACAATGTAATAAATGTCAAATAAACTAATAAAAATGGACGTTTGTGTGCGGAGGGCATGCAGATTCGTTATTGGATGAATGATGTCATCTACCTGCAAGAAGTTCTCTCCGGTGATAAGACCCTCAGTGCCGAGTGCGTGGATCAGAGTGCTGACGTGCTCTTTGTCCTCACCGGGTTGGTCCAGCGAACACAAGATCATCTTGCTGAGCATCTCTGGCAGGAAATGCTTCGGCGCCTTCATCTCTCGCACAGCAACCACAGCC
Organism: Nematolebias whitei; assembly: GCF_014905685.2. Classification (NCBI taxonomy): domain Eukaryota; kingdom Metazoa; phylum Chordata; class Actinopteri; order Cyprinodontiformes; family Rivulidae; genus Nematolebias; species Nematolebias whitei. The sequence goes on from NC_056507.1 coordinate 7,181,908, forward strand.
TCAGTCAGGTTCTTAGTGTTCAGGTACTCAGTCATAAGTACCTCCTGAAATGCAGAGGGGGAAACGACAACTCGTTTGTTTTGTTTAAAAAAAAAAAAAAACTTTAGTCAGTGTCCAAAACAGGTTGAGGTTATGTCGAGTTTGTCTTGAAGCAAGCTCTTTCAAATTCTTTAAAAAGTAAAGTTCTTGTGCTCTAATGAACCACATCCAACGATTAAAACCAAAGATTTGTCACATCATCTCTGCGTTCTCCTCCTCATGCGTCACAAACTTGGGAGTCGGGTTGTTGGAGTGAACATTGAACACTTGCACCTAACGGTTTTCTCACCGTCGTCTTCAGAAGTTCTTCCTTGGCAGGAGGTGGCTTCTTGATGGTCTTCTGGGGTTTCTCCTGGATAGGTGGAGGGTTGGTCTTCAGGCCAAGCTGCGGAGGAGGACAGCAAAGATCGGCTCAACGTTTTAGAAAAAGCCTTCTAGTTTAACGACAAATTTAACAAAGTTTTTCAAATCAGTGCTTTAAAAATATTTCTTCAATTGTAGTTTCGCTGCTTTCAATTGTAAACAGTCAAGTGACCCGCCCACCTGTCCTAAAGGAGGGGTTTGAGAGCGTGGAGGTTGGGCGCTGGGAGGCATCAGTGTCGGCATCTGAGGCTGAAGCTTCGGCACCTGGTTCTTGTTGAGCAGGAATGACTGCGCAGGCCTTAAGCTGATCTGCGTGCCACAGAAGAAAGCACAGTTATGCGGTCCTTCAGCATTTTGGATCTGTGCTGTAGTGGCAAGTTATGCCCTCATATTTCATCATTTAAGTCAGCGGACCTGCTTTAAGTTTGAAGATGAGAGGAGGGATAGAAGAGAAATGGTAGACGGAGCAAAGAGCAGGGAAAGACGAACAGCAGGTTTGTTCCTCAGAATAACGCGTCTTTTTAAAATCACTGGGCATCGACACTAAGGAAGTGAAGCAGCATCTAGTCATCACTGCCACTGGAATCATTTCATTTTTATATTTTAAAGGCTGCAAACAGCAGGAAAATGAAGTCTGCAGACATGTTGACAAGTTAGAAACATTAGTTTTAGTTACTTCGTCTGCATTGAGCTGTCCTTTCTTGCTGAAGCGTGGAGGCATGTCCTTGGACTGCACCTGCGACTGACTCGGGTGGTTCTGGTTTAGGAAATGCTGGTTCTGAACCTGTCAAAGTCACAAAAGTATCGAGAAAATAAAGATTTGCCTTTCTTTTCCCCTTGAACATTGCACAATGATTATTATTTATGTTCAAATTGAGCAGGATTACCTGGTTGGTCTTCACAAAAGACTTAGGCCCCGTGTCAAACTGTGACTGTGGAAGAGGTGCAACATGGCTGCTGTGGCCATTGAAGAGCGGGTTGGTGCGATGGCGTCCCATAGTGGGCGAGTACCTGTCTTGAATAACCCCTGGGCCAGTTCCAATCCCACTGCCTGAGGAGCAAAGGACCAAAAGTGATGCAAGTTCAGAGTCCACATAAAACCACAGGTGGACACGCACAAGGGTTTCAAAACCACCTACCAGGCATCTGTCCAAACATGTCAGCCAGTCCCCCGAGAGTCTCCCTGTCCAGCCTCATTCTGTTGGGCAAGAAGGGGCTTTCCAGGAAGAAGTCCATCCTCATCCCTTGAGACATTGGTGCTGGGATGAAAACACCCAAATCCTACACAAACATACCAGTAAATGACTGAATTTCTTTCTTTCTTTAAAGGTGTTCAGTATAAAAATTTGAACCGGCATTGAAATGAGCCTAGGTTTAGTTTTTTGAGGTTCCTGCCAGCAGCAATACTCAACTGCTTCTTTGCATTTCTCGTGTACATGTGGAGCCCCTGACTCACCTTCACTGCATCCTGACGGACTTGGTTAATCGTCTTTGGTCCGTTGTCGATGAAAGCCTTGCGGGGGACCCAGTTGTTTTCTCGCAGTTCCACCGTGTCTTGCAGCAGGAAACGGATCCTAGCAGGCAGCTCCTTGTTGTTCATTAAGGACTGCATACGGCCAAAGTACTGATCCATTAAAGACTGGTGTGAGGGGAGGAAGAGGGAGTAAACAGGTGCAGTTTAAGCAGACTTTAGTTAGTCCAGCTAGTGTGAAGACGACACTCCCACAGACATGGAGGACAAACAAACTAAACCAAGACAAGAGTCTGGAAAAAACAAAAACACAGGCTTAAAATGGCCAATCTTTTGATAGGTGGTGTTTCTGTTAACGAGCCGACCGTTATGTAACCGATGGTCTGTGTATGATCAGTTTCCAAAGAGACCACTTTAACTTCAAACATGCCCCCCGATGGCATCTTTAGCCCTTACCTTTGCTTTCTCGTGGTCGAGTCTCGGCCCCACCGTTCTCATTATCTGACAGAGGCATTCCAGATCCTCCCCCATGTCTTTGAGCTGTACTCTCTTCTTCTTTTCCAGAAGCTTCAAAAACATCGAGACAAAAAGACGAGCGATCACACTGGGAGTTTACGAGTTGTGCAAAATTAAACGACAGTTGAATGCTGCGACACTGAATCTTATCTGAAACTGTTGACTAAATAAACGCAGTCGTTTCAGAAATTATTGCGATAAACGATAATATTGTTTGAAATTTGACAATAATTAGTCATTATTGTCAAATTTAAGAAATGATTGCCAATTTGTTTTGCGTGTAGTACCTTTTTTCGACCACTGGATGGCAGTAGAAGACAGTTTGAACCGAAGGATGGATAGTGAGGGAGCGAGCAGTGTGTTTAAGAAAAATGGGAGGGAGGCCTCTTTACATGAAAACGCAATTTTGGACGGTTAAAACAGATTTTAAAGAGGAAAGAGAGGAGTCAGTGAAGAGCACCGGCGTTGAGCCTTTTGTCGTTTAGTGTCTTCAGTAGAAAGAGAGACACGAAGAAATGTTAAAGCCGATAAATGAAAACGAGGTTGATAATTTTAATTTATCATGCCATTAATTGATTTATTGTTTATTGCGACCGACCAAGCGGAGATGTCATCCATCCCACTTTGGACGGAGCCGCTCTTCTTTCTAGAAATTTGGCTGATTTCGTTTTGTCCTCCAGATTATTGACAACCCAGGGTCCAGTCCAGGAAGCAGAGCTGTAGTCCTCCACACATCTCTGCTGCTTCTCCTCCGTCACCCACCCCAAACGAAACGGTGTCAACTCGCCCACGGCTCAAATAATTTTAAAAACATCAGTTCTAAATATATAAATCATAAAAATCTTATTAAAAACACAGTTACTTTACCAGGACAAAAGAATAAAATCAATAAATCTGGTTTATTGAACATCAGATTTCTTTCCTCCAGGTCTCTGTTAGTTAATGATCTGATAACTGATCATCATATTGATTTATTCTGTCTGACAGAAACCCGTTTAAAACAGGAGGATTTTGTTAGTATAAAATTAATCTACTGCTAATTATTTAAATGTTCATGTTTCTAGAACAGGTCGAGGGTGTTTCAGTCAAAAGACTTCTTTTCCATGCTGCAAGACCTCTCGTGTCTGATGGCAAGAAGAGTAAGAGAACAAGCCCCCCCCCCCACCACCACCACCACACACACACACACACACACACACACACGGAAACCCAACTTTTGATAGGGGCATTTTTAACAAACTAAATGTAGCCACAAACCAAAATGGACGTCTGCACATTGGTTATTTTTGACGTATTGAAGTGACTTTGGGTTAAATTTATTACGACAAATAAAGTTTTATTCTATCAGAGCTGACCAGTGACAGAAGTGTGAACTTACACTACACTGTCAATAAATCAGAAAAACAAAAAGCACAAACAAAAAGGAGCCTACTGTTTTGATGCACTTATGAAGGATAGATTCATGGATGAGGTCGAGTTTGCCAAGTTCCCCGATGAATTTAATGTTGCCAAGCATCTTGATCTTGGCAATGGCCCGCTGCTCCTCCTCCTCAGCAGTAAGAGGGTTGTCATGCTTGTCATAGACTGAGGACAAAAAGAGGAATATTAGATTAGCAGAGACGAGCTGCGATTCATGTTCTGAGACACTGAAATTTGTTTGGTCATTATAATTCAAAAATACAAGAAATAAAGGCTTGAAATATTTCACTCTGTGTGAATGAATCTACAAGTTTCACTTTCTGAAATGACAAAAAACATTGAATTTTGTCACAATTTTCTGTTTTTTAGATGCACCTGTTGATCAAGTAGAATCTCACACGTGGGTTTCATTTAGTTTGCGTTTTCTTGTACGTTCACAAAAGTTCAAACAATCACCATATGTTTGGTGATTATGGTAAATGTTAGAAATTATTCCTTCCATTATACACCGATGTTATATAGCATGATTAAAATACAGTTTTACATAAATCTAATGTTGTACAATCAGAGTATTTTTACTTTAAGATGCATCTGAAGAATTGCAATTTTTTTTTTATTATTATAAATAATGACGACTGAAAACTCAAACAAGTTCAGTCACTGAACTGATGCAGAATCACTCGATCCAGAACGTGCACTACGAGACTTACTTTCAACATTTCTGGTGCGATTTTCAAATTCATCTTGAAGCTTGGAAATCAGCAGTCTCCTGAAGGTCTACAACAAACAAACAAACAAACAAACAAACAATATCATCGTTTGCTGTGGACATGCATGCAAACACGATTAGAAATGTAGTCAGTTTAAATATTTACTGTGCTCTGCTTTTGGGATGTTTGGATTTCAGATGAAGGGCCATCAAAGTTTGGCGCGTCCTCTGCCAAGCGCAGACATAGCTGAGCATAGAGCGAGCTGTACTTTGGCTCTTCTAGGGCTTTGTCTACAATCTAAAACAAAGAGGAACCAAAAAGGTCGTTACAAAAAGTGGGGATGACTCAAAGAGCAGACTGCCAAGTACGGATGAAGAACTACAGGTACATTTAGCAGAGCTCTACAGAATAGTGAGAACCATCACTTACCAGCAAGATGATTCCTTTAAGGACGAGTTTTGAATCTACGCCCACATTCAGGAGCTCAAGGCATAGCTTGTCAAACTTGTCAGGCGTAAGTTTGTTGAGTATGCTGAATGAACCAGAACAAGAGGGATGGATGAGACAGCAAGTTGAAGTCAGATTAAGTAAGAACATACCAGAACTTTGACTAGAGGAACAAAAGTATTGCATATAGCACATTATACTCCATCAACAAACCATCGTACAGCAATCTATAGCAATGGCCCAGACAAGCAACCTTGGACCTTGTTTTGTGACCTCAGCACTGAGGCGTTGAACAGATAATACGACACACTGTCTAGGGTGAAACAAATTTGTATCCAGTTTTGTTAAAAGTATCTTGAACAGATCAGAAGTTATGGTTTGGACAAGCAAATACCTTATTTTAACTTTGACCTTAATTTGTGACCTTGACCTTGGAGCTGGGGTGAATGAAACATTCCGTTTAATGATGAGGAGCATGTGTACGACGTTTTGAAACAATCGATCAGAAGTTAAGGGCGGAACGAGAGAAAGTTTGTGGTCGTATGGATGGAGACTAGGCCTGTCACGATAAATTTTGCTGAGCGATCGTCTCAGAAATTATTGTGATAAATGATAATATTGTTTGAAATTTGACAATAATTAGTAATTACTGTCCAATTTAAGAAGAAACGGTTAATTTGTTTGGAGTGTAGTACCTTTTTTGGACCACCAGATGGCAGTATAAAACTGTTTGAACCGAAGGATGGATAGTGAAGGAGCATGCAGCGTTTCTCTAAGAAAAATGAGAGGGAGGCCCCTTGACGTGGCCGTCTCTCCTTCCTTTTTTCAGTTCTCAAAATGGTGGACGCTCAGTGTGGTTTGAGCTCTTTAGCATAGCATTTGTCACACAGCTTTTAATTAAAAAAAATTAAAAAAAAAAAAATCAGTTAACAAGTTCTCAGCTTCTTTTTGCAGAGAAAATCAACTTTTTACACGAAGGCACGGGTGAAGTTTGGAGCTTCGACAAGATGGAGGTTTTTTTCCCCTGAGGTCGGCCTGTTAGCTTAGCTCGTAGCTTAGCTTCTCAGCTTAGCCGCTTTTAGTTAAAACAGATTTTAAAGAGAATGGGGGGGTTCAGTGAAGAGCACCGGAGTTGAGCCTTTTGTCATCCAGTGTCTTCAGTAGAAAGAGACAGATGAACACACGATAAATGAAAATGAGGTCGATAATTTTCATTTATCATGCGATTAATTGATTTATTGTTTATCGCAATAGGCCTAATGGAGACGACACCATAATACGTCCACTTTTCAATGGGCATATAAAAATTAATAGTCGTGCTTGGATCCAGGTAAAAACATTTGAGATGAAAATGTATGCAACAACTAATGTAAATCAAACACGTGGTAGTTTACATAATAACTTCTCAGCTTGTGCCACATAATTAGTTGCCCGTTTATGACTAGAATCCTGTTGGAAACATCTCAACTTTTAAAATTGTATACATTGCCTGATGGAGAAGCAAACCAGGCTAAGCTGCCTTTAGTAAGCACATGCCATCTTAAGGACCTTTCTCAATTTTAGAAACAACAAAAAAGCACAAGGAACACCTCACTTCACTCAAACACGATTTTAAAAAGGATTCCTTGCATTTTTCTGAAAACACTCCAATATTTAACCGACATTTGATCAAAACAGCTGCTGGGTATTTTCTTGAAATATTGGCTACACTGCTAACATATCTCTGTGCAGGATCAAGATTCCTGAATTTGAACCTTACCCCCTCACTTTCCTGAAGATTGCATCATGTCGCTCTTTTTCGTTGCTGGAGTTGGCATCTCGTCTAGTGCTTCGTGAAGGAACCCATCTCTGAACACTTTGCCCTGGGGCTTTCCCCAGGAACTCGCTGCAAACAGACAAAAAGACCAAGTCAAACAGATTGTGTTGACAATGATGCTAATAAAAACAAAATATAAAATAAAAAAACTGGCATGCACACTGGCAAGTTATTTTTCTGTAACAGAATGCTGGTGAAGACTCTCAGTCCTCCAGGACATGATCAATTCTAAAGAAGAGGGGCCTCATCTGTGAATTAGATTAACAAAGACCTTAAGAAACCCCTACTGTTAAGGTGTGATTTATCAATCTACATATGTATGTGTATCTTATCTCAGCCTTATAACCTGAACCCAACTGACAACTAAAAATGTTGTCAGACAACCAGATTCTATCAAGGGGTTGTCCACTGGATAACTTGGAACATCACCGGATTATTAGCCCTGGTTATTGATGCCATATTGAAATGGACACATCAACGTTAAGGGCATTAAACAAACCTGTTGCCGACAGTCTTGGGATTGTGCTGAGGTGCACCCCTACCACCTCCTCCCCCCGAAGAAGCACTGCAAAAGTAAACATGGAGCACTTTAAGATCATACAACTTAATAAATTACATCTGCATCTTTGACTCACAACAAGCAACATTTTCAGTTATGCTTTCAGGCACTTCTTAACCAAAACAAAATAACCAGTGCAAGTTCTGATTAATTAAAATGTAATGCTTACCATCAAAATGTAAAAAAAAAAGGGTTATTAATCTTAACATTACACATCTGTAATGATTTTTTCCTGGTCTTTATGGAGTAGCACTGAAACTTGAGAGACCGAAAGCAAAGCAAGTCACGTGAACTCTGATAAATATTAGTCCCTAAAAGTACAACTGGCTATCAAGTGGACACAATTTTCAGAATTTCTGTTAAAGAAAGTCTTAAAAAAGGTTCAGTTTCTTAAAACTCCATCTCTATCTTTTAACTGTTTATACTTAGTCGGGTTGTGGAGGGAACGGGTCCAGGACCAGGAGATGACCCAGACATCCCTGTCCCCGAGTCCCCAGAGACACTTCACAGCTCATTCTGGGGGACCCTGACGCGTCCCCAGGCCCGAGAAGATACAATCTCTCAAACCACTTCTGGGTCTTCCCTGGGGCCTTCTGCCAGTGGGATGTGCTCAGAAAACCTCTAAAGGGAGGTGTCCAGGAAGCATCCTGGTCAGATTCCTGAACCATCCCAACGGACTCTTCAATGCAGAGGAGCAGCGGCTCTACTCCAAGCTCCCTCCGGGTGACGGAGCTCCTCACCCCATCTCTAAGACTGAGCCCAGCCACCCTGTGTGAAGGAAGCCCATTTCAGCCGTTCGATCTCCTTCTTTCAATGATCCAAACCTCATGACCACAGGTGAAGGTCAGAACATAGGCAGACGGATCAGAACATCTAGCTTTAAATTTTGACTCTGCTCTTCTGTTATTATCGAACCCAAGCAAATGTTGACCAAAAAGAAATATAATCAACAAAAGTAACAGCAGTGTGCATGATGCGGTGGGACAAAGCACGTCAAACTATGCTTGTGACTGAAAAGTTTTATACTTGAAACATAGTAAAACGTCTACTCGTTAACATTTTAAAACACAATTAGGGCCACAAAAAGACTTGCAGGGTATTTTAATTTGCACATTAACAAGTTCAGACCATGCAAGGTGCAGTCATTAGGAGTGACTTAATAAAGAGTTTACCGTTTTGTTCAAAAGGTACATTAACATGTAAAGGTTGTAGACTCGACTAGATTGTCGAAAACTTCGCCCGCACAGCACATGTAATGCTGTATGAGATATCTGTGACACACTGACAGCTAAAACAATCTTGAGATTTGAAGTGAAATAAATAAATAAATAAAAAATTTCATTTTCCACACGCGCCAAGACTGTAGGATTCAAGGTTCTTTGTCATTCACATTAGGGATGCACGATATCAGCATGGTATCGGACAATATTAGCATTAAATTATTTGGCCATTCCATTAAAATAACTCGCCGATATAAAAGGCGCTGTGTTTGCCTGCAGCGGCAGCACAACGCGATGACGTTGCAGCGGCAGCGCTATGCGATGACGTCACGTGCGCCCACCCAATCTCACAGCGGACAGGAAAATTCAAAATGTCGGCCGTGTGGAAGTTTTATTTTTTGTTGGAGAGGATGTCAGATTCTGAAGATTTATGGACTACGTTGAGCCTCGCTACATCGTCCGCAGTCGGAGATATTTTTCTCATGTGGTACATGAGGTGGGACAAAATTATGTACACAGGGTCCCAGTTACATCCAACAATAGCAAAAATATAAAGTGTAAAAAGAAACAACAAAAACGGATCCGAGATATACACCAAGAAATACGCTAAATGGACACCCAGCGGGACGCTTAAAGATCTAAGATATTTGTTAGTCACTAATGGTGCCAAACATTACTCTGAACAGCAGCAGCACGATTCTCATAGGTTTGGTTTGGCTATAATTTACATGCTTAATGTGAGCACCAACATATTGAATACGCTAAGGAACCATGATACTAGGAAACTGACACAAACCAATCCATCCATTATCTTTACCCACTTCTTCCTTTTGGGGTCATAAAAATTTTAAATCCACAAAAAACAAAAAATCCTACATATCCATGCAGATATTTAAAAAAAAACGAGAACAACTTGGATGTGAACTTATAGGGAGCATATTACAAAACTGAAACCCTCCCACGGTCCAGTGTACATTCATTCAACCTTTATTTATACAGGTTAATCCCACTGAGCATGAGGGCTCATTTACAGGAGAGACCTGATTTCTTAACAAAGAGTGATGACAAGAGTGAATAACGACAACAATAGACAGTCATAAAATAGGCATAGGCATACCCAACCCCCCTTTTCAAAAAGTTTCACAAAGAGAACTGCCTGACAGCCATTTTGAGCATTTCCATTTCCACATCCTGCTTTGTTCTAAGCACTGGAAGTTCTGGCCAGAAATGCTTGCAGAAGGCTAAAGTAGAGGATAAATAAAATGTGTTTTCATGCAAGGCTTTGAGTTAATTCACCTGAAACGAGAAGCACCCCCTTCTGCAACGACACTCTCCACTTTGGCGGCTTGACAATGAGGAATACTCAAAAGAATAATAATAATAGGAGGGGATGGGGATAACGGTGCTGGGGAGGACAAAAAAAAAAGGCAATTAGAACCATTACAGGAACGAGTAAAACTTTTACAGAATGAATGACTAACATAATTGTAAAGCATCCATCCTGATCTATTGTTATCCATGCCTATGTCACAAAAATGAGTTAAGGAGGAAAAGAAAAACTACTTGCATGTGCTGACACATTAGCACATCTCTTTGTGAGATACTAGTAGTTTATAATTTATTACAATAACGTAATAAAAGTCTAAATGTATGGATGTACACAAGCCTCCCTGGCCTGTGTGCATTTCGTTTCCCAACAAAACAAACGGTGCGTCATCTAATGATGGCTAAAGCTACCCGCCTGGATATTAGCTAGCTTGCTATATGAGCCAAAAATTAGCTACATCACTGCAACATTTACATTCTCTCTGTTGAAATTACGACCAGTTTGGCTAAATCACATACGTAAACAGTAAGGGAGTGAAAATAATCGTGGTACACTCCAAATCTAATCTAGGATGTTCTGAGATGGGATTCATTGTAAAAAAAAAACAACAACAATAGGCTGTAAATTCAACGTTAACATTTATGGTAGCCTCGGCTGGACAACGTGACTGACCGCAGTCGCTTTTAGTCGGCTGTGCTTGTTGCTATCCCATTGCAAGGCTGAAAAAAATGGATCTAAAGCCAAATTAGAAGGTTACGTGCCCGTGTGATAAAATGCATTTTCAGTCATTCGTGATATAAATATCCTAAAATGATGCCTACACCGAAAGCATATGCACAGTTTAAAAAGCCATCAATAAAAGTTATAAGCGACGACGCCATTTTCTACTCAAATACGAATCGGCTGCAGCATCTGCCGGCTCCTGAGCTAATAAGCGCTAGTTAGCTCAACACATTAGCTTGTGTAAGCTAAGCTAGCAGAAGCCATTTTGCGTTGACCGGTGAGTTGTTTTTTTTTTTACATAAAAAACGACTACCTTACCTTCACTAAATCAACTTCAGTTTTGTTTTGTTGTGTGACTACCAAATATGAAATAAAAGCTTGTGCAAGAAAAAGGAGTTTTGCAAAGAGTATCAGGAGAGCTACAAGCCGAAAGATGCCCGCACACAATTTAACTTGGACAACCCTGAGCTAGCCGACTGATTGCTTGCACTAGCTAACGGTAAGAGCTCCAGCTATGGCTCCAGTTTAGCTCCCTTATGGAGACGACGTTGGTTACCGTGGGAGTCCTGGCCAATCACAGCAAAGATATATATTTAGGGCGTTACCGTTTGCATTTCTAATCCAATGAGAAGCGACTTCACACAAACAGGACCGCCCTCTTTAATTTTTTTTTTTTACTTTACTAACAACACAAAACACAACAACGTAACAAGATACAAAGACACGCCCTCTTTAAATGACTAACATTCAGATAAACAGAAATATGTATTAGTTTTGCCATTATTAAAAAGTATTATAATTGATACTTTTTCATACAGCTTTTAAATACAGGTTAATCCCATGTTGCAAAATGAGTAACACCTATCAATAGCGGATTCTAAACAACAAAAAATTTTGACTTTTTGAACGAATATTTTATACTTTTGTTATATACGAGAGGTGCAACATAACCTCATCTTCTCTATTTAATTTAGCATGATTATTTTGCTCATGCATATTGCACCTTAATTGGACTGGATCATTGTTTCTTCTCAGATTTTTTTAAATGTAATTTTTATATCAATATTAAGAGATTAATTTCTCTATAATTTGACCTAGTTTTATTTGGTTAATGTTATTTTAAATGTTCAAATTTTAGTAACTTGTGAACATGTAATAATTGCAGGAAAGAAGGAACTGTAAAACATAAAGGAATGAGTATGGTCAGATCAAGGTCAGAAATAAATTTAAATAAAGTTTTTTGTTTATGAATGGCCTCATTAATTATTTTTCAGATTTGATGTTAGCAATGTTTTCAGATATTGTTTGCATCAAACATGGAGCTGGAGAGATATTTTGTTTTATTTTAGCTTCTCTCCACTGGTTCCCTGTTAAGTCAGAATATACAGTAATTTAAAATCTTAAGGCTCTCAACAACCAAGCTTCATTTTACAGTATATTAAAGATCTTTAAAATATTTTCCAAACAGAGAACTGTCAGACTGCAAGTTCACTTCTGTCTTCTACTTCTTTCTTCTTCTTCTTTTGGCTTTTCCCTCTTCAGGGGTCTGTCATCCTCCTCCATCTCACTCCATCCTCTGCATCCTCTGTCCTCACTCCAACGACCTCCATGTCTTCTTTAACTGCATCCCTATATTTCCTCTTTGTCTTTTTCCTGGCAGCTGCATTTCTATCATCCTCCTTTCAATATACCCACTGTCCCTCCTCTGGACATGTCCAAACCACTGTCCCTCCTCTGGACATGTCCAAACCACCTCAGTCTGGCCTCTCTAACTTTATCTCTCAGTTGTTCAACCTGTGCTGTACCTCTGATGATCTCATTTCTAATCTTGTGCATCTGTTTTTAGTAATTTCTCATCTACAACATCAACTCGCTACTGGTTTATGATCGTCACTTACTTTTAGATATTTCATTATCTGCTACCAGGTTTGCAAATTTTGAATACCTGCTGGCCGATGTACCTGTGGGCCTGCTCCGCGTTGCTCACCTGCCTCCCCGAAGACGACGCCTCAGGTGCCGGGGAAAACGTGCTGGGCGGTTCGTGAAGCTTAAAGCCTGCTTTGCACTTTCTCTCCAGCTGACCATCAACATGTCCATCGCTTGTCCTGGCACTTTGTGGATCCTGTCGTGCCTTGTCTTATTCGGTGGGATCTGGTTCTCGCAGTGGGACCCGTTCGTTGCAGTTTTTCCTTTCTTAGGAGGCGCAGGTCAAACTCTAAATTTGAGACTGCTGCTTTGGGCTAAATAAGATAGAACTTTATTGAGCCCACATAAATTGTTGTGCCACAGTTCTCAACACAAGGAATCACAAATGTATACAAAATAACAGAGAATATAAAAATACCAACAATTAAGTTCTAAAACAGGTCAGGTGCAGAGAGGAACATTAAAGTGTTTAATTCTAGTACAAGATTAATTTTATTGTCCTCTGTGCAGAAAGGGGGAGGAGTTGAAAAGTTTGATAGTCACAGGGGGGAAGGACTTCCTGTGTTCTGTGGAGCACCTCGGTGGTTTCAGTCTACGATTGAAGGTGCTGCGGTAAGAGTCCAGGGTGTCATGCAGGGGGTGTGACGTGTTGTTCAGGATCTGGAGCAGGTTCCTCAGCATCTTCTGCTCACACACCTCTGTCAGAGACTGCAGGTCCACTCCAGAACTGAACCAGCTCTCTTGATGAGCTTATCGAGTCTGTTGGCATCAGCTTTCTTCACCCTGCAGCCCCAGCACGACACAGCCTAGAAGAAGATGCTGGAGACCACCGAGTGGTTAAACATCTGCAGCATGGTCCTGCAGATGTTAAAAGACCCGTGTCTCCTAGGAGTAAGTGAGGGCACAGATTGTGGTGTAAAGCGCTTTGAGTATCTTGATTATTTAGAAAGGTGCTATGTAAGTACAGTCCATTTACTATTTAATCTAACTTGACAGTTTTGATATTTACACGCAAACAAGGCAGACAAGCAATATATCAAACTACAATAATTAAATTATACACTTTCAGTAATGCTCATTGTAATCTCCTTCATATGTGTCAAACTCAAGGCCCGGGTGCCAAATGTGGCCCTCGTTGACATCTTATCTGGCCCCCAAGATGATATGTAAAACGCAAAATACTTCTATCTCTTGAACGTTTTCAGTAATCTTTGATTATGACGTTGAAAGCACAACAGAGAACATCAAATGAGACCAATCAAACTCTTGTTGAGGAACCTGCAACCAAGAAAAGATGCTGGGTATCTGATTTGAGTTAATGTAGATTAATGTAGATTCTGAAATTGGCCCTTAGTTTGAAAAAGGTTTTAATTGTGGCCCCCTTTTGTAAGTGAGTTTGACACCCCTGCACTAGATGATAGGTGGTAAACGGACTGTATCTAACTTGAATACTCAAAGCGTTTTACAACACAATCTGTCCACACGCATTCATACAGTACTCTATTACACATCTACAAAGCTAATTTGAGTAAATCATTCTGCAGAGACTAATCAGTGCTTTAGATCACATTCATACTCTAATGGGACACATACTGAAGGCAATGAAGGGTTCAGTGCCTTGCCCAAGAACACTTTGACATGTGACTTCATCTTGGTGGAACCAAGCCCCGAACTCTCTCACTGAAGGATGATTGCTCTAACCACTCAGCCACAGCTGCACCATTTACATAACGACTAGACATTTCTCCTTTTCCTCGTGTTTATTTTACACTCACCATTTACTTAACAGATCACACAAAATCTTTGTTCAAATCTTGGGGATGCAAACAGTGGCCAATCAAGAAATGTTTCATGTTGCTCATAAGGCAACATGATGTTAATGTTTTAGTATTTACTTGTGTTAGCAAGCTGTTTCATGAATGACTGAATACATTTTTAATGAACCGTTGAGAAAATAATCATTGCATGTACAAACAAGGTCAGCTAAAGGAACTCTTCAAACACAAAATTGGCCATAGCACATCAAATTTACAAATATTGAAATTAAATTTGATGTGGTGCGTCTTGCTAGATCTTCCATAATGTTAATTTAAATTTTGAACAAGGTAAATAATTGTAGTTTTCAGAAAAGAATGATCTTAACCTAAAACTGGCATTACAGGCAAAATGCATTCCTGTTAAACATTTTAAGCTTTCAGATGTTTTGTTGACAGGAAACCTGTTGTAAAATGTGCTAAGAGGGTTGAATGTGTCAGCCCACCAGCGACTGAGTAAACTTTGATCTGACTGGACGTGCAGATCAGGCAGACTGATGCATTCAGCAGCCTCATCACCACTGGCTTAAAACTGTATACTCATAAAAAAACAGACATTTTGAATTCTTGAGAAAACAGTGAAAAACTAAAGTGTAGATGTTTATTATTAGTTAATGTAGAGTTATTTCAAACTGGCAGCTTTTTTTAAGCCAGAAAAATGACAAATGTACCCTATGGAAATTAAAATAGGCCTTGGTTTGTGTAGCCAGTAGCATGAGGTGGCTGTGGCTGAGTGGTTAGCGCAGTCGTCCTCCAATGCAAGAGTTGGGGGTTCGACTCCACCAGCAGTCACATGCAGAAGTGTCCCTGGGCAAGACACTGAACTCCATTCATCGGCATTGCCGCCGATGCGTGACCCACCAGTGTATGAATGTGACAAAGCTCTGATTAGTTTTAGTGGAGTGCTGTATGAATGGGTAAATTAATTAAAAAATACTTTATTAATCCCAAAGGGAAATTATTTGTTGTTGTAGCTCTTTATCTTCATTTCATTAAGAGATGTTATAGATACTGATGGCTGTAGGCAGGAAGGATCTCTTGTAAAGGTCCATTCCACAGTGGATCTTAAGAAACTGGCTCCAGATGTCGTCCGATCCGTCCACCCAGACTCAGCTGGCCTCTCGGTTCCCCCGAGCTGCAGGACCGCCCGAATGCTGGGCATAACTCCTCCCAGAGCGATGGCCACTCATAGCATGTGGCTGCTGGAGGAATCAAACCCCTAACTCTCCCATTGGGCGACTGCTCTAACCACTCAACCACGGCTGCCCCTTCTCCTCCCTTCTTCAGGGGTTGCCACAGTGAACTAACTCGCACGAAGACTTGGCGATTGTTTTTACGCCGGATGCCCTTCCTGACGCAACCACAGCCCTCTGTGTGGAGCAGAGAGCTGCCATCTATGGAGGCCGGGGGAGCAGATGGTGGGGGTTAAGGGCCTTGCTCAAGGGCCCAGACTGGGGCAAATGAGGGTGCTACACCTTTCCCACACGCATTCTGATGTTGGGTCTGGAGAGTTGAACCGGCGACCTTCCAAATACAGGCCCACCTTCTCCAACCTCTGTGCCACCACTCCCCCTCTAAAACAAAATGCCTTTCTTGGTTGTGAACTTCATTTGGAGGTGTGTCTTCTTGAGATTTACAACTCTAATCATCGAGATGGACGGTTTTATTTTCAAGTTCAAATAAAAGAATGACCAGATTTTACAGCCTAATTTCATAGAGCTAAGAATTCAACAATGCATTGTTAAACGAAATGTGTCGATCGTTTTCTTTCTAAAAAGGAAAATGATTTACACAAGAAGCACTGCTCCGTTTTTACCACAGTATACATAATGTATGTAATGAAATGTATGCAGACAGTTTAGAAGGATTTGACTTTCAAATACATTTAACATGCAGCTCTGAAGAAGATCAACTCTGCTCATCGTAGCAGATTCAGTCGTATTTATTTTTTCTTAAGCCCAATAACTGTGCAAAGAGGCAACAAGCTGTCAACAGTAAACTGATGTGAAGAGACTTTCACTGAGATAAGCAAGAAAACAGAAATGGCTGCAGTTGTGTTTTTAAGAAGTACATTTTTTGAGTAAAATTTTATCAGGCAAAACAAAAAAAATCATAACCATTTAAAATTATTAGAATATAAACGTTTCTAGACAAAAAAAAAGTAACTAAGATGTGCTTTTTAAAATATTTTTATTCCGATTGGTTGATGAAAGCCTCTTGTTGCTGATAATAGTTGTGAATAATTGAAAAGACTCTCCCACTGGTACATTTTCATTTTTAAATCCCTTCTTGGTCTGCTGCCTTCATACATCTTCTCCTACATGTTACAACGGAGGTGGTTACCCAGGAGAACGGACTGAAGGATTACAGCTCAGAAGGATAAATGATAAATGGGAGTGGTGGCGCAGAGGTTAGCAGATGGGCCTGTGATCGGAAAGTCGCAGGTTCAACTCCCGGTACCGCCAACATCAAAATGTGGGTGGAAAAGGTAGAACACCCACACCTCCCTCCACCCTCATTGTCCCACTCTGGGCCCCTGAGCAAGGCCCTTAACCCCCACCATCTGCTCCCTAAACAGGTCTCTCTTGAAAATGAGTTCTCGTGTCTCAATGAGACTACCTGGATATATATATATATATATATATATATATATATATATAAAAGATTATTTACAGTGATAACGATCAGTCTCTATTTATTTACAGGTGGCACTCACTGGGAATCCTTGGAAGGGAAAAGGAGATGGTCAGAGACTTGATGAGGACGAGAGGATATTAGTGAGCGTGGGTCAGAGTTTCTTTATTGTCATTCGCACCTCATGTGGTACATGTGGTGGAGCGAAATTATGTACACAGGGTCCCAGTTACATCCAACAATAAAATGTATAAGAAAAACAGTAAGGAGGGTGAGGAGGCTCTGAGAGAGACAATATGAATCCAGAGAAGTTCACAGGTGGGACATGGGTGGAGCGTGGAGGAAGGTAAGACGTCGGTGGAGGAGCAACTGAGGAGTCCCACAAGGTAAGGCATTCCCATCCAGGTGAGTTCAGTAATAGAGATCCACAGGATGGCCCAAAGAATCCAGGACATGAGGCGCAGGAGGACCATGGTCATGAAGTAGGTATTGCTGCAGCACTGAATAAAGCAAGCCAGCAGCCTCATATAGTCCTGGTGGTGATTAGTGATGGCTGCCAGCTGTGGCTCGTTAACTCTGCCTCAGGAACCAGGGACCTGTGGAAGGAAGAAGCAGGAACCCCACAGTCACTCACACCTAGGGACTTTTTAGAGTTACCAGTTAGACTAACATGCGTGTTTTTGGTCTGTGGGAGCAAACCGTAATATCCGGAGAAAACCCACGCATGCATGGAAAAAACATACAAACTCCGCCCAGAAATACTTTATGTTTAACTAGAGAATAAGTATAATTTTCAACTTATACTCAGCACTGATAGATCACATGACATCTTCATTTCAAACTTTGCTATAAGTAGGCAACAGGCACGGCAGCCACCATGTATTCCTATAAAGAGTGACAACTGAGATTGTTTTAATCTCAGTTGTTTCTCAGTGTGCACATATCTGACATGAGTTTGCAGCTTGTAGAGAAGGGATACATTCTCCAAACTAAAGCACTGCAACACAACTTCTTTAAGGTAGACATTTTTTTCAGCTGAATCTGTTTGACCAGTTCTGTGGTTAAACTGGAAATCTTGGTTTTTCTAACCAAAGGTAACTGGCCCTGCATCTGCTGCCCCAGCAATTAATGAGATGGGTCTCAGGAGTCACTGTGGCAGATCCCCAGATAGAACTGTTCACTTTATCTCAGCCTACATGGAGCTGTTGCAGCTCCTACAGTGATTTAGTGCCTGGGTTTCCATGAAAGGTCATAACTTCCTGTACCACACTACAGGACCTTCCCTGCTGTATCCACCAAAGATTAATTGGGACTGACTCTTGATGCTCCACCACTAACATTAGCATTTTTCTTTTACAAATTCTTCTGACATTTTCACATGTATACTATTGTTTTCCTGCAGCTTATATATTGTGACACATTTCCAAGCCAAACAAAATGCACTCAAGTATTTTGGAAGTAGGGCAGCATTTTCTTTGATATTTATGTTTTTCATCATCCATCCAGGTTAGATTTATTTGTCACGTGCAAAATCAATACAAGGTCAACAATGTAATGAAATGTTTAGGAGGAGGAGAACTGTCCTGACTCACAAAAAAACAACAAAACAACAACAACTAGAAATATCAAATCATGCAGCAAATTCAATGGGTTGCAGGGGTCACTGGTGCCCATGTCCAGCTACCATTGTGCAAGAGGCGGGGGGATACCCTGGACGGGTAGCAAGTCCATCATAGAGTCACATCAAGAAAAACAACTATTCACACTGTCCAAAATTTTCAGTCAGGTCATCTGGACAGTTTCTTTTTTTTTTTCTGAAACGTTTCACCTTCCATCCAGAAGGCTTCATCAGTCAAGGGAACACACAACACAAAACTGATTCAAAACAGCTTACTCCAAAGTGGAACAAACCAGTTATGTTGGTGCTAAGATGGTGTCTTTGGCACACCCCCTCCTCCGATGCCGACCCTCTTCCTCGTCTACAGTCATGTCAAACTGGTTCAAAACCAAAAAAGTCCACGCTCAATAATCCAGGTATACAATCCAATTCACACTGTTGCTATTTATAGTTACCAATTAGCCTAACATGCATGTTTTTGGTCTGTGGGAAAAAACAAGAGTACATGTAGAAAACCCACGCATGAACAGAACATGCAAACTCCACCCAGACAGGTCCTCGGCCAGGATTCGATCTGGCGACCTGGCAACCTTCTCGCTAAGAGGAGGTAGCCCTACCAACTGCACTACCGGGCCACCATCTATGGTTTGTAATGTCTGTAATTTAAGGAGTACAATAATCATCATAAGGATATTGTAATGCAAGCTTTCATGATCTAAAAAAAAAAAAAAATCCTTGTTCTCCTCGAAAATTTTGTGTAGAGAAAAAATTATGTTTGTGTGTATGAGACACAACAGAAAGCAAGATCCAGCAGGATGGACTGTTTCTACAGTCAGCATGGCAGTCTCCCTACGTACATGAAGAATTTCATGGGGTGTTTGATTGCTGGAATACTTGAGCTTTAAAAATGTACACTCTTCTGGGGAAAAAAACCTGCATGGAAAACAGTTTCTCAGTCTCCCTGATGTTCTTTTAGAGATACGTGACTCTGCAAGTTTCAAGGTCAAAGTTAAAGATGGAGGTCTAGGCTCTGAGATTGTTGATAATAAACCTTTTTTCTATTGCAGGTCTAGAAAGAACAAGCATAAGGCGTAAGTGGTGGCAACACAAGTAGAGCGACTGTGTTGTCAGGTAGCTAGCTGGTACAAAGGTATTGACAGTTAGTCAAACATTCAATGAAGTTTACCTGACCAGCAATATCTCATTGACACATTAAACGTCTCCAGCACCCGACAGGGTTTGTTTTGGGTTTGAATGAAGCTGGGTGGTTTTATTGGTGATGGCCCTACATGTGGGGTGTACAAATGCCACAGTGGACCAATATGTGAGAATGCACACGTATTGTGAAGTTTCAAACTGTTAAAGACAGACCCCATTAAAGCAGTGTTGATGCATTGTGCACCATTCTTAACATAACCCCATGATATCTATGCACAAATATTGGTCACTTTACAAGACTTTACAAGTCTAGGTGGACAGATTGGACAACATCTGCAGCCAGTTTCTTTGGATCCGCTGTGGGACCGACCTTTACAAGAGATCCTGCCTACATCTATAACATCACTTAATGAAATGAGGATGAGTTACAACATTTCATTTCCCTTCGGTTAACAAAGTATTTTTGAATTGAATTGAGTTGAACACCCATGTGACCTTTGTGTATGTGTAGGGAGGCACCAAGGGGATATAATCCAGACAATGTTGTGAAGAAATACTGGTGCATTAATCCTGGCATCATGATATGTTGAACCATTTGGTATGACATCAAGTTTCCTTTGGTGGCGATTTTGGTAACCCTGATGGTACAGTCTACATCGGTGATTTCATGCATCCACACTCAATGATGAGTCCAGCTACAGGCAAGAGGTGGAACACCTGGAGAGCTGGTGCAAAGAGAACAACCTTCACATCAATGCGAAGAAGACAAAGGAGATGATTGTGGACTTCAGAAGGAACAAAAACATCTACACCCCCCTGAACATAAGAGGCTCTGCGGTGGAAGTGGTCTCCAGCTACAAGTACTTGGGTGTACACATGAATGGCAACCTCAGCTGGAGCAACAACACCACCAGCCTGATCAAGAAAGCTCATCAGAGACTCTACTTCCTCAGACGGCTGAGGCGAGCTGGTCTGGGAAGCTCAGTCCTCACCTCCTTCTACAGGTGTGCAGTGGAGAGCATCCTGTGCTCCAGCATCAATGTGTGGCATGGAGGCTGCACAGCTGCAGAAAGAAAAGCTTTGCAGAGAGTGGTGAAGGCTGCACAGAAGATGTTGGAATCAGCCTCCCCACCATCACAGACATCTACACCTCCAGATGCAGGAAGAGGGCCACCTGCATCATGAAGGACCTCACTCACCCAGCACACACACTTTTTGCCCCACTCCCTTCAGGAAGGAGGTTGAGGAGCATTAAGTGTAGAACCACTAGACTGAGGAACAGCTTCTACCCTGAGGCTGTAAGACTCATGAACATCTAAACAGAATAATCACTGAGAAAAACCACATCATGTTGCTGCTGATCTGTTTCATGTTGCTGCTGATCTGTTTCAATGTTGATGTGTTCATGCGTGCACATCTGCTCACACAGACTCATGTTCATGTTTGTGCTGATGTTCAATGTTTTATGTTATGAGTGCTTAGTGTATATTTAGTTGATGTTTTTCTTAGTTCATATCTTAGATGTTATTACTGTTTTTCTTATACATTTTATTGTTGGATGTAACTGGGACCCTGTGTACATAATTTCGCTCCACCACATGTACCACATGAGGTGCGAATGACAATAAAGAAACTCTGACTCTGATGTCTTACCCCTCATGAGACAATGCCCAGGTACAGCCTTTCAGCAAGATAAAACCCATCATCACATAACACGTCACGTGTCACGTGTGTTCATTGACAGCCTGCATTCTATGATTTTTCCTCAAACATTTGTGGGATCAGCTTGAACTTCAACCAATCTCAGCCCTGATTTGCTAGATCTCAAGGGCTAGTTACAACAGCTGAAGTTGTACTTAGTACTTGTACTTGTAGTATTTGCCACACTGTCATTGATTAAGGTGCAGGAATGTACCTAAATAGGCAGATTAGATCCGTTTATGGTACCGACATGGTAATTTGAACAGTTGCACTTTTCTGTATGTTTTGTTTACACATTTAAATACTTTTCTTCACTGTAAAGTACATTTTTTGTACTATTTGGTATAGTTAATTTGCTCTTTGACATGTAAATGGTCACAAATAGAATATGTATTTGCAAATCATGTAAACAAACTAACCAAAATAATGCATAGCATCTACACTTAAACTGCTTTCACACAAGGTATCGTTAGTTAAAAACATTGAAAAAAAAAAAACAGGTTCAGACACCAAGTACTTAAAATAAACGTCAGCATAGCCACGTTATTTTTAAAGTATTGTTCAGCAAACATGGTTTTACAATTCAGTCAACGGAACAAAACATATCTGTCATGACCAGATGTGGTTTTGGAGTTGAACCCAATGTTTTTAGGCAGAGGTGGAGAATTCAGAGGTAAAAATAAGGAAATCAGTTTATTAAACAAAACAAAAGGCTGACGTGGCATCAAAACTCACAGGGAGTACAGGAGCAGGACGACACGGAGAGATGCTGGCTTGGGGAAACAGACCATGACAACCTTCACAGGATAATCCACGAACAGGGACACACAAAATATACAAGGATACTAACGAGGGGATAATCACAAACATCTGGGGAAGGACAATGAGGATCAGGTGAAAGAGGCAGCAGAGCTGACGTGAGCAGAGATATGCAGGGGAAACTGGAAACCCAGGAAAAACAGACTCGGAAACTAAAATAAAAATAATCACAAGTAGACACAAACATCACAAAACACACATATCCTCACAACATCTGCCTGTCCATGAAATACAGAAGCCGTTAACTCGAACAGCTCAACTTTTGTTTTGACATAAAACTACATTAGAGATCATGTCCCACATCCACATCCACTTCCAACTTTTGATTCTGCTTTATGGTTGAAGCTTTGTTCATGTCTGGAGGAGGAGTCAGTTCACTGCATGCTCATCAAACCACACACACACACAAACATAAAATATACAGAAAACACAGGCTTTTAATAAGAAAAAGCTCTCTGGGATGATTTACAGTCCATCTAATGTAATGACTATTAAACACACATGAAGAAGTCTTTCGGATGAAAGACGAAATGTTTCTTTTAATTGTTTGTTTTTGAACCCGTCCAGAGGACCAGACTTAACTGTTTTAGATTTTTCTACCTGGATTATTGCGCACGCATCAGGAGACTTTGCACTGACTTCCATTCATTTCTATAGCCTAACCCTGACCCATAAACAATTCATACGCATGCACACACACTAGGTTATCTTGTTTATGAAAGTAGTTCTACATAGACGAAGCAAAAATATTCACAGGGTAAGAAGGTAAGAAATATTTATAACAAACAATAGGATTTTTTGTTCATGTTGGGCTGCATAAGCTACACTATAAGCACAGTTTAAATTGCAGGGCGTGTTTTGTCCATTGATAATAACACCAAGTAATCAACATGCACATTTGAACAGAAACATCTATATTATTGCATCTTTGTAAGGAACACAGAAACAAGTGTATATTGTGAATTTAAAGCCTTGCAATAATGAGATGACCTTAGGTTGACATCAAAGAGTCTGAGATTGACCAGTCCAGTTTTATCTCCATCTTTGATCAGCTGCTATTGATCCCCGCTGCCTGGTAAATGAGCAGGGGCATTTATTCTGTAGCCTCTTTCATGGGATATAGATCAGTTAACTGGGGTCATAAAAGATGGCCTCCTGGTGAGATCTGACTGAGGAGGATAAAGTGATCAAATCTACCTTCTTTAGGATGAGAAACACTTTTCTGTTTCATAGGTGCATGGGTTCAAATGCTGTCCAAAGACAATCTTTAAACGTAGTTTCCATTGTTCATGTGACTCGTAAAAAGATTGCAATTGTTACATCTAAAACTTGAACACAATTCTATATCTATCTGTATGTTCTTGATAGATATGTTTAGATTCCAATATATGGAATGAGAGCCTGTTTCATGATACCACTTCACTCTACGATTTATCAAAGTGACCTGACTTAGAGAAAGTTTGGAAGACGTCTTGCGGTATGAAGTCTATCACCCAAAAGCTTGTTTAAAGAAAAAAAAGTGACAATTTATTTTTACTGTCCGAGTGCAAGACAATAAACTAAACAGCAATCATTTGTGTTCTTCTCAAATATGAACTGAAAACAGCAAAAATAACTTTTCTTCTGAAAAATAAAATCGACTAATTTAGGACAAAAGGGAAAATCCAAAAGAAACAAAATACACAATTCCAACTAACTAAGAGAAGAAACTAAAACAAGTGGCTCACCCATGAGAATTGGCTACATAAGTCACAACATAACAGAACCAAAAGCAAGACAACCTTAAAACCACAGTTCAGCATAATAACCATACACTGGCATACTGCACATGAAGCACAGCACTGACTGATGGGGAGGCCCCGCTTTTAAAATCTCCCTTTCATTCATCTGGCCTCCTCATTGGCAGCTGCTGTTGGATGGGCGGTGCTGTCCACTTCCCTTCCAGTCAACCTGTCCATCTCTGGACAGGTAAGCCTCGGAAGCTTTGGTCCGGAGTCCACCAGTAGAGGGAGGCAGCCAACCAGCAGCTGGAGATGAACTACCAGGAGGAAATTCCTCACATGGAAAGGCAGAAAAAGAAAGAGAAAGGCGTAGAGGTCATAACAGGGAGGCAGGGCAAGGAGAAAATGAAGAACGTATTGGAAAGATGTGCAGAAACAGTCCAGGCCCAGTGCAGGTGCAGAGCTGAAAGCGAACACACCCACAGACAGTCTGCTAGATCAGAGTACAGAAGAATGCAACAACACACAGGCTCTCAGATTTAAAAGAGAGAGAAGAAACACTAGAAAAAGACGTTCACCTTCTGGTGGAACAAGCACTGAAGATGGTGGAGTAAAGGAATCGCTGCAAAGCCGTCCACCTCGTTATACAGCGATGGAGACAGAGTTGCATTCAGGCTTAAAAATTCTGACCCGGACCCGATGGATTAACTGTAATTACAGGCCCGAACCCGAAAAACAAACAAAAAAAACCAACTTATTTTTTCATTAAGCTTTAACTGCTTTTGTGAGCAAATCAGTTTGACATGCTATTTAAAAAAAACGTATTTCAAAGGAAGATCTAAGATTTCTTGTTTCACCAAATGGATATTAACAAAACGAATAGCCTAAAACGTCAACTCGAAAAATAGGCTATTATACAGACGAACAAAAACATTTTTAGAGCTAAATTATTTGGAAAAATAGGGCTATTGTAACTGAACGCGCTGCTCGCTTCGGCTGTTGTAGATGCATCTACTTCAGAGACGCAGGCGGCTGGTGATCAGCTGATCCATCTGAGCTGGACATTTTGTTTTTTTACCTCTTTCAACCAGTCAGACCTGCCTCCTCCTCTACAAGTAGATTAACACAATTTTATATTGTGCATTCTTATCTAGTTTTCTTTGCGCTGAATGATTCGTAAAATCGCATCAAAGCCTGATACCGGCGCATTAAGCACATTATTATGGCTGGGCCGGGCTTCGGGCCTGGGTTAGAAATGACAGCTCGACCTCAACTGGCTCCTCTCAATGTGCAGGAGCAGTGGCTCTACTCCGAGTCTCTCCCAGATAACTGAACTTCTCACCTTATCTCTATGGGAAATGTCCAGCTACTCTGCGGAGAAAACTCGTTTCGTCCACCTGTATCCATGATTGCATTCTTTCAGTCGCCACCAAGCGTTTGTGGCCATAGGTGAGAGAAGGAACAGACCGACTGGTAAACAGAGAGCTTCGTCTTACTGCTCAGTTCCCTCTTCACCACAATGGACCGGCACACACTCCGCAATAACGAAGATGCTGCACCAATCCGTCTGTCAGTGTCCCACTCCATTCTTCCCTTAAAGCTATGTCTTCAAGAAATTAGAGCTCAAGCAAGTCATTTCGTAAGAGCAGGGGCTTAAACCTGGTGTTTCAAATTCAGCCCTCTCCGCTTGTTTGGGTTTACCAGGTCAGCCTCCTGTTTAACAGGATGCAGTTTCTAGTCTTGTGTTGGTAATTGTTTGCAAACTGCAAATTATAAATCTGCAGTTTGCAGCAAGAGATTTAGGGCCAGGGACATAATTAAAACAAAAATAAGCTCCAAAGGTTAGAGTTCATTTTACTTGTCCTGTGAATATTCATTAATTTAACCTCTGGAGTGTGCAGAGATTATTTGAAGCTCTAATGTGATTAGAATATTAATAAGTGTCTTTTAAAGTCTAAACTCTCAGGGAACACACATTCACACTGAGAATTTCATGTTAAATTCATGAACCACTTAGTGATCTGTCTTGGTAAAACCACTTACTCCTTCCAGAGACTTTATCCTCATCATTCTCTATGAGCAACCAAGTTTAGAAAGATTATATCCTCCTTATTCCTATCCCCCATGGTGCTTTGCGCAAATTATAGGCACGACTTCCGGCGCGGACAAGAACCGGCATTTGTTTATGTGCGAACAGGACTATCTAATGTAGTTCCTCTAAGCATTGTGGATTTAATTTAAACATGTGGGAACACCACCTGCCGGAGCTCAAACAGGACAATATCATGATACCGCTGCCTGCTGAGGATGAGGGATGAAGGACGACCTGAAGAAGCAGCTGCAGATTACATCTACTTGCATATTTAACTACTTCATTGAGTCGGTTGCTTCTGACGGTGAAGCGATGAACAACCTGAAAAGCTCTGAGGCGTATTAGTATTTACAGTAATAAGCTTGATCGTGTTTTGTTAAAAAAGGTGGGACACAATCTTATCTACCTTAAAGCAGACGTAGAGCCCAAAGTTTTAAAGTCCTCCATCAACGAGCTTGGGTTAATTGCAGAGAAGATCTTAATACCGAAGACGAACAAATACTATAAAGCTGTGACCTCCATACTCTTGAAATCATACCTGATCTTCTCGTCACTGTTTTCAATCCTTCTGAGGATCCGGCGTCTCTTCTCCGGTGGTTTTTTTTGTAGTCCAGACACAAAGTAGGATGCAGGTTTTCCTCCGTCAACCGTTTGTCAACAAAGTAAAATGAGGTACAGCGTTTTGGGCGGTCTCTTCAAGTTCACATTTTTCATCCACATTCTTCTTAATTCCTCATCTGTAGGTAGGAGATATAAATTATACCACTCTTCACAGGAACACTCTTTTTGTTTTGGGTCCGTGTTCAAAACTTTGTTGTTGTAGCCACTGATTTAGTTTGGTCTGGTTGTTCGTGCAGCCGTGAACACAACAGGTACCTGAACTCAGCACGGCTATTTTAGTAAACTTTAGGGTTGTTAAATGAATGCAAATAAAACAAAAACAGAGTTTTATTGGCTAAACTGAATGCAAATTACTTTCAAATAAACCACGGTCCGTGCTCCATTATCATAGTTAACCAACGTTTGCTGCTACTTCCTGTCTGACAGGAAGTTGTACCCAGAATCATTTATACAATAGATCCCTAAAGAATAAGGTGGATAATTTAGGCACAAATTCATGGCAACCCTGCTGTGATCAGTGCTGTGAGCTCACACTTTAACTTTTTATTAGGTAGAGACTTTTTAGTAGTTAAAAAAAAAATTAAAAATCAAAACAAACAAATAAATAAATAATATATGAGTTCTGCCAAACCACGTACAGGGAAGTAATTGTATTTATTTTATTTTATTATTACTATTCAAAAGTTTTATTCATTTTTTAAAACAAAACAATTCAATATACAATAAGAAATACAATCACAAATAAAATGAAAGGCAGCAGAAAGAAGAAAACATCTTATATTATCAATTATACTTCTCTTTGTGGCACAGAAGATTTTTTACTGGCTTGTGCTTCATCCTATGTGCCTGACCACCCTGTGGCTTTGACCCACATTTTGGTCTCATATGTCGTGCTGAGAATCCTTGAGACGCTGATTAATTTCCCATGAATTCCATTTATTCCTCCCAGGCCGTTAAGTCATTATTGCAGACTTACCTTGTGCTGGAAGAAGTGAGGCTGCATTTGAATATTTCATTATGGCACAACAATATGTTAAATATGCCACAGGATATGATTTATACAGGTCACAGAAGACGTTCATACATTTCTGTGCCAGGGTGTAATTGCTGCAGGGTGTGATCAGTGACTTAAAATAGGGACGTAACGTTATATGATAAATTATCTACAGTTAGTACAATGGAAGCTTAAAGAAAACAGCCTGTCTTCAGTTTTTTAATTTTAATTTTAGATGTCTGATCAAACAAGAATAGCGCTTTCCATAAGGAAACAGCAGATGTAAAAAAAATGGCCTTGATTGATCTTTGCCTCTTTAAACTGATTAGTAGTTTGAGAGCTTTGCCGCCTTTAAAGAGCTACATTTAGACACAGGCTCCTTGAATGCAACAAAATTTATTATTTATTTGTCGCACATCACGCAGCATTTAGCCTGCCTGTTTTTTCAAAGCCCATGCATTGGTTAATTTATTTTTAGAAAAGATTGTAGAAAAACAATGAAAAGAAATAGATTCAAACCAGTCAAATAAACAAAATACAATTAAATTGACATAATCTGTCCCTCTGTCAGCGTCCTTTGTGTTTTTGTGTCTTTCTTTTTCTTTTTCTTCTCCTTTTATTTGTCATTCTGTTCTAGGGCCCAAAAAATCCGACCCGGACCCAGCCCCAGCCCGTAGCTGTCATTTCCAAACTCCACCTGACCTGACGAATTAACAGTAATTGCAGGTCCGAATCTGAACCCACCTACCAACACACACACAATATTATTAATTAAGTTTTGACTGTTATATAGTTATTAACGGTCTGCGGATGTGCACGTCTAAAAAAGGGGGCAGAAGGTTGGAGCTGAGGGGTGTTTGTACTTTCAAGGCCATCAAAGTGCATTAAATCCCTCTCTGACATGTCTGCTTTGGGATCTCACCTGTTTGGGTCATCGGCCGCGTGCGTCCGTTGAGTGCAGCGGCTGATTGAACGTCCATTTGGGCGATGGATCGCTTCCTGACAGTACAGTCCCATCTGAAGTTTAACTGAACTTTTTACCTCTTTCAAGGCCGGTCAGCTCGCGGTGAAATGGCCACGTGTGGCTGATGAAGGTATGGCAAGTCATGTAGCCATATAATTGAACCGCGGCTGATCCGCTGATGCAATTAAAAGCCCGACACCGACCCGGCCCTCCCATCCAGCACATTATCATGGCCCGGCTTGCCCCACATTTGGGTCGGGCTTCGGGTCTGTGTTAGAAATGACAGCTCTATTCTGTTCCTTATGTTTGACTCTGTATTCTCTGTCATTCTCCACTCATCCTCAGTCTGTCTCTCCAGTCACTAACCATCCACACCTGTCTCTAATCAGCAACCTTCCCAGGTGCACTGATTACCCACTCTTCCTCGGCCTTATTTAAACCTCTCCTCAGCACTACTCAAACGTCCGCTCATTGCTCTGTATACCTACAGACATACTGGTCCTGTCTGTTCCTGTTCTTGCCTGATGTTCTATCCTGTATCTGTTAATCCGTTTACCCATTCTGTCCAGTTCCTGCTCGCCTGATAACCAGTTTTACCCTATTCCTGTTCGCACCATGCGTGTAAGTTTTTGCTGCCTCGTCAGCCTTTTGTTTTGTTGTTCTCCCCCACTCACCATCACCAATGACGCTTCTAACTCCTTTGGGATTCCTCGACTTCCTCCCCATACCTGAAAAACAGAAAGAGGAAGCAAGCAAATTGATCTGTACATTTATTCCTCTTAAAATACCTAAACAACATACTCACCTGATCTACGTTCCCTTTAAGAGGCTCTGCTTGGACACTGTAAGTAAACTTGACTTGCCGTTTTATTTTGTGTGATCGGTTCTCTCTTGGGCAGCACGGTGGCGCAGTTGGTAGAGCTGCTGCCTCTCAGCGAGCAGGTCGCCCTGGTTCAAATCCCCTTCTGGGTGAAGTTTGCATGTTCTATCTTTGCATGCGCCGGTTTTTCCTTGGTACTCCAGTTTCCTTCCACAGACTAAAAACATGCATGTTAGGCTGATTGGTAACTAAATTGTCTCTAGGTGTGAGTGAGAGAGCTCATGCTTTAAAATGGGAGTTCAGTGATGGAGTTAAAGTCAAAGCAGTCTGCTCCTTAGATAAATTGTGTTAAATTATTTTTAAATATGAATGTTTCTGTTCAGTGCCCTGAGACAACTTCTGTTGTGACTTGGCGCTATATAAATAAACTGAAATGAATTGAAATTGAATTGTGTTTGTCTCGTTTGTCCGTGTCCCTGTGATGGACTTGCGACCTGTCCAGGGTGTTCCTCTTGCACAGTGATGGCTGGACATGAGCACCAGTGACCCCCGCGACTCGAAAACGAAGAAGTGGTTAAAGATAATGAATGGATAGATGGATGGATGAATGGATGGATGGATGGATGGATGGATGGATGAATGGTTTTCTCTTTGTCAGTCTACACTACTCTGGGTAAAGCAACTAACCCCTCATGATACTAAACAACAAAAACCATTGCAACGCAGCTTTTGAAAGCACCAGTAAATGCAAACTTGGACCCTTTGTTAATTTTTTTTACCAACTTGTATGTGTGCACACATTTATTTACAGCGTCAACATTATTGCTGATGGTTTCCAAGCACGTTGTCTCCTCAGAAGAGCAGCAGCTTGCCTACTTTCACACAGCCTGTCAGGATAGTGAGCATTTATCTTGTCACTGGACAACACCACCCTGCTTTTAACTCAAATGAGCACTGACTCATTGGCAACGCACTGTAGCTGTATATGTGAGCACTTTCATCTTTAATATTTACACCATCACATTTTAGTGTATTTGCCTCACATTTCTGGGATATTGAGATACATGGCTGTAAGAAGATGTTGCCACCTATCTGACACCTGAACATACAGTATAGCGTGAGCCCAGCCGTGCCTGGTTGCCATGAATGGCTGCTTCAAAAAATTCTGTAGCAACTTGGAAATATTTTTCCTGTCTACTGCAGGTAACACCAGTATGTTACTGGTGATACCAACTCTACAAAACACCGTCAAAAATGTGAAATATATTTTCAAGTCAGAAACAATTAATTCCTGTGTAAATCTGTTTAATCTGGATGTAATGCACCAAGTAGCACAGCAAATATTTGGTAATTATCTTTTATTGAAGTAACAACACAGTAAAAAGGAATTATCACTAGAAGCAGATTTTATCATAATTGCGAGGTAAGAACACCGGAGCAGAAGACTGAGACTAACAGGACTCGGACAACTCTGGAATAAAAGGTGAGGTTTATTTACAGGTGACGTTATATACACACGTATTTACAGGAGGCTCTGGGGAAACAACTTGAAAAGGAGGAGGACTGGTAAATTTGATTCCAGAGTACAAAGTAGATGGAAATGGTTCGCTAACAGTTTCCTTCAGGACTGTCAGCACAGAGAGGAAAGTAGAGGATCCCAAGTAGAATCAGGCAGGTGGCAACAGGTCCCTTTAGGTCCAGTTCTTACTTTGGAAACACTGGAGGCGTACAGGTAGATTCAGGGTCAGACTCTAAGAGAAATAGAGAGATGAGAGGACACAGAGGGAAGACTGGTAAAAATGATTTTGATTCTAAAAAACACAGGGAGGCTGTCACTATACTGATTGATATGTGTTGTTCCAGGAAGGCCTGCTGAATCATCCTTATATACCCCTGGAGCTTATTAGAACTGGCTGATCATTGGTGCAGATCTACAACAAGGGAGGAAATGCAAGGCAACACAGAAAAAAAAAATCACTGGAATTGCACACGTGACAGAATAGGGTTCAGAATAAGGCTCTGACATAATTAGTGAGGCATTTTGCTTCATCAGCCAACATTAAGACAAAGAAAACAGGCGAAAAAATAAAATAAAAGCTTCTAATAACTCAAAAGTGTTAGTGCAGTAGATGTTTTTGTGCTGCAGAGCAACACATGTCATTTGCAGTGAAATTCAACGAGTGTAAATTTTACATTGCACAACCTAATAAACCCAAAATCAATTTAGTTTTAACTGATCATAGCAAACTTTATCTTGTGCAACCAGATACTGCAACATATATCTACACACAAAACAAAGCACAACTAGCATTAACCTTTAATTTAACCATTGAGTTTACAATGTAATTATGACCAACAATTGAAGATTTAGTTGCAGTTACCTTCGTACAGATGAGCATGTGGTAGTTCTTGTTTATCACTGTTATATTCAGCTGCTTATGAGGTCGGCCACCAGCCTTTATCAGTCTTAAAAATATTTTCCAAACTTTGTTTGGGTTTTGGAAATGAAATAAACATTCTCTAAACGCTCAGGGTAACGCATGTCTGGATTGCATGCTCCCCACTGACAACGTTTAACAATTTTCCCATTGATTTTTCGTGAAATCCCTGTGACTGCAAAGTCTCCGTAATGTAAAATCAATATTATTGTCAGAGGAAAAGGAGGTGCAGCTCCTGCAGGTAAGCAGGAGCTGCTGATGAGCCTACTGGATTGATTGACACATGGCATCATGTCAGTTAGACACTGAGACCTCTGCCCCTGTTTAACGACTCTTGAACCAACATTCCTCTTTATCAGGGATGTGCTCATCATCCCTGAAAGAGTGACCGCTGATCTGAAGAGAAGTGTAAACCACCGAGCCCTGGCCTGATGATGTTGCTCTCCTGTGCTGGGCCATTCTTTTGGCCAGTTGCTGCTTTGCCTCCCCAATAATATAACTGATCACAGCCCTCCTGGCATTTAACAGCACTCACAGTATTACTCTGTTTGTGCCTGGGGACCAGATCTTTGGGATGAACCAATCTTTGCCGTAATGTATTCTGGAGTTTGGAAACCACAGGGATGTCATGTTCAGAATATAAACATCTCAGTTTCTCCGAAACACTTGCAACATATAGAATTACCACCGATCTGGGTCTGAGTTTGGGGTTCTCTTTTATAACCAATGGCCGGATGAAGCCCTGCTTGGGTTTCTTATCTGCTTTCAGGAAGACCCAGTTAGGATATTCACATTGCGCCAGGGCCTTCCATTTGGGATTTCTCCTTCCCCCTGGCTCCTGAGTTTGTGGGGACTGCCCTGTGGCAGAGAGGACATGACTCAACCTTGTTACATTTACCTACCTGGATTATTGAACATGCATCAGGATAATTATATATATATATTCATACGGCCATTGGTTATAAA
>NC_056507.1:7214903-7218361 GCF_014905685.2 Nematolebias whitei
TGTGCATATGTGTTAATTTATGCACTGTGATGGTGCATTTCCTTGCATCTTTTGATTCTGAAACTCTATCTCTGTGCAATGATTACTATTTATCATTTGAGTCTTGTAAGAAGATCTACATAAATTAGGTTGTTTTTCTACCTGTCAGACAATTAGAACTGACAAACACTGACAAAATCTTGATTCCCAGAATATTAAAACTGATGCCCAATTGCCCAATGTAAGGGTTTGTGGCACTCTGTTTGAAGAAATGAGAAAATCCTCATGTGAACACGATTAAGCCTAAGATTGATCCTTTCTCTATAGATTTTTAAATCAACGTGTTTCTGAATGTAAGCACCATTTGGATGATTGTCTCATCTACTTGGCCTTCTCACTGCATCCAATCACAGTTCAGACAAGAGGGGGCAGAATAAAGTGGATGTCAGCATGACTCTGTGATGATGGATAGGCCTCCCTAGAGAGTTGATAGATGACTGGGGTGGCCATGTTTGTTTGGTATGTTCCTGAATTGGTTACCATGGCAATACTGTTGCTCCAATGACCGCTGCTTGACCTGAGTCAAAAGGAGATGTCAACCATGATGGGCTGCTTCCTGAATGGAAGATTTGGTTGTCTTGTCCTGAAATACAACTGGATTCAACAAAAGAAAGATTTTTGGAAATGACAGTAAATATGTTTTCTTGCTGGTGTTTTACTATGAGCCTTTGAAGCTAAACCCACGAGAAACTGATTGGTAGGGTTTGTTTTCTTCTTCCAAGCACAAAATTCCAATAAGCTTTGCTAATTAAACACAGAGGAAGTAATTAAAAAAGAATCCCACTATCTGCGGTCTTGCTTGTCTCGCTAAGACGAGCGATTACTATGGAGGAAATGTTGGGTTTTGGTGAGGACGGACACAGGAACGTAGACAAACACAAGGAACTTAAGTAACAATGTTTTGTTATTATTTTAAAAGTAATTTAGAAAAATTCAAAAGGCAGCAATAACTGAGAAAATAAAAATGTAGTCGAGGAGACACTGAGATGAACCGAACAGGCATGAAGCACAATGTTAGTCAGATAAGGGAGGGCAAGACCAGAGTTCAATCACTAAAAGGAGTGATAACAAACAGCTGAGACTACGTCATTAGGATCAGGTGAGGGAACTGACTCTAGGAAAAGTGCTGGTGACAAAAAAGAACTTGGACATGGACAAAACCCAAAGTTTGAACATATGAACGTCAAGGTACCAGGCCATGAAACAAAAAAAAAGAGTAACATAAATAGTTGAAGAAATTAAGAATAATCCAGGTTTTATTTCTTTAATTCAATTCAGTTCAAAAATACTTTATTAATCCCAAAGGGAAATTAAGTGTTGTCATAGCTCATCATCCTGTTTTCATTCAAGAGTTAGATGCTGATAACTGCGGGCAGGAAGGATCTCCTGCAGCGAATCCCTAGAATCAGTCCACAGATACGATCCGTCCTCCCGAATCCAGCTTGCTGTCAGATCTGGCCTCTCGGTCCTCCTGGGCAGCGGGACTGCCCGAATGCCGAGAATTCCTCCCTGAGCGATGGTCACTCCTCCCAGCAGTCTGCCAAGCTCCTCGTCGCCACAGACAGACTGCTGAAGGTGCCAGGGGGTGACCCCGGTCCTCCCATTGTCACAAGCCGAGTTTCCCACCAGCTCCAAGATCTCGGCAGTCAGGTACTCGAGCACTGCTGCCAGGTTGATGGGAATTCATCCACGGTGCCTCTTTTTCAACTTATTTGGGATTTGGGGCTGTAGTTGAGGTATGTGAGCTTTAGAGATGTTAATCAGCTGCTCCTGGTTTAAAAAAAAAACAAACAAAACACCTTGTTGCCATGGTTACGCGTCATAACAAATGCCCAAAAGTAAAAAGGTTTCAGTAAAAATCCTTCCAGCTGCACAACATCTGATACCAGAGGAAGTAATTGTCCGGAAAAAAAAAGTAATTTACATCCAGAAAAAAGAGGAGCTAAAGTTTTCAGAAGCAATAACTCAGAATGAATGTGAGAGAGCTGCTCCAACATGCAGCCACCCCGAGCGGCACAATTCTACATCTGAGACATTTAATTTGTTTTATTTAACATACATTTAATCCATGTAACTAAGACAATTAAGACAAGCAAAGACAATAATAATTCAGTATTTCTGCATCTGAGAGATGCACAGGAAGTCTGAGGTGTGCTTTCGTACCCTCCCTCAGTTTGAGGCCCAGGTTGAACACATGCTGCTGTGGCTCCACTTCCAGTTTGTGAATCTGCATCTAGCTGTTGGCAGACGCTGTCGAAGCCCGACAAACTGATTGTTGGCTCTTTCAACAACTCGGTATTTATTTGGGTCAGTGAGAGTAGTAAACCACAAATGATTGCATTTCCTCTTCTGACAACAGCGCAAAGCACTTTTGCCTTTTAAAGTTCAAATAATCGTTTTCGGCAGAGATGAAAGCAGCTTAACGGGACCAGAACCCACCGAGAGGTATGAATAAGATTCGGCAGAAGATAAATTAGAGTGACTCCTTCACACAGGACATGAAAAGTGAAGAGTTTTGTGTTCAAACGTTTCTTTTTAAAATTCTGTGGAATAAAGTGACATTTGAACATTATAAATAAACAGAGGGTTCAGTTTTTAAGTAGGAATCTGTCACATTATATTGTTAAAAACACTGCTAAGAGAAAAAACCTAAATCAGTAAATCTGTTGTATAAAATTAGACTTGTCTTTACAGGAAGCATATCTTTGATAGTGTGCTGTTTAAAAGCATCATAAAAGAAATTTAGACATCCTTAGAGATATGGTGTCTCTGTGTTAGTGATTCATACTGAACCAGTCATTAGGGGTTCCCAAACTTTTCCATGCCATGCCCCCCCCAAACAGCATTAACTTCTGGCCGAGGCCCCTCTCGCAAACCCACAAAATATGTAACGAAACATCAACTTTTACAATGTTTTAACTTTTATTCAAATATTCAATTAATTATTACAGCCGCTGAGCATAAAAATGTTATTAACTAACATGTATTAGTTATAATACACTGTATTATATTCCCACTCAAGTGGCGCTGAAGTTTCAAAAGTTTTAAACACTCGTTTGCGAGGGTCTCCAGACAGAGGATACATTTCAGGCAATCATGGCCACTTTTCTGTTTGACTGTAAAGCCATAGTGTAACGTATGCTTCCTTATACCTACCAATTTTAGCTGGCCACAAGTTTTTTTATTTTTGGCAGCAGTTTCCAACAGCAGGACTGCTGGTCGGTTCCTTCGGTCTTTTTAGAAACTTCTCCGTTTCACCTTTGCTATGCTAGCTTGAAGAGTAAAGCAGCTTGACACATTTGACTGGCAGAAAAATATTTTAATGTTATTATAAAATATATTTAAAAATAATTATTGAAAAATAGATTTGATTTATTACAGTAATTAAAAAAATAAATTTTTTATAAAAAATATACATA
>NC_056507.1:7218761-7252096 GCF_014905685.2 Nematolebias whitei
CATCCATCCATCCATTATCTTTACCCGCTTATTCCATTTTGGGTCACGGGGGTCGCTGGTGCCCATGTCCAGCAGAGAAAACACACACATGCACGGAGAGAACATGCAAACTCCACCCAGAAAGGCCCCTGGACCGGGGTTTGAACCAAGGACCTGCTCGCTGAGAGGCAGCAGCTCTAACAGTCTTCTCTCCAGCTTTCTGAATACGCCCTCGCGCCCCCTACTGGCCCTCCAGGGGGCTGCGATCCCCACTTTGAAAAACAGTGACTTCTCTTTAGGAGTGGCCGCTTAATTGCAACAAAGATTTTTGTCAGGTATGTAAATTATTTGTTCAATTCATGGAGGACGGTTGCAGACGTCGCATCTCGACAAAAAGAAATGAGCGATGCAGTTAACTAAATAAATATTCAGGCTCAACGGTAAGTGCCTTCTGAGTGGATTGACCATTTTTTTCTTTTTGACTTTAAAATGTAATTGACTTAAAAGCATGAATATACATAGAACCCAATTTTCAGATTTTGTCTAACTGCAATTTGTCCAACATTTTTCTGGTTTAACATTCTGTCTGTTTTTTGGCTTTTATAATGTCTGTGGATGCATTTGGACGTTGCCCTGAGACGACCTCTTTTGTGATGGGTACGTCATCTTCGGTAAAGTTGACAAGAACAAAAGCAGTGGAGGTGGTCATTGCTCATGCTGTCTAGTACATTGTTTGTCTAATATCCGGGACATTTTGGGTTTCTAACAATAATCATGACGTCATCTTGGACTTGCACCATTATAGGTCTTTGCTGCTTATAGCACGAGTGGCCAATCTCTACTCCTTTATTTTTTGTGCTCTCTCTCTCTCCTTTACTTTATCAGCACACAATTTAAAAAATATATTATCTTTGTTTGAGCACATTCTGTGTTCATATGCAAATGCTCCATTCAGCCTGAGCAAATTCATGGATTTTGCATTATCTTTCCCCAAGCTCGGTGAACAGCCCCGGCTTTACTAGAAAAATACTCAGTCTGAGTATTAATGCAAGAATATCAACATAATTATTCACATTATTTACCACTTACATACCTGCCCACCACATCTTCCAGTTCAAGTTATTGTTGTAGGAAGTAGAGACATTTACCAGAGCACAGGTGACGGTGATTGCATGCTGCTAATGAGAGATAAAAATCTCTACGCATTAATGCGACGGCAGCATAGTCCTTGCTGTGTCAGTGTGGTGTCAGCTCTTCTCATGTTTACAGCACCACATTAAGAGGAAATTACCTCTTTTTGCCAGAAGCCAGATCATTCACTCATTGTAAATTTGTGTACGCCTTTCAGTTGGGAGAGAGGTGGGGAGAATGAAGAGAATCAGTCTTTTAGACGGGCAGTTAAAACAATACTTTGGCATCTTGTGGGACACAGGGTGACAAATTGTTCCACACTGTTCCTGTATACAGATCTTGAAGTCTTTACTCTCAATCCCTTACCCATGGAGATGACTGGCACAACAGAAGGGAAGAATTATGATAAAAACAGAGGGAATAATGAGTTAGTGAGATTATTAAAGCTGCAGGATCTCCAATTTATAATTTATAAGGCTAACCCATAACTAGTCCACAACAGCTTTTCAAGTCAAAGATTTACAGTGTGCTTAAAAAAAATCCCACCATATTTCCACAAAATATATAATCTTGATTACCTCTCTTCAATCAGTGCTGGGCAAAGTGTTCATTAGGTGCAACGTCATGCAAAGTATCTGCGATGTGCATTAAATATGGCCACCGAACCCCATTTTACACACACATACATACAAATTGTCTTATTTTAATGATGAAATGCCCCACTCGTACTGAAATATTGTTTGCCTTCATGTTTAGACATCAAGAAAGATTAGTGCTTCTTACAAATTTAAACCTAAACTGAGATTCTTTCCTGACAGGTTTCAAACCCTTAAAGATCACTTCTCAGCTGCATCATCCAGCTGCTAATCCGATTAATCTTTCCATTGGCAGGAGTTCCATAAACGCTTTCCCTTTGTGGCATTAGCAGTGGCTTAACTTCCTGACAGGCATTTTTTTTCTACATCTTGCCTGCAGAAGCCTTTGCAAAATATTGTACAACTGGTGCACTCTGCAGAAAACAGTGCAAACTAAATATTTTGCCTTAGCTAAAATTGATTTACTGCATACTGTTGGAGAAGTATATTTCACAATTCAGTGGCGTGGTGATTTGTTAGGTTTCAAACAATCATCTTTGCTGCATACAACTGTACACATGCATGTTACCTCTAAGTTTTTCTTGAAGCAGACGACTACTGAAAAATAACAACAGCCCAGGAGAACAAATTTTATTGTCTGTTGTAAACGTGCTGTATTAAAAATAATCATCACATTTGTTCAGTGGGCTGAAAGATAGAGATGTCATTTCTAACCCGGGCCCAAAGCCAGGCCCGGCCCAAATTAGGGTGGGGCCGGGCCAGGCCGGTCTCGGGCTTTGATGCGGTTTTATGAATCATACAGCACAAAGAAAACTAAATAAAAATGCTTGATATAATATTGTGTTAATCTACTTGTTGAGGAGGAGGCAGGTCCAACCGTCCGGTTGAAAGAGGTAAAAAAAAAAAAAAAGCCCAGTTAAGCTCAGATGGATCAGCTGATCACCGGCCGCACGCGTCTCTGCACCTGCTCTCATCTGCGGTGAAGGAAGTAGCAGCATCTACAAAAGCTGAAGCGAGCAGCGCGTTCAATTAAAATAGCCTTGTTCTATATTTTTCCAAAGAATTTTGCTCTAAAAATAGTTTTCTTCATCTGTATAATGGCCTATCTTTACAGTTGACTTTTTAGGCTATTCGTTTTGTTAATATCCGTTTGGTGACGTTAATAAACAAGAAATATTATACCGTTCTTTCTTTGAAATGTGTTTTTAAAACTGTCATGTCAAACTGATTTGCTTACAAAAGCAGTAACAGCTTAATAAAAAAAAAGTTTTTTTTTTTTTTGGATTTGGGAATGTAATTACAGTTAATTTAATCGGATCGGGTTGGGTTCGGAAAAAATGGCTAAGGATCCGGGCCGGGTTGGATTTTTTTAGGTCCAAATGCAACTCAACAACCGGTGGCTCAGTGATCAGGTTGTCCATCTGAGCTTAACGCAACTTTTTTTTTACCTCTTTCAACCGGCTGGTCGGACCTGCCTCCTCCTCTTCAGGTAGATTAACAATGTTATATTGTGCATTCTTATTAAGTTTTCTTTGTGCAGTATGGCTGGACATGGGCACCAGTGACCCCCATGACCCAAAAAGGAAGAAGCGGGTAAAGATAATGGATGGATGGATGGATGGATGTGCTGTATGATTCATAAAACTGCACCATAGAAGCCTGAGCCCACGTGCACTCAAAGCCTGGCCCGACCCTTATTCGGGCTGGGCTGGGCTTCGGGCCTGGGTTAGAAATGCCAGCCCTACTTGGCCTTGGTTGTCCTCAGACTGTTTCTGTGAGTAGCAAGTCAGCCATCTGGTCTAAAACATTTGATTGTTGTACATGATTATTGATTGTTTTGCACGTGTTAAAAGCCTACTTTTGAGATTCCAACAGGAGGTTGGTTGAAACAGCAGTGAAGGCTACCTATGGGACAGATCTGGTTGGCAGGCCGTAGACTGAGGAAGTTCTCTGGATGGGGGACAGAACGTTTCTCACTTAAAGAAACGGGCCCAGATGACACAATTTAATCTTTTTTGTTGTTTATGTAAAGATGATCAACTCAGCGCTTTGTTATTGCCCAATTTTGAGTGATGAAAGGCAGGCAGTAAGATTTTTACTTGTATCGTGTGTTTTACTTATCCATATTTATCCGTTTGGATCGGGAAAATCCAGGAGCTTGGATTTGGTTTAAAACTGCTCCCTTCTGACAACTTTATAATGGAAGTTCTGCAGACTTGAGACTTCATTAAGCAGTCTACAAAGACCCTGTGGTCACAGAACAGTATGTTTTTCTTTCTAGTATTATAATAACTATAGAAGCTTAGTTTTTATGCAAAAGAGCCTGCCCCAGTGCAAACACAGCTTACAGCCATAAAGTTTAGTAATTATATAACACAGAGATATAAATCAAACTAGAGTAAGTAACTACTACTGGAGCCTTTTCATTAAAAAACAACAACAACAACAAAAAAAAAAAAACCCAGATGACATGGACTCTATTAATGACAGCAAAAATTGGAATTTATTGAAAAAGTGCGGAAAATGTAAATCAGCCAAAGAGCATCAGAATCCTAAAAAGACCCTCCAGCTACAGGGGAATTAAGTTGAGTCACACAATGAAGAGCTGGGAGAGAGTTGTGGAAGTTAGAGTAAGACAAGAGGTGACTATTTGTGAGCAGCAGTTTGGTTTCATGCCAAGAAAGAGCACCACAGACGCCATCTTTGCTTTGAGGATGCTGATGGAGAAGTACAGAGAGGGTCAGAAAGAACTCCATTGTGTCTTTGTGGATTTAGAAAAAGCATATGACATGGTGCTGAGGGAGGAGGTGTGGTGTTGCATGAGGAAATCTGCAGTGGCAGAGAAGCATGTTAGACTGGTACAGGACATGCATGAGGACATGAGGACAGCAGGACAGTGGTGAGATGTGCTGTAGAAGTAACAGATAGCGTCAAAGTGGAGGTGGGAGTGCATCAAGGATCGGCTCTGAGCCCCTTTTTGTTTGCTCTGGTGATGGACCGACCAAGAGATGAGCTCAGGCAGGAATTTCCGTGGACTATGAAGTTTGCAGATGACATTGTGATCTGTGATGAAAACAGGGAACAGGTGGAAGAGAACTTAGAGAGGTGGAGGTATGCACTTGAAAGAAGAGGAATGAAAGTCAGCCGTAGTAAAACAGAGTACATGTGTGTGAATGAGAGGGAGGAGGTGGAACAGTGAAGCTACAAGGAGCAGAGGTCAAAAAGGTGCAGGACTTCTGGTACTTGGGGTCCACTGTCCAGGAAAATGGAGCGTGTCGTAAAGAGGTGAAGAAGAGCGTCTGGGCAGGATGGAACAGATGGAGAAAAGTTTCAGGGATGATTTGCGACAAAAGTGTGTCAAAAGTCGAAGGAAAAGTTTACAAGACAGTTGTGAGACCAGCTGTGTTGTATGGTCTGGAGACAGAGACATGGACAAAAAGACAGGAGACTGAACTGGAAATGGCAGAAATGAAGATGGTGAGATTCTTCTTAGAAGTGACAAGGATGGATCAGATTAGGAATGAGATCATCAGAGGTACAGCACAGGTTGAACAACTGGGAGCTAAAGTTAGAGACCAGACTGAGCTGGTTTGGACATGTCCAGAGGAGGGACAGCGGTTTGGACATGTCCAGAGGAGGGACAGTGGTTTGGACATGTCCAGAGGAAGGACAGTGGTTTGGACATGTCCAGAGGAGGGACAGTGTGTATATTGGTAGAAGGATGTTAGAAATGCAGCAGAAAAAAGACAAAGAGGAGATCTATGTGTAGATCTATCTATATCTAGATCAGTTAGAGAGGACATGGAGGTAGTTGGAGTGAGAACAGAGTGAGATGGAGGAGGAGGACTCGCTGTGAAGAGGGAAAAGTTGAAAGAAGAAGAAGAAGATTTAGATTTTTAACAAAATTTTATTTACACAATAAGTTAACACAACAGTGTTAAAAAAATACGATCAGGATAAGCCAACAATTTTCAGTCAGGTCATGTGGACAGTTTCTTTTTTTTTTTTAGGTGAAACGTATCACCTTCCATCTAGAAGGCTTCATCAGTCAAGGAAACACACAACACAAAACTGATTCTTCCGCCAACAAGATCAGGACAAGCTTAAAATAAAAATATTTACATGAGGAACTTGTTGTATTGTAGTTCTCCCTGATCAGAAATGGTGCATAAAACCTTCTTAAATCCCCACAGTTTTAGTATAATGTTTCCAAGTACCTACAGTTCATGTTTTAATAAATGAATTATACGTTTCTTTTTTAAATGGGTCTAAAAATTACAACTATTTGTAGGTGTTTGCACTTCACACACAGGAGTTTCTTATAGCAATGACACATTATCTATGCTGAGACATTATGCATGCATGCACACAAACTTTCAGAAAAGGGTATTAAAATTCTGTTATTGGTTTATGTGTAACTGTTGGCATCGATGCATTTGGGTTGCTTGTTGTTGTTTTTAAAAAAATACTTTTTATTTTTGTATTTAAAAATGTATTACCTTTGTAACTTATGGTTTATTTCTCTGCGTTTTGGGATTCTTGTGTTTGAGCTCTGTTGCATTTTACCTGATCTGTTCAGTGTAGACCTTGAGCAGTCTGTCTGTTTCTCCTCAGTGTCAGTTCTCAGTGCTGCTACGCACACCTCCACCTGCGTCTTGTTTCATTAAGTGCAGCTCTTCATTATTTCCTCATTGTAGCCCTCAGTGTTTGTTTACCGGTCAGTGGAGCGTTACGCTGTTCACATGCCGGCCGTGTCCACTTTTCTCTGTGCCTCCCCGTGATTACGCTTAGTCTGTAAGTTTTGCCATCATGTCAGCTTTTGCTTTGCTCTATAATGAAGTATTTTTTCCTGAACATTTCCAAGTTGACTCTGCATTCCTGGGTTTATATCCTCTTGCACCCATGTTAGTATAATGCTCATAATACGTTTTCAATATGTTCAACAACTACACCAAGCTGTTACTCAATATACACTGTCTGTCCCCCCAAAAAGTTGCCACCTGGATTTAACGAAGCAAAAAGGTGCAAGCCTCCTATTGGATATTTACTGCATGGACGATTATCTTTCAGCTGGCAACAAGTTATTTAACCCCAACTGGTGCAATGAGTTGCTTCTCATTTCTTAAACGACCATGTGGAAAGACGCATCGCGTGGTCGTGGAAAAGATGTCAGTCTGTTTGAGAAGGGTCAAATCATTGGTATCAAGCAGAGAAAACATCTAAGGAGATTGCAGAAACTACTAAAATTGGGTTAAGAGCTGTCCAACGCATTATTAAAAACTGGAAGGATAGTGGAGACACATCGTCTTCGAGGAAGAAATGCGGCTGGAAAAAATATCCTGAATGAACGTGATCGATGATCACTTAAACGTTTGTTGAAATCAAATCATAGAAAAACAACAGTAGCACTCAGGGCTGTGTTTAATAGTGAAAGTAAGAGCATTTCCACACGCACAATGTGAAGGGAACTCAAGGGATCGGGGCTGAACAGCTGTGTAGCCTTAAGAAAACCACTAATCAGTGAGGC
The DNA here is from genome assembly GCF_014905685.2 of Nematolebias whitei. Taxonomy (NCBI): domain Eukaryota; kingdom Metazoa; phylum Chordata; class Actinopteri; order Cyprinodontiformes; family Rivulidae; genus Nematolebias; species Nematolebias whitei. The sequence goes on from NC_056507.1 coordinate 7,225,995, forward strand.
TAACCTGAAAAAAGGCTTCAATTTGATAGGGAGCATAAAGATCGGACTCTGGAGCAATGGAAGAAGGTCATGTGATCTGATGAGTCCAGATTGACCCTGTTCCAGAGTGATGGGCACATCAGGGTAAGAAGAGAGGCAGGTGAAGTGATGCACCCATCATGCCTAGTGCCTAGTCATCAGTGCAAGATCTTGGTGAGAACGTTGCAGAAGCTTATCGAAACAATGCCACAGAGAATGCATGACGTAATTAAAGCTAAAGGCGGTCCAACAAAATATTAGCATGTGACCTTTTTTTTGGTGGTGATGGTTTTTTTGGCCAGGCAGTGTACAGTGAACCCTCGCTATAACGCGGTTCACCTTTCACGGTCTCGCTGCTTCACGGATTTGCATCGTGCATTGTGTTCTGCATTCTGATTGGCTAAACAGTCTCTCCAGTACAGTAGTTATTTGTAAAAAAAACATTTATACAGTACTTTTATTTGTTAAAACAAATGCTTGGGCCTGTAAAAAGGTTTTGTTCTTTGGTTTGAATGTATTATGGAGTATTTCATTGTATAATAATTGTAAAAAAAATAAAGGTTTCTACATCACGGATTTCAACTATCACGGGTTCTTTTTGGAACGTAACCCCCGTGAAAAACGAGGGTTCACTGTATATATATTTATTTGAATACTAGCCATTTTTCTGTTTGCAAAGGTCAGTTGGCTGTGGCAGCTAACTTAAACCACATGGATTTTGAAAGTTGTTTAGTTGTAGATGACCACGCAGTGATCACTTTCTGAATATTTTGAATTTTGTGGATTGGATGGATTTTGGTAATACAGGCTGGCAGTAATCGTTGATTCCACATCTACAACTTTTGGATTTAAATCAATTCAAGACAGCTTGCAGCTAATCAACCGTCGCCAAAACAAAATGTTTTATAACTCGGTTAAATTTACATAATGAGCACATCCTGCCATTTGATGTGGCACGAGCTGAGAGTCATTCACAAGACATACTTTATAAAGCAGGTTTGATCTCTTCATATTGTATAAGATTCTTCATGATGTTATTTTTTAAAGGTTTAATCAAATTTACTGTAACTCAGACATTTTGAAAAATATTAGTTAAAGATGAAAGATAATATGATTTTTTTTTCAATAAATGCTAGTCCTTGAATTTTTATTAGTTCCCAATGTAACCATCGATGATGTAACAATCAGCGTCTGCAGCCATCATCTCTCTCTGACATACAGCTCATTGTAAAGGATAGAATAACTTCCTAATGTTTGTTAGAGGGCATTTTTCTTCATTATTAATAGTAACACGTAGAGTATTTGTTTATGCATGCTGAGGTATTTGCAATTAGGATATCAATATGAATGAAACAGTTTAGCCTAAATGTGACCTTAACTGGAGCACTGTTTAGTTGTAGATGTCTCCGACTGACTGGGTTCACTGCCACAGATACTTTTACCAAAACTTTCTATAATGATTAATGTTTTTGTCTGTGGCCTTGTGTCTGTTAGCAACATATTTGAGAATTTTTAATGAAATTTACAGGAAGTAATCACCGGATGCACAACTATAACTGATTAATATTGGGAGTGAATCCAGTTCAAGATGGCTGCCAAAGCCAACTGACTATAAAAAGTACAAACTGCGCAATATTCAGTCAGATTTATAGAGATTAAGCTAACCTTTGGTGTAGCTGAGAGTCATTCTCAATGCACACTTGAAGTGCTACTCAGTGAGCAACATCTTTGCTTCAATCTTTAGAATTCACTAGAGATCAACCCTGTTTGTCTGTTAGCAAAATATCTTCAGAACCACTGGATACAATTTAATAATATAATCACTGCATGTATATCAGCAACTCTTTAACAATTGGAGCTAAGCCAATTCAAGACAACAGCAAATTTAATGGTATTGAACTAAAACCTAATGTGGTGGTAGCCGAGAGTCATTCACAACACATATGTGACATCTATGTCAGATGCATGTAACGTTATTCTCAAGGTTGGATGACAAAGGTTACAATTCTGTCACTTCTTATCATCAGACGAGCTTAAGCTTAAATTTCTGTCATGAACAATGGAGGATGTTATACATTCCTTCAAATAAGTATTCTGATAAAAGATTTTCTTTTAAACCAGAGAAGGAAATAAACAATCTAGAATAATGTAAATGGGGCCTTATATATTTTAAATAAATTATTGTTAAAGGTTGTTTTTTGTGTGTAGTTAGTGGCTTCGCTGAGATAAAGACATGTCTTCTGAAAAAATGGTAAATGTACAGTACTTATACAACACCTTTCTTTTTAGTCAAGATACTCAAAGCTCTTTAAAACACAATCTGTGCACTCATTTATCCATTCATATAGCACTCTACTATATCTATACTAAGACAGGGGTGTAGTGTACGTGATACTCGGAGTATACCCATTAGAAAAGCTTAAGAATGTCAGTATACCCACTTAAAGGTGCCCAATAATACATGACATATCATTAGGCACGTGTCATTGATACGTTAAACGGCAGTTAAATGCTTCTGTAACAATCCATTGGTATGCAGCGCTTTGCTTTCATACTGTTTTATAAATTCTGTAACATGTTTTTAATACAAAGCCAACTGTTGTACAATGTTTGTTGTTCATTTATTCAAATATAAGCATCAGATAAATTTGGAAATGTTCAATACGCTTAAAAATCTAAATAAATTGACGATTACATTGTACTAACCAGTGTACTTTGGTTTCTAAGCACAGTATACCCACTACAAAATGTAGACTACACCACTGCTTTGAGATCCCATTCACACACCGACGGGACACACATCGGAGGCAATGAGGGGTTCAGTGTCTTGCCCAGAAACACTTCCAACACGTGACTGCTGGTGGAATCGAACTCTCAACTCTCCCACTGGAAGACCACTGCTCCAACCACTCAGCCACAGCTGCCACAAATGAAAACAGTTTGTGTCTGGCACTGCCTAATCTACGGCTCAGACTCTCGAAGAGGTTTCTGAGAGGTCCCTGTCAGAATGAAGGTTGGCTCAATTTCACTCTCCCTGTTATCTCCTCTTCAACACTACAGGACGGCAACAAACGTCTTTGAAAGGGTCCATGGGATGAAACCTCTTTTAAGTCCTTCAGACTTCTATTAGGCATGAATTGATTTTTTTTTATTCAGTGTAAAATTTTGGGAAAACTGGCTCTAACTTTGTTGAATTTGTCTCTGGCTTTGTCCAAAACATGTAACAAAATATAAAAATTCTTTAAAATACACTGAAATAAAGACTTTATGAAACACTTTGCTAACTGACAAACACAGTTGACTCCAACAGTTAAGGTTTTATTTAAAAAAATGTTGCAACCAAAGTATGTATTAGCTACAGATATCAGGTCAAAACCTGTTAAACGTTCTGATTTATAGCTATTGTTGCATGTTTTCATCGGCTTCGAATGTTATCAGCCCATTAAATGGTTGTTACTAGTTGTTATCGAGAGGCGCCAGTTCAGGTGGCTCGGGCTCTGGTTAGGATGCCTCCTGGACGCCTCCCTGGTGAGGTGTTACGGGCACGTCCCACCAGGAGGAGACCCAGAGGAAGACCCAGGACACGAAGGAGGGACTATGTTTGTTGACTGGCCTGGGAGCGCCTTGGGATTCCTCCGGAGGAGCTGGACCAAGTGCTGGGGAGAGGGAAGTCTGGGCCTCCCTACTTAGGCTGCTACCCCCGCGACCCGACCCCGGATAAGCGGAAGAAAATGGATGGATGGATATTAGTTGTTATCGTCCCCATACGTTGCGTTCATTCTGTCCCTCCTGTACCTCCTAGTAGGTTTAAAGGTACAGTGTTACTGCTGATAATATGCAGCTTCGCTCGCATTTAAAACCGCAAGGTTTTTTTGTTTTGTTAGCTTTAACCTTTTCTTAAACCACACCTTACACCTGACCCAGAGCACTGACCATAAGCTTAACCCCCTGACCCTTGAGCCTTAACCTAACCCTGACCCTATTATCAGTGATAAGAATGCACCTTAAACCTACTAGGAGGTACAGGAGCAACAGTCTGAACACAACCTATGGTGATGATAATAACTAATAATAGTCATTTAACATCTAGCAACAGTTATTTGTTAAATGCCATCATTTAATGGCTGATAACATTCAACAACATTTGAAGCAGGTGAAGTTTTAATATCACTTGACTGTGGTAGCCATCTTGAATTGGGCAGTATGAATTTAGCTGTCAATCAGTTGTAAATCCATTGACTACTTTCTACACTACAAACACACATGGGATAAACATTATTGTCAAGTCTTTACTTTTATTAAAAAATATAAACAAATAAATGTATTATATACGGATGGTAAATGGACTGTTTTTATATAGTAACTTTCTATCTAATCAAGATATGCAAAGTGCTTTATTCTAGAATCTGTGCACTCATTTACCCATTCATACAGCAATCTACTGTAGATCTCTGCGAAGCTAATCTGAATCTGTAGAGACTAATCAGTGCTTTTAGATCACATTCATACACCGATGGGACACACATCGGAGGCGGGGTTCAGTTAGGCCTGTCACGATAAGTTTTGCTGGGCGATTAATTGTCTCAGAAATTATTGCGATAAACGATATTATTTGAAATTTAACAATAATTAGTAATTATTGTCAAATTTAAGAATAAATGTTGGTTAATTTGTTTTGAATGTAGTACCTTTTTTCGACCACCGGATGGCAGTATAAGACTGTTCGAACCGAAGGATGGATAGTGAGGGAGCAAACAGTGTCTCTTTAAGAAAAATGGGAAGAAGGCCCCTTGATGTGAGGGTTGTCTTTCTTTCCTTTATTTGGTTTTCAAAATGGCGGACGCTGTGTGTGGTTTGAGCTCTTTAGCATAGCATTTTCACACAAAGCTTTTAATTAAAAAAAAATCAGTAAATAAGTTCTCAGCTGCTTTTTGCAGAGGAAAAACAACTTTTTACACAAAGGCACGAGTTTCAAATGTGAATTTCGGAGCTTTGACAAGACAGAGGTTTTTCTCGAGATCGGCCTGCTTAGCTTGTAGCTTAGCTGCTTTAAAAGATCCAAAAACGCAATTTTGGACAGTTAAAATGGATTTTAAAGAGAAAAGAGAAAGGGAGGGGTCAGTGAAGAGCACCGGAGTTGAACCTTTTGTCATTTGTTGTCATCAGTAGATAAAGATGAAAAACAATAAAGCTGATAAATTAAAATGAGGTTGATAATTTTCATTTATCATGCGATTAATGAATTTATTGTTTACTGCGACAGGCCTAGGTTCAGTGTCTTGCCCAGGGACACTTCAACATGACTGGAATCGAACCACAACTTTCCCACTGGAGGACGACTGCTCTAACCACTCAGTCAGTATAGGAAAATAATAATTTCACAAACTTTTCACTTGTTGATCTCTACCAGGGGGCAGAAAGCCTTGAACTTATCCCCCATATTACATTTCTTATCCTTGCCCTTGTGTGTGTGTGTGTGTGTGTCTTTTTATTCGTTATTTTGTAAGGCCCATTTTTTTCTACACATTATGAGGATCAACTCCTCCTTAGCTAAGGAGGAGTTGATCCTCAATATGCCCAAAGTCCGGGCCCCATAAGAAGAAGTACGGATGGGGGTTAGGTTTGGGACTAAGGCGTGAATTGAGGATAGGTCAGCTTTAGAGTTAGATACTGGTAATGGTTAGGTTTAGAGTTAGATACTGGTTATGGTTAGGTTTAGAGTTAGGTACTGGTAATGGTTAGGTTTAGAGTTAGGTACTAGTAATGGTTAGCTTTAGAGTTAGGTACTAGTAATAGTCAGCTTTAGAGTTAGATACTGGTAATGGTTAGGTTTGAGTTAGATACTGGTAATGGTTAGGTTCAGAGTAAGGGTCAGGGTTAGGCTTTAGAAATCAATAAAGAAAGAATGGAATCAATGCAAAGTCCCTGTAAAGACAGAAAGACAAACGTGTGTGCGTGTGTGTGCATGCGTTCGTGTGGATGCGCTGTGCTTTGGATGACAGGTAAATCCCTCCGCCCTCCGTGCTACGCACGCACAGCTGGAGTGCACGAGCCCGCGTCGCACCGCCCTCCTGCAGCCAGGAGGAACTGAGAGGAGAGCCACCGCACCGCACCGCACCAGACCCGGGGAGTCACGCCACGTCTCTGATGCGGCGGCTGGCTGCGGCTCGAGATGCTCCACGCGTGATCCGCTAAGTTCGCTTCCGGTAGGAGGAGAGGAGAGAAACGAAGCGACAAAAGAAACGAGCCCGGTGGTGAGGCGGGTCGGAGGCAGATGTAGCCCCTCGGTTTCAGTTCGGCTGTTCGATACGAAGACGGTGCGTGCGACGATCTGAGCGCCAGGAAACATTGAGAGCACGGATCTGCTGAGGTGAGTGCATCATGTTGATCAGAGCCAGTTACTGATGGGTTGACTCGGGTCAAAAACACGTGTTAGATAACTACCTCCGTGCTCCTGTTTTGGGTCTCGTCCAAGGCTGCACGCACGGAGGGAGAGCCGCTAATAACTTTGCGCACGTCAGTATGTGGGGGCGCTGAACGTGTCCAGTATTTACCATCACACAACAGAGGTCCCCAACCCTGGTCCTTCTGACCCGCTGTCCTGCACCTTCCGTGCGTCAGAACACGTGACTGAACTGACTGACTGGTTTCTGCTGAACTTGATTCAGAGCAGGTAATTAAAATATCAGAATCAGGTGTGATGAAGCAGGAAACAGTTCAAACATGCAGGACAGCTGACCATGAAGACCAGGGATGGAGACCTCTTACTTCCAGTTCACACCGCAGCAGCATGGACATGTTGGAGATATAATAAAGGCATTGCTTGAAGGAATTAAAGGAGTTTTAAGTAGAGCCCAATCAATATGGACATTTTTGCTAATGCCAACAGATATTGGGAGGGGAAGCGACCACCGATAACCAATTGGCTGAATATTTTTTTAGCTTTGTCCATCCTCAAGAATGTACGAAAACTTTTAAACCCATTTTAACTCTTGAAGGTTTGAAACGTTCTTTAACGTGCATTCACATTTTCTATCCTCCACTTTTCAGCATAAGTTATTAAACGTGTTACAAAAATATAAATTAAACAAACGCCTTCCCTGTTCATTGTTTAAACAGTCGGGTATGGTGGAGGTCTGATTAATAATGAGCCGTGTTCTTTTTTTTTTCTTTGCAGAGAAGTAAAGCTTTTAGACAAACAATGCATTTTACTGAGGACGACAAAGATAACATCCATCCATCCATCCATCCATCCATCCATCCATCCATCCATCCATTATCTTTTACCCGCTTCTTCCATTTTGGGTCACAGGGGTCGCCGGTGCCCATGTCTGGCAATCACTGTGCGAGGGGCAGGGTACACCCTGGACAGGTCGCAAGTCCATAACAGAGCCACATAGAGACAAACAACCATTCTCTCTCTCACCTAGGGATAATTTAGAGTTACTAATCAGCCTAACATGCATGTTTTTGGTCTGTGGGAGGAAAATGGAGTACCTGTAGAAAACCCATGCATGCACAGAGAGAAAATGCAAACTCCATCTTTAAAGACCCCTGGACTGGGATTTGAACCGAGGACCTGCTCGTTGACCAGGTGAGGACCAGCTCTACCAGTTGCGCCACCATGCTGACAAAAATTATTGATATGTTTTACCTTTACGTTAGTTTTATTATTCTGGCTAAAGTTTTACAAGGCAATAGCCCATGCTAGGCTATCTAAATGTTAGCTTGCTAACTTGAGAGACATGTAGCTAATCATGAGCGCGTTGGAGGATTGAAGAGAATTCATTATTGTTGATTTTGTTTTAAATTTTACATATCAGTTACAATAAACTTACCATGCTCTGTTCAGCAAAATATTCTACACACTATTGCTCCTCACTGGCGACCCCCGTGACCCAAAATGGAATAAGCGGGTAAAGATAATGGATGGACTATTGCTCCTTGCTCGGCTGTACTGAAAGTGAAAGTGAAACTTAAGGTGACCATGATGTGAAAGTAGTTTGTGTGTGCCCTCTGCTGGATACATTGAACAAATATGCTTTTTACAAGTAGACATGGCTTGTTCCCAGCATTTTAGGGGTGAAAATTAGAAGTATTTATATTGGCGCATAAAGGGACATTTATCACTTATATCAACCTAAAATATCGGCCCTACCGATATATCAGTCAGGCTCTAGTTTTAAGACTAACCTATGCTGAGATGTCTAAGTTCATGCTTAATAATCCAGGTAAAAAAAAATCCAACAATGTTCAGTCAGGTCACCTGGATGGTTTCTTTCTTTCTTTTGAAACATTTTTGTTGAGACATCTCATCTTTCATCCAAAGGACTTCATCAGTCTGAGGAGCCACAACAAACTTAGTCCAACAAGGAGCACACTCCCATGAGTGTGCTGCACATGCACTCCACACACATCATACACATGGGAATGTGCTGCTTGTGGGACTAAGTTTGTTGTGGCTCCTCGGACTGATGAAGTCCTTTGGATGAAGGACAAAACATCTCAACAACAACAACAAAAAGAAACTGTCCAGATGACCTGACTGAACATTGTTGGGCTATGCTGAAATTATGTCACTGGAAACTTCTTTTGGCTGTTCCTTCTTAAGCGGTTGCCATGGTGAGTCATCCTCCTCCACCTCACTCTGTCCTCTGCATCCTCTGTCCTCACTCCAACTTCCTCCATGTCCTCTCTAACTGCATCCATATATCTCCTCTTTGGCCTTCCTCTAAACTTTGCAAAATAAGGTTAGACATGATCTAATGCAAGGTGTTAGTGCTTAAGAAGTGCCTTATGAATGACTCAGCTACCACCACATCAAGCTTCAGCTCAAAATCTGTAATATTAACTGAGTTATAGCAACTTTTATTACTTTTTGTGATTTTCATCAACATTCATTAAGCAGTTTCTGTGATATTTTACGAACAGACAGAAAGAGTTTACAGCAAAGATCAAAGACAAAGTTTAAGGCAAAAATATTGACCAATATATATGGTAGTGTTGAAATGATGTGTCAGGGAAAACACTTGGCCCCCACCAGAGAATATTAACTCAATATCTTTAAAACTCACAGGCATGTAAAGTCAGTTTTGTGTTTGCTAAGGTTACTTAGCTGTGGCAGCCATCTTGAATGGGATTGAATCTAAAAGTTAATCAGTTTTAGATGCACGTCTAATGATTGTAGTCTTGGAATTTAAACAAAATTTGCCTGTTGAGCCATGAGATATTTTGCTAACGCTTACAGTCAATTGCATGCATACACAGACTTGGGCAACAACATTATCAACAGTAAATAATAAACACATTAACTGACCAGTCATCTACTGGTGCTTTGCCAATGTCTCCACTCTCATCGCTTCCGCACCACACCAGTTATGGATGGGCCTGCCCACTGCTGGTACCCACCCCCACTCAGTCCGGTTTAGGGGACCACCTTGTTCATTGTTCCAAGTGAACTGCTCCGAGGTGCTGATTTTGATGTAAGCAGACAGCAGCCATTGATTGGCCAGCGGAGCTACATCACTGGAAAACCTGCCCAGTTAGTTCGTTTTTTCACGTTTTCTAGTTTCTAGTTGATTATGGAAGCTGCAAGAATAACGCCGTGGAGCAATGATGAGGTCCAGACCTTTTTGTCTTGGTTGGCAGATCAGAGGATTCACCACAAGCTGGACGGTGATACAAGAAACGAGCAAATTTACCGCTTATCAGAGATGATGGTGCAGCGTGGCTACACCTGGACCTTTGAGCAGTGTCGGGATAAGCTAAAAATAAATTGAAGTCAGGTTACAGTTATGCCCCGCCCACTTAGCATTGATGATCCCGCCCACAGAGCGGGGAAACATCACAGTGGCAAATCACCCCCACCCGAGAAGAAGCGATAAGACGAGAGTGGAGTGGAGTCGCACTTATCAACGGCAAAGCTTACAAGAATAAAACTCACATTTTGAGTTAAATTGTAAATGGCAAAAGGTTGCACAATTATTTTTATTCTTTTATGTTTCAAAAATAAAAAAAATAGTATTATTAATCAACGGTGGCACAGTGGTGCAGTTGGTTGAGCTGCCGCCGCCTCTCAACGAGAAGGTCGCTGGATCAAATCCTGGCTGGGGGCATTAATGGGTGGAGTTGGCAAGAAGTTTGAAATAGCAACACGTCTGTAAATAAACACGTCAGTGTTTCCCCCCAAATTTAACCAACATCTTTGCCTGATATGCAAAAATGATAAACATAAATCTGTCATTTAAAAATCCTTCAGGTGATGATGTCAAATAGTAAGAGTGAGGCATCACCGACGGCAGGCACTGTCCTAAAAATTGCAGCAGAATTGAATTAGACAACGTGTCAGAGCTTCATGTGTCCTGCTGTGCAAATGACAGCCCCGTGGCTCATCTGAAAGGTCTGTAGCAAAACAGCAGCTCATTACAAGAGCAGCAGCTCCGGCTGCCTCTGGCGGGAGGCTGCTGGCTCATTAGAGGTCACGGAGGGGCAAGTCTCACACTATGAACCTCAGCTTGTTACCACAGCACACGGTTAAGCCTCTGTCTTTTCAGAACCAATTCATTTTTCCAACAGATGAAAAGACAAACATGGGTTTAAAGCTAGATCTGTGAATCAGGTTAAACTATCGATAGATCGGTTTCTTTGTTGGATTTACTCTAGAGGCTGCAAAACCTTGGGCAGGTGAAGTCACAAAGAGTATTTGATTCTTTGAAAGGATAATGTCAGAAAGTCTTATTGGTGTCATGCCACAAGAAGCTTGAAACACCCAATTAGATATCTTTAACTAAAACAAGTCTCATTTCAAAACAGTACTCCATAGATCTTATTACTGGTTTTCTTTTACATTTTATACTTTTGTTGGATGTAACTGGGACCCTGTATGACAAATAAAGAACCTTGAATCCATTTGTAACTCGCCTGCTCATAAGTGCTAACAGTGAAGTTCAAACACCAAAAGTTTTTTTATTTGCCATTTGTGCACAGGCCAACAATCCAGGCACATTGGAATTCTTGGACAGAACTCTCTCATAGTCAAAAACATGGAAACAACACTGAATTAAAATAAAAATAAGAACAAATTTCTATCCACATCGTGCAGAAAAAAAACCATGTCACATGACCAGTGAAGTTAAGTAGTGTGGACCTGATCAGTGGTTTTGTTTTACCATCAGTCTGATTGTGTCAGGGGGAAAACTATTTCAAACCTTGTACTACAGTATGGATGATGATTCTATCCGCTCTGTCTCAGGTTATAGGAACATTTTCTTTGTGTCTGATAAGACAGTGAGCTGGATGGAGTGAGTACGTGATGATTCCACTTGCTCTTGTTTGACTGCACTGTACAGACATCAAGTCCATGGCAGGAAGTTTTGTTCCTGTGATCCACTCCGCAGTCTTTATGACTCTTTGCAGTGCCTTTCTTTCTGCTTGTGTGGTGTCCCCATACCAGACGGTGATGCCTGCGATTAGGATACTCTCGATCAATCCTCTATAGGCCTGGGTGAGAGGGTGCTGGTTCAGAGCAGCTTTCCTGAACAGCCTAATGAAGTCAAGCCTTTGCTGGACTTTTTCACTGTGTTGAGAGACAAGTTCAGGTCCGATGTAACCAAGAACCTATGACTGTCAGCCCTCCCTACCTCAGTCCCTTTAATGAGGCTGTAATGGAGCAGGGTTCTTCCTCAAGTCCTATAAAATTCCAGTGAATAACTTGTTGAACTTCAGAAGACAGGGCTAACCGTCAACCATTGGCGATTTTAGCTTATTTTGGGGGGTGCTCAAGCACCCCTAAACTTTAATTTAGCACCCCTGAAAAACATTCTTCTTATTATTATTTTTTTTTGGCAGTTCTGGGTTTGAGTTTTGGGTTCTGTTTATTGCATTTATGATTCAACGCAACACATTTAAAAGGTAACAGATCATTGTAATACTTGGTTTATTTACATAATGACTATTACTGGATGTCCGGCCCCTGAGCTGCTGGTTTTCAGTAACTGTGGCCCCCCTGAACAGTTTAGTTGAACAGCCCTGCTTTAGAGGGTGGAATACAGTTTGTTCCATTTCCAAAATCTAAACTGAGTCTGGAACAACGTAAAAGATGATAAAGCCCTGCAGTCAAACTCATGAGTAACTTTTAATACATCAGTGATTAACAGGAAGTACCACATATTAATCGTTATGAAGGTAACTGCAGCTAAATCCTCCATTTTCTGTCATAATTACATTGTATGATTAATGGTTAAATTAAAAGTTAATGCTTAAAGCTATTGTGCTTTGTTTTGTGTTTTTTGTATGTTGCAACTTCTGGTTGCACAAGTTTAGTCTGTTTGCTCTGATCAGTTAACACTAAACTGATTTTGTACAAAGTGTTTATTAGGTTGTGTAATGGAAAGCAGAACTTTACATTAAGAGGTAATGCTACGTCTGTAGCATCATAGCTAGCACATCTGTATTGCATGCTGCTAGCTTAGTGCTAGTTTTTGATGTGCCGAGCTCTTTAAAATAGTTTACACTCCAGTAAGAGCACTCCGGTCTACCAACCAGTTCCTCTTAGATGTCCCCAGATCCAAACTGAAATCCAGAGGTGATCGGGCTTTTGCGGTTGCTGCTCCAAAACTGTGGAACAGTTTACCTGAGAATTTAAAGACCGCTCAGACTGTTGAGACTTTTAAATCTTTGCTCAAGACTCATCTGTATTCCTTGGCATTTCATCCACGCAGAGTCTGAGAACAAGTTGAGCTGATTTTATTGTTGTTGTGTGTTGTTTTTACTGTTAACTTATGTTTTTGAGTGGCACTAGATGCATTTTTACTCTTTTTTTATTTTTTTATTTTAATCTGTCTTAACTGTAAAGCACTTTGGTCAGCTTTTGTTGTTTTTATGTGCTATATAAATAAATTGACATTGACATTTAAAATAGTTATTTAATCAAGTGTTTACTTATGTAGGTAAACATAGATGTTTAACAACCAGTTAAAAATGCACCAGAATGGAGGAACTGGCATATACTTTATTAAAAATATTCTGGGGGAGTACCCTCAGACCCCCACCAGTGCTGCCGCCCCCCCTTCTGACACCAATGGCCACCATATTGTTCAAGCCAAGAGCTATTATCAGCACCCCTAAAGGTCAGATTCTCGAATCGCCCCTGCCGACCATCTAAAAGGTCGTCCCAGAACTCCGTTTGGACTGAGCAGTTAATCTGTTAAACACAATTTACACACAGTTGTCAGATTATCGGAGCTTGGTCTAACTGCCTGTGTCACACACCTTCACTGTGTCAGGACTATAGCACATGGAATACTCTATGCTGGGTCTTGTTTTTTCATCATTCAGAACAAACTAAAAGTTAAGCCAACACTGATCTGTTCCTCAGTTAAACCAAGTAAGTTTCATTCCTTAAATATACGAAAACAGTAAATAAAATAAAATAAATGCTAGAAAGTAATAGATATAGATAGGGGACAACCAACACAGCTTCATGCATCGCTGTTCTGCTTGTGCACAAAGATAAAATGGTGATTATATTGATGGATCCTTTATTGATCCTTTGCAGAAATTTACAGTCACAGCAGTAGCAGTTATGTCCCACACAGCCAAAATAATTTAATATGCTTTGGACTATTTTAAATTTCCTCAATGAAGTAAGACACTGAGGATCACTCTTCAGTGTAAGATGCAGTGAACCTTGAGCTGAGGCACTGATGATTGCATCAACATCTACTCAGGTAGTCCTGGCAGCCACTCACTTGATTCATCTATGAAAAGGTTAGACAAATGCCACAAATAATTGTTGGTCTGCCTCTTGACTGTACTCCCTTGTCTCTGGCGTCTCATCGTGTTGAGAGATGGTGCAGGTGGCAAGCATGCAGGGGACGAGGGATGCGAGGTGCAAGTTGTGGAGAACAGAATCTCCTTTTGCAATGGTGGATTTTTAGGTCTCATCTATATTCAGCTTCTATAAAGAGAAAGCCGAGTGCAACAGCTCGCTTCCTGCCTGGTTGAATGAGCCAAAGAATGGACTGTACCTGAAGCATATTTAGCACTGATGCCAAGATTAGCACATGAAGGAGATGAAAGACTCCGGGCATGAATTCAGACTGTATATTCACATTCTGAGATGTATTGACATTGCTGTCAAGTGTTTAGCTGCTTCAGTGAGCGCCGTGATGGAAAGCTTATAGATATCATGTTAATTAAGTGTGAAGAAGATTGGTTCCAGGGTGGGGGTGTGATTGCTACATATGCTCAAAATAAGATTTTTCTCTTACCTCAGAAGGACTGAGTCAGCTGTCAGTGTTAATACAGGTGCTTGAAATCTTTAAAAAGTACTCAGAGTTTGTGCAGTATTTTTAGGGTGTAGATTTGAGTTTAGTTATCTGTAGCCATTTCAGATTATTAATTTACAGTAAATCCAGTCAATTAAAATATGACCAGTAAGGATGATGTATTTTTACGTTGCAGCTAATTTAAAAAAATTAATAATTACAGTAGTCCCTCGTTTATCGTGGGGGATCCGTACCCTGAAGCCCGGCGATAAGTGAAAAACCGCAAAGTAGGAATAGTAGCAGTAAGTAGTAGTTTATTTTAGTATTTATATATGTATATATAGGCATTTTAAACCCTTCCCACACTCTTGCAATATTCTAAACAATGTTTCTAAACTCTAAACGCTCGAAAAAAAGAAGCACAGAATGTCATGATTTCCCTCTCTCTGCCTCCCCTGCTCTCAGCCACCTGCAAGCGTTTTTGGTCACGCCCACTTCTCCGCTCTGCACGGAGAACAGCTGATCAGCTGCAGGAGGAATCTGGGCCTGCAGCTGTGGGCTGCATAAAGGTGCAGCAGGCGCTAAGTAATTTAAAATAATTTATTTAAAATAAAAATTCCATGCCGATCGTGCGGCTCATCCATCAATCAGCCAATTGTGTGTCATGTCCAGTCTTATTTTGAAAAACAGCAATAGAGCGAGTCTAAAAACAAACTGTGAAGTAGCGAGGGACTACTGTAACACCAAGATAAAACACATTAATATCATATTAAATTGAAAGGTGTGAATGTGCAAGATAATGAGATACATATTTAATTATTATATGTAACACACAAGCCTGATTTTTCTGACCTTCCTTTTTCATGTAGGAAAACAACAAGCTATCGATTGACGGTAAATCTGCTGTTGTCACATGAGATGTACTGGACTAATTATATTTTGTGGAAAAAGTAGCAATATTAATGCAAATAATAATAACAATTTAAAAATAAAAATGTTTAGTATTCACAAAATATTTTTTATATTTTGTATATTTCTATTTATATGTATGCATTTTGCTTGTATATATATTATATCATTATAATGTGTGTGTGTATTATTTCTATGTTGTACAAATGTAAAATTAGATTTTCCTGTGAGCCTAATGACAGAGTTGTGATCTGTACTGTACTTGACCACAGTAACTCTACATATGGGGGAGTGGTGGCGCAGAGGTTAGAGAGGTGGGCCTGTGATCCAAAGATCGCTGGTTCACGCCCCGGCCCCAACAACATCAAAATTGTGGGTGGGGTAGATGAAGCACCCACACTTGCCCCCACCCTCATTCTCCCCACTCTGGGCCCATAAGCAAGGCCCTTAACCCCCATCTGCTCCCTAAACAGGTCTCTCTTGAAAATGAGTTCTCGAGTCTCAATGAGACTACCTGGATAAATAAAGGGTAAATAACTTGTCAAACTTGTCCTAAATGCCGACAAAACCAAAGGGATGCTTTTTTCAAACAGGAAGTCGGTCCCAGCAGTTCTTCCTCCGATTTTATCCTCAAATGGTGTCCCCATTGAGTTTGTTGATTCCTATAAATATGTGGGTATCTTGGTCGACTCACATCTCTCTTTTAAGCTCCATGTGGAAAACCTAGTAAAGAAACTGAAAGTTAAACTGGGTTTCTTTTCCAGAAACAGATCCTGTCTAACCCTGAATGCTAGAAAACGCCTTGTATCTGTGACTTCCCTCCATTGATTTTGGTGACATTATTTACATGAACGCTCCTACAAGAACCCTGCAGATGTTGGATGCTGTCTATCATGGTGCACTAAGATTCATAACTGGCTGTGATTATCGTACCCACCACTGCACCCAGTATTCACTGGTTAACTGGACACCATTAACTTCACACAGACTCTCCCACTGGTACATTTTCATCTTTAAATCACTTCTTGGTCTGCTGCCTTCTTACATCTCTTCCTACATGTCTCTGCGTGAGTGCAGCTACAGCGTGCGCTCTCAGGACATTATTACCTGCAGTGTTCCCTCAGTGAGGACTGAACTAGACAAAAGGGCCTTCTCCTACTCCGCTCCTGTTTCCTTGAATATCTTACAAAAAGATTTGAAGCTCTCGACCTTTGACCTCTCTAAGTGGCTTTAAGAACCTGTTGGACTCCTGGCAGGGTCCAATGCAGACATGTTCCTGTTTTTAGTTTTCTACATTCGCCTTAGAATCTAGCTGTTTTACCTTTCTTTTCTTTTTTTTTAGTCATCCTATTTGTTAAAAAAAATAAAATAAAAAAAATTGTATGACTTTCTATAACTGTTAATTGTTGTCACTGTTGTCCATTGTTGTCATCTTTCTTTGTTGAAATCAGGTCTCTCTTGTAAATGAGTCCTCGAGGCTCAGTGGGATTTACCTGTCTAAATAAAGGTTGAATGAATGAAAAAAAGGGTAAATAAAATAAAACGAGTTTATTTACAAATCTGCAAAGCCTTTATCAGTAGAAAAGCCCAATTCTAGCTTTGAAACATAAAGTGCAAGTGTCATGATTTAATGTAGCTTCACTGTGTATGAATGTTGAAAACTTGATGTCAGTGATTGAAAATATATATATTCAGCATCAAATTAGTAATCAAAAGTTTCAAAAACTCCATTGCAAACCTAAAGGAAAAAATATATATTCCGGAAGCATGTGAACTCAGGGCTTATTTTTTTAATTGCTCTCCACACACACGCACGCATGCATGCATGCACGCATGCACGCATGCAATGCTGTTTATTCCCTTTCCCAAATAGTTGTCAGTAGATAACTCCAGTTAAACCCATCAGTTAGAAAACACAGATTACTGCTGTGCTCTAACAATAAAACTAAAATATATTAAAACAGGTATACAGATCTTTCTAAATGTAGGTCAAGGTTGTCGTCAAAAACTTTCATTGGTTATAAAAGTGTATTTACAAGGTATGGCGGTGTCTCTGGCTTCATGTAAGATATCAATTCAAAGCTAAAGTTGCTACTTATGTTCTGTAGCTTTGTAAGAAGCAGTATCTGCATCTGTAAGTCAAAAAGTTATGTCTAGAACCATCCATCCAGTATCTTTACCTGCTTCTTCCTTGTTGGATCTCGGGGGTCACCTTATTCAATAATTTCAACAAATCCATGGGAGACTAGCAGGCAGCTGTGGTATCGCTGTAATCAATGCCATGGTCTTGTAGTCCTGAGGTTGCGGGTTCAAGTCCAGGTTGCAACAGGAAGATCATTCGGTGTAAAACAATAGCCAAGTTTTTCATACGTTTGTTCTCTGTGGTGACCCCTGAAGAAGAAGCAGCCAAAAGAAACGTTCTTAAACGTAAAAAACCCAAACTAATTGTCATGTTTATCATAGCACATGCCACTCTTTTTGTAAGTAATGTTTCAAGGAGACATGTCGAGACAGGTCACAGGCAAAATGTACATTTTATTATTTATGACTGTAAAATTTCTTAACAGGATTTTTGACTTAAAGGAAAAAAAAATACATTTCACAACACATTATTGAATTGCCTATCATAGTTTTATTGCTATGAAATACTGAATGAAAAATTTGTTCAAGGAATAATACTTTACTTTGGTATTGTAACTGGTAAATCTGTGTAGCAATAAAAGGTAGTCCCTCAAAATTATAGGGGTTTTTATATTTAAAGGTGTAATTGGAATATAACTGATTGCCAAGCAGTGGCGCCAACGTGGCAAAAAATAAAAACAAATAAATAAGAAATCAAAGACTGTGATTCCGTGATGATTTGAATTGATTCAAATCATCATCACTGAAGTGATTTGGTGATTTGTCCAGTGATTCCTGGACAAAATTTGCATTGACGACAACGATTTAAAGACCAGAGGCAAGTTGTGTTTGGTAAAGATGGTGGAGGGATGGATAAGATATTCTGCATTACCATGTAGTTGCACCAGTTCTCATTATATTCTTCACTCCAGCTGTTATTGAAGGCAGGAACCAGCTTTGATCAGCCAGTGTAGGTGCACTGAGGATGACATTACAGATGTAGACCTGAAGGCGACCAAAGCTTCCTGCTCGCTGCTATTATTTATTTATTTTTCATAAAAGAGTTTTATTTCTCGGGGACCTGAAAACTCAAGTGTTGCAACAGCTTTGTTGTATAATATATACAGTGATCCCACACTTATCACCGGGGTTACGTTCCAAAGACCACTACGATATATATATATATATATATATATATATATATGGCATTTTTTTTAGATTTCATTTGTTCTGAGACATCGAGTTGACTCCAAACCTGTTGATGTCTTCATATATTCTATAATGAGATGAATGGTTGCTAAACATAAGAAATGACTTCCTGTTATTTTGGTCATAGTTACCAAAAGAAATGGAGTGCTACCTCAAAAAGAGAAAGTAATTCTGCTTCTTCTGCATGCTTCATTTCATGTACTTATCCCCTTGAATTGAGCTCATGACTTATTAAAGTGCGTCCCTTTGCTCTGACTCTAAACTGTAATTAGTTTTAGTCCAACACTTCTCATTAGGATAGACTGTGTGCTGCAGTAGGGAAAAATGGGCGCAGTTGGGACGACGTGAAAACATTTGGTCTTCAAGAGGGGGTACAAACTGGAAGAGCAGGGGGAGAAGAACTGATGAGGCTTTGCAGCAGGTGTTAGCACTTCTTCAGCTAGGAGAGTTATGCTTTGGGGAATAGAAGGTACAAACTAGTAGGATGGAAAGTTGAGGGGAGTGGGGAGCTCTGGAGAAAGTGAACAAACAAGAAAGAGTCAAGAGATTATGGGAGGAGAGAGGGAGGGCAGAAAAACCATTGCCAGAAACCTTATCAGTGTTTCTACCACTGTTTTGAGAGCCATTTATCAGCTCCAGTGTATCTCACACATCATTTAGACTGAAGATGAAATACAAATGCCAACCAGCATGGATAGCAGGGCTGTGTTTCTGTAACTTGACTCATCTCATGCTGTCTCTTCATCCAACTTTCAACTCCACCTTGTCCTCCTTCACACTCCGTTCCCTGCTTACTGTTAGAAAAAATATCTCATAAGATTTTAATGAAACTTTGACAGTAATCAATGGATGTCCATCTACAATTGATGAACTTATGAAGTCAAGCTGATTCAAGGTAACTGCCAGAGCAATGCAATCTTGGCAAACACTGAAATGCTTACAAGTTTTATAGAAATTGAGCTAAACTGTGGTGCGATAGTAGCTGAGAGTCATTCACAACTCATACTCTAAATATTAAGTGTATAAGATTTGCATTTATAACTGTGCCAGTAGCAATTACTCTTTTTTTCCACTGAAAAATCTTATTTTTTAATTTAACCTTTATTTATACAAGTTGTCCCATTGAGTCACAAGGACTAATTTTCAAGAGAGACCTGTTTGGGAGCAGATGGTTAAGGGCCTTGCTCAAGGGCCCATAGTGGGGCAAATGAGGGTGGAGGCAGGTGTGGCCGTTTCACCTTTTCCACCCACATTTTGATGTTTTCGGTCTGGGGAGTTTAACCAGCGACCTTCCGATCACAGGCCTTCTCTAACCTCTGCGCCACCACTCCCCCGTGGATTTTAATGAAACTGTCAGAACGTAATCAAGGTACATGCTGTACATCCATAACTGACTTGTGTAGCCACGTTAATGTAAGATAGGCACCACAGCAAACGGATTTTGAGAAAAACCAAGGTAGCTATTACTCAGCCAGTGTTACAGATACAGTGCTAGTGTGTGGTAGTAGCTGAGCATCTTTCCCAACACAGATTTAGAGCACAACACATTGCACTTAAAACCTTGGAAGTAACTGTTGGAGTCAACCTTGCTTGTCTGTTAAAATATCTCGCGATCCACTGAATGGATTTCAATGAATTTTTTTAAAAGCAATTACAACAATCACAACTAATTAACTTTTGTAGTCAGTCCAATTCAACATGTCTGCCACAACAAAAACTGGTTGTAACTCAGTCAATTTGCAGATAGTAAGCCAAAGTTAGGTGGTGTAGTAGCTAACAGATGATGCATGCTGTATTGCATTAGAACAGTGATTCCCAACCATGGTCCTTGAGGAACACCACCCTGCATGTTTTAGTTGTTTCGCTGCTTTGACACACCTGATTTGAATGAATGGGTAATTAGCAGGTTTGGGCAGAACTTGAGGAAGTAATAAAATGACAGAATCACGTGTGTTGGAGCAGGAAAACAACTAAAACATGCAGGATGGCGTTCCTCAAGGACCATGGTTAGGAACCATTGCATTAGAATGACATGGTTTTTTTTTTTCAAGGTTTCACCAAAAACAGCCATAACTCTTTCATTTCTCAACATATAAAAGCTTAGTTTAAGACTCTGGCATGAAAGGTGTTGAGCGATGTGCATGCGTTCAAGAAATGCAAGGCCTTTAAGTTTTTAAAAATAAATTGTTCAAAATACACCACTGCAGCTGTCTATAGAAAACAACTTTTTTCACACTGCAGCAGTGAACCTGCTGAGCTGAGCTGCACTTTGACCCATTTGGTGTATCAACTTTTCACAACCTCATCAGCGCGCATCTAATTAATAAGTGTTTCTAATAATCAGTCATTAAGCCCTCCAAACATGGCTGCAGGCATAAACGTGTAGCAGTGCATCAGTCACACTTTGGTGTTTTTAATTATTATAATTGCTTTAGGTGTTTTCATATCTGTAAAGCTCAGTTTTGCGACCACCTCACCGTTTTTTTTAAACACTGAAGACTTAATTTTGCTTTTGAAAAGAGTGCTTCCTGCAATCTGAGCAGAGGTTACCAAGCAGGTAAACCTCAGCTGTCCTCCTTTTAAAACTTTAGTGATGGCGATGAATCTCCTTGTCGTCCTGCTTTGCTCTATTTTATGTCTCCTAACTCTGATTAACTGCTGACTCTTGTGGCTTGACTGATTTCTGCTTTGTGTTGAGAGTAATGCTGCAGCCGGTGGACGGAACTGCGTTAAGAGGGAGTAAAGGCTGGCACGACTGTGGGAATTGGAAGGTCAGCTGATCAGCGCTGAGGTGCGTGAGATTTATGACCCCCCCCCCCCTGAATAAAGCTGTGTCTGCCGGGAGACCGTGAACCATAAATCAGGGAGAAGTGGGTCAGATTGGGTCAGCGCTCATCTGCTCAGTGCTGATCTGCTCCTCGTTTCCTGAAGTTGCCTTTTTCTTTGCACCTGACTGTAGGCCTGTCACGATAAACAATAAATCAATTAATCGCATGATAAATGAAAATGATCGACCTCGTTTTCATTTATCGACTTTATCGTTTCTTCGTGTCTCTCTCTTTCTACTGAAGACACTAGATGACAAAAGGCTCAACTCCGGTGCTCTTCACTGACACCCCCCTCCCCCCTTTTTCTCTTTTCTTTTTAAACTCCATTTTAACCGTCCAAAATCGTGTTTTTGGATATCCTTTTGCATGCTCAATAATACAGGTAGAAAAATCCAAAAAAGTTCAATCTGATCCTTTGGACATTCAAAAAAAAACAAAAAAAAAACAGGTGTTTTTGGATAGTTAAAAGCAGCTAAGCTGAGAAGCTAAGCTACGAGCTAAACTAACAAGCCAACCTCGGGAAAAAACCTCCGTCTTGTCAAAGCTCCAAAATTCACGGATGAAACCCGTGCCTTCAGTAAATGTTGTTTTTCTCTGCAAAAAGAAGCTGAGGACTTGTTTACTGATTTTTTTTTATTAAAAGCTTTGTGTGAAAAATGCTATGCTAAAGAGCTCAAACCACACCAAGCATCCGCCATTTTGAGAACCAAAGAGAGAAAGCCCATGTCACGTCAAGGGGCCTCCCTCCCATTTTTCTTAAAGAGCCACGCTGCTCGCTCCCTCACTATCCATCTTTCGGTTCAGTCTTATACTGCCATCCAGTGGTCAAAAAATGTACTGCAATCAAAATAAAATTAACTAACATTTATTCTTAAATGTGACAATAATTACTAATTATTGTCAAATTTCAAACAATATTATCGTTTATCGCAATAATTTCTGAGACAATTAATCGCCCAGCAAAATTTGTTATCGTGACAGGCCTACCTGATTGTGATACTTAATATTTATGACACCTATTTTGTTAATTATTTATTCGTTTATATATATTTTTATTATTATTGACCTTTATTTAACCAGGCAAATCCCATTGAGATCACAGATCTCTTTTGCAAGGGAGGCCTGGGCCTGACGTACTTAGTCCTGCTAGACAAGCAACCTGATAAATCAAAATTTCAACTATGTTTATATTTATTTTCTTACTAATGAATTCAAAGTCTTTAAACTGTCAATCACATCTTGCTAATGAATTTATGTTTTCTAGTTAAAACCCCATTAGTCTCCCTAACCCTTAATCCTCCCATTATCTCTAGCTATGTTAACACTGCTGGCCTTTAGTCTCTGCTCGTCTTAATCATCCTAATTACATATGATTTGTCTTTTTGAGAGGCTGATGAAAACGTAATGGCATGCTCCCATTCTGGAAGCGACTTGTTTCTGATTATGCACAACACATTAGCCTCTCTGATTCCAGTCTTTGATTCCGGTCTCTGGTTTGACTACTTTTGTGATTTGTCTTCCTAAGGGAGGCTGAAGCCAATGTAGAAAAATTGATTTTCAGCTGAAGGATTAGCATTGGGGTTGTAGCTATAGGCATGCATTACATTACAATGATTCATGCTGCTTCCAAGCATCAGTGATGACTAAGAAAACTCTTTATATGTAGATATATTAGGACTGATATTGTGCACAAACATGCTCGGGCATGCATTTGACTGTAGTCTACTGTCAAAGCAGTGGGCGCTTGGGATGGAAACAGCAATGAATAACTCAAAGACACGTTGAAGTTCAGACAGCTTGAGTAAGGAGATAAATGATATTTGCCAGGAAGGATAGATCTTAATTTATTTGTGTGTATTGTTCCACAAAGGGGCATTGCAAGCTGCTGCTGGAAATCAAACAAATGCAAATAGTTGCTGCGGAATGAAAATGACTGCAAAACATCAGAAGTCTCTCAGTGGGACTGCCAGAACACAGGGAGTTGTACTTGTGTTTACAACAACATAGATAATATTTTTTCTGCTGTTTTAGTTTGAGCAAGAATTAGACATGTGTATAATTCATGCCATATTTATTTATTTATTTATTGCCATTTCATATTCCAATACAGAGAGACTGCACAATATGCATTATATACTTGGTATTTCTATTAAGTTGCCCAACAAGCTCAACTTTAAATGCATGTTTTAGTTTGTATAAATTTGATTAGTGAACTTATACAGAACAAAGTACTTGTTTGAAATTATTCTAAAATTGCACAAATAAAAATTGTGCATGTATATTCACCTCTGTATTTGAAACAAGAGTGAAAATTCAATTTGATTATTGTGGGGGGCAGTAAACAGGGAGGTTTATTTAAAGTGATTATTTTGGGGGGATGCCTAGTCAAATGTACAGTTGTAAAGTGACATAAAAAAAATTAAACATTCAGTCCTGTTGTTGCCAGGTAGTCCAGTTGCAGAAACTAACAAGAGCAACAAATGTCTTTCTCGACCCGCCCCTCGCCATTTTTTGTCCCTTTAAAGTGCTTGATTCAGCTTCGGGTCACACAGTCGTGATTTACATGTGCTTTTTGTCTGTTTTACAAAAATATAAAACCATTTAAACTATAAGTAACTATAAACTATAAGTTGCTGAAAAGAACAATCCGATCCACAGGAGGAAGCGAAATCTATTGTTTCTTTTAATCATAAATCCTTTTAAATAGAAATATTACTGTGGCCATCTACAAAAAGACAAACCATTTCAGTAGAGCTGCCGCCTCTCAGCGAGAAGGTTGCTGGATCGAATCCCAGCCAGGGGGTTAGTCTGGGTGAAGTGTGCATGTTCTCTCCGTGCATGCGTGGGTTTTGTCCCGGGATCTCTGGATTCCTCCCACAGACCAAAAACATGCATGTTAGGCTGATTGGTAACTCTAAATTGTTCCTAGAACACTTACTGTTATTCTAAAGAGGACACTGTGAAAACATCTTTTCTCTGGAAGCCAATTCTCCATGCTTCCTCCACCCCACCAGTCTTCAGGTATATTCCTTATGTTCGGTGTAAAATGGACCAAACAACTGTTAGGCTAATGAAGGGTATTTTTCCAGAATCATAAATACATTGTTTTGCCTATCCCATTGGGAGTTATGCTTTCAGTTTTTTGAATTAGTTAAACATATAGTTTGCTCAAATGATTTGTTGGGAGGATCTCAGTTTTTCCAGGTTTTATTAAATAGGATATGGCAACACTGTGGATTTATAGAACAATGCCGTGAATAAAACCCGTGGTTTTCCTAATTCCTAATTCCCAATTGTAACACAAAATAGGAAGACATATATATATAAATGGATAGAGCGTATCCCAGAATGCTTTGGGCGGAAGCAGAATACATCTAGACGGGTCACCAGTCCATCGCTGGAGACTGAACACAAATAACCCCCCCCCCCCCCCATCATGCATGTTTTTGGGCTGTGTGAGGAAGCCGCAGTACTCTGAGAAAGCGCATGTAAACATGGGGAGAATTTTTGCTGTGAGGCACCAGGGCTAACCACTATCAATCAACCATCAACATTTGAAAAACTCAAGTGCTTGGAAAAACTAGCACTGACCTTTTCTGGGCCAAATGTGTAATTTACATACTTTGTGAAAATGGTTTCAACTGAAAGAACTCGAGTGTTTTGTATGCTCTTTGTGGCTTTTTGCACATGCAGTTTACCTAGAGTCATTATTGCTGACGTTTTTGTGTTATGATGGCTTTTACTGTCAGCGTTGCTTTAATGAGTTGCACAAATGGCATAATCAGGTCCCCCGGGGCAAGCTATTATCCTGTGACCAGACTGTTCCTGTTGTCCAGTTTGACTGGGAATGTTAGTTTGATCACCAGCTAACATTAAACCTGAAAATCTGTAGTTTCCCATCAAAATGCCTCCCACAGCAGTTTAGCATTATAATTATATGATTACCAGAATATAGAGTATACAGCTCCACTTTTCAATGATAATTTCAATTATATGAAAACAAAATATAGTAAAACTTGGAGGATATTTGGCAATGTGTAATTTCTACATTGTTGTTGTGTCATAAGCATATTTATTACTATACTTTTTTTAAAAAAAATTGGTGTTCTGTGCAAAAGTAATTCAATGTAAACATATTAAACATACCAAAGTCCATGCTCAATAATCCAGGTATAAAATCCAACAATGTTCAGTCAGGTCATCTCAGTGGTTTTCGTTTTTGTGTTGAGACGTTTCGCCCTCCATCCAGAAGGCTTCATCAGTCTGAGGAAACACCAAGCAAAACTGATTCTTCACCAGCAGCTTACTCCAAAGTGGAAAAAAAACAATTATGTTGGTGTTAAGATGGCCTCTGGAGCACGGCCTCTCCCTCGTCGACAGTCATGTCAAACTGGTTCAAAACACCAAAGTCCATGTTTCTTTTTTTGTGCTGAGATATTGGATGATGACTAGATGACCTGACTGAACATTGTTGGATTTTATACCTGGATTACTGAGCATGGACTTTGGTGTTTTGAACCAATTTGACATGACTGTCGACGAGGGAGAGGGCGGGCACCGGAGGAGAGGGCGGGCACCGGAGGAGAGGGCGGGCACTGGAGGAGAGGGCGTGCACCGGAGGAGAGGGCGTGCACCGGAGGAGAGGGCGTGCACCGGAGGAGAGGGCGTGCACCGGAGGAGAGGGCGTGCACCGGAGGAGAGGGCGGGCACCGGAGGAGAGGGCGTGCACCGGAGGAGAGGGCGTGCACCG
>NC_056507.1:7252196-7297661 GCF_014905685.2 Nematolebias whitei
GGAGGAGAGGGCGGGCACCGGAGGAGAGGGCGGGCACCGGAGGAGAGGGCGTGCACCGGAGGAGAGGGCGGGCACCGGAGGAGAGGGCGGGCACCGGAGGAGAGGGCGGGCACTGGAGGAGAGGGCGTGCACCGGAGGAGAGGGCGTGCACCGGAGGAGAGGGCGTGCCCCTGAGGCCATCTTAGCACCAACATAAATGTTTTTTTTTTTTTTCCACTTTGGATTAAGCAGTTGGGGGAGAAGCAGTTTTGTTTGGTGTTTCCACAGACTGATGAAGCCTTCCGGATGGAGGGCGAAACGTCTCGGCACAAAAAAGGAAACCATCTAGGTGACCTGACTGAACCTTGTTGGATATTAAACACACATTTTTTAAAATATTTTACTCCAGTGAAGGTTTTCCTCCTTTCTCTTGGAGATTTACCTGTGGGATTGGGGGTAATACGGTTATAACATATTTAAAAAAAGCAGTAGAATTATTTTGAAAACTGTCCCTAAACACTCAGCTGTGTGCTGAGAAGTTCAAACTCTGCAGTTATTAGTTTACAAGGCGTGTCCTTCCTTTAAGCTTTAGAGTAATTTTCTCCTTGACCTGCAACAGTTTTCCTGCTCGTTACTGATGGCACTTCAGCTATGATCCATTGGATGCTACGGCTAGTGGCTGCAAGACTTTCAGCTGTTTCTGTGAACTCCGCCAGGAGAATGCCTTTTTTCCTAAAAATGTGAAACCAAGCTGGCAACGTTCTCTTAGGGTCACATGTTGGATGAAGCTTTTTGGCATAAGTGTACTTTCATGACATTTGTGGATATTTGAAAAGAATGTTGCCAATAAAGTTACAGCAAAGTGATGAAAAATGTTTTGTAAAAATTGTTTCTGTATTATTTCCATTGTACCAAATGTTAATGTGTTATAAGAATACATTTTTTCCTTGCTTTCATTTTATAAATACCTACTTGTGGTTGTCTACCCCCATAGAATTATCTGTATATCTGACCCACGTGCAACTGGAGTTGAGCTCTGATCTACTGAGTTGTTGTTTAAATCACATAGTTGTGTGATACAGTGGCCAGACAACAAAATGTTTCTCTTTTGCATCCTTGGTTTAAAAAAATAATACTCATAAAGAGCAACAGACATCCTAAATTACATACAGCAACAAGATGACATCATGTGTCTCATAGGCAGACAATGATATAGTATAATGTACCATAATATAACTTGAAGAAAACTTAATGGTATTTCAAAAAATGTATATCTGTCAACCTGATGCTACCCATCTTGAGAAATACTGGCTGAAAATCCCCATTTAATAATTTTCTTCTCTTGTACATTAAACTTCCCAGATTCCCGCTTTGCGCTGTCAGCAGTTCGTCTTCATAGAGCCTGCTGCGCTTTGGAGAAAGACGTTTCTCCGAGCTTTGAATTCAACATCCGTCGTGCATCTGCTCTGTGGATTTAACTCAGGGACAGCATTTGGCATTATAATTTCTCCCCAGACAGCCTTGAATGAGCAGTATTGTCATGTGCTGTGAATTCATGGCCTTGTATTGTGTGGAGAATTAATGAATGTGAGATTTTAAAGTTACAAGATTACACAGAGCTGCCAGTTGTACACATTTTTTGAACATAGGGCGTTCTTGCATTTTATATAAAGAGACTAACTTGCAAAAGATGGTGGCAACAGAGTCACTTTGATCATAACTCAAAGCGTCCTCAAATTGTCAAACCAATATCCTGATGCATGCTCAATAGTCAAACCAATAGTTATAAATTTGGCAATGCAGTGGGCTTTACCAAAGAAGTGATAGTAACTGAAACTTAAATGTAACACAACAGTCAGATAAGATCAATATTTAGTTGCCATAAAAATGCCAATGAATACAAAACAGTCAGTGCAAACCTCCTTACTGATTTTTAATCCAACAAACCAAAAACAAACAAACAAAAAAATTACTCAGGAAGTTGGTTAGCTCATATGTTTCGCATTTGATCATAATTTGCTTCACATGAACATAAACTCAGCATGAGCATTTCATCATGATCTGATTAAACTGCATGTTGATGAGCTGTGTGGAAGTACAGTAGTCCCTCGCTACTTCGTGGTTTGACTTTCGCGGACTCGCTCTTTCGCTGTTTTTCAAAATAAGAGTGGACACGCAATTGGCTGATTGATGGATGAGCTGCACAATCGACATGGATTGTTTATTTAAAATAAATTATTTTGCACCTGCTGCACCTGTGTGTAGCCCACATGTGCAGGGAGAAGCTTCTGCCTGCAGCACTCTGCAGCGGAGAAGTGGGCGTGGCCAAGAGTGCTGGCAGATGGCAGAGAGAACGGAGATCATGACACGCAGTGATCTTTTAGAGTGTTTAGAGTTTAGAAACATTGTTTAGAATATTGCAAGAGTGTGGGAAGGGTTTAAAACACCATATATATATATATATATATATATATATATATATATATATAAACTATTAGCTACTTGTACTACTTTGTACTATTCCTACTTTGTTTGCAGTTTTTTCAGTTATCGCGGGGGGACTGAGAATGGAAACCCCTGCAATAAACAAGGGACTACTTTAATACCAAGATCTGTTCATCAGCTGAAGTTCATCGGAGCAATATGGTTTATTTTATTTGTTTAGGTTTCTGCTTTTCACAGACTGTTTTGCTTTAGTTGTTTTGTGCTGATGTTCTGCAGTGAGCCAGGACACTAAGAATGGTTCCTACAGAAGTTAATAGAAAACAGCCTGTTAAATTAACATTGTAAGGCTGATAGGAAAAAAACATGTAAATACCAAACTTCTCCCTCAGCACCGCCCTAGCACCGGTCCAGCACAAATACTCCTTTATTTCTTTGGTTGCCAAATTGGAATTCTTCAGTTTAGCTCCATGTTTAATCACTGTGGCGAAATTAAGCAGTGACCAAAACAGCTGAGCGCTGTGAAACTTGAGGAAATAAACAGGAATAGCTAAAAGGAAATTTGGAAAAAATATTTCCTCTGTTTGGCTATTTTAGCACTTGAAAATTAACACAGCTGTAGTTCTTCGTTAAATTTGATTGGTTTAAAATATTTTGACTGGTTGATTTTAACACTGGTCACTTCTTGGGGCCCAGAAGTCCCTTTGTTGTTCTTTTGTGTTACTTGCAGTGTATTCTTAAATGTAGATGTGTGCTATTTGCAGACAATTTTGAATAAAGTAGATGCCATTTCCTGCATTCTGGTGTATTTTAACAGGTTGTTAAACATTTATGTTTACCTACATTTGTAAACACTTGAGTCAATAACTATTTTAGAGAGCAACAAGAAGTAGCCTGACCAACAGCTCTCCTTGTGTGAATAGAACATAGTCCACTTCTCTCAAGAATCCTAATCCACCCCCCGCCCACACATCAAGTACTATCACCATTACCACTACCTTCATGTGCTTCAATTCTTGGTTCTTTAGTTGTACAATGAGAAGACTTTTTAAAATGAAAGTAAATTGGACTGTCTTTTCAACATTTTGATCACTGTTATTTTGACAAATTGGCGTTGTTTTGATATGTGACATACGTTAAGTGACTACCCATCAAACATTTCTCTTGTATTTTTAATAATCAAAATTTTGTTAATGAATAAGAAGTGTGCTGGTGCCCATTTTTAAGAACAAGGATGATGTACAGAGTTGTAGCAACTACAGGGGAATTAAGTTGAGAAGTCACACAATGAAGATCTGGGAGAGAGTTGTGGAAGCTAGACTTGGACGAGAGGTGACTATTTGTAAGCAGCAGTATGGTTTCATGCCAAGAAAGAGCACCACAGACGCCATCTTTGCTTTCAGGATGCTGATGGAGAAGTACAGAGAGGGTCAGAAAGAACTCCATTGTGTCTTTGTGGATTTAGAAAAAGCATCTGACATGGTGCTGAGGGAGGAGGTGTGGTGTTGCACGAGGAAATCTGGAGTGGCAGAGAAGTATGTTAGACTGTTACAGGACATGTATGAAGACAGCAGGGCAGTGGTGAGATGTGCTGTAGGAGTGACAGATAGCTTCAAGGTGGAGGTGGGAGTGCATCAAGGATCGGCTCTGAGCCCCTTCTTGTTTGCTCTGGTGATGGACCAACTAACAGATGTGGTCTGGCAGGAATCCCCGTGAACTCATTCATGATATCCACATAAAATCGGTTTGAGGTCAGTAAGCACAACCAGAGTTAATACATAAGGCGCACCTGATTATAAGGCTCACTGTCGATTTTTAAG
Organism: Nematolebias whitei; assembly: GCF_014905685.2. Classification (NCBI taxonomy): domain Eukaryota; kingdom Metazoa; phylum Chordata; class Actinopteri; order Cyprinodontiformes; family Rivulidae; genus Nematolebias; species Nematolebias whitei. Next base: position 7,256,438 of record NC_056507.1, read on the forward strand.
AAAATTAAAGGATTTTAAGTGCGCACTATAGTCCGAAAAATATTGTATTTTATATGTTGTCTGTCTAAAACAGGTCTCTCTTGAAAATGAGTCCTCGTGACTCAATGAGACTAACCTGTATAAATAAATTTTGAATGAAAACTAAGCTGTTGTGCTGCCCAATGTTCGAGTGCTTTAATATTCACTGTTTGTGCAAATGAAGAGAGATTTTTTGTTATTGCTTTTTTCCCGCACCGCATTTAGAGTACCGGTACACAGTCATTATGTGTCCGAATACTACGGACTATATCAAAAAAGTCATATTCCTTGTCGGCGCTCCGACTTGTCTTAGACAGTTTTTATTTTCATTGCAGGAAAGCTCAAACTGTGCTTAAAAATTCAGGGCATGCGCCATGAGTTTTCCTTAGACACGTTTCAACACAGCTGGTTCCACATGCGGAGACACACTGCATCATTGGCTATCATGGTGTGTTTCTAACTCCTGGGGTCTCCTGCTGCCTTTGTATGCATGCAGTACAGTATGAGCAGGTAGATCAGCAACAGAATGAATGGGCGGCGGAGGCAGCAGTGAGGTAGACCAGAGAGATTAACTGGGAAATTGACACTGACAAATCTCATACATTATGGCTTCCTGGGAGCCAGCTATCGGCAGAACAGGCAGCAGGTAGCATATCCTATAAATGGCTCTCTGCTTTTTTTTTTAAAATATGCTGCTAGCAAGCTGGAAAGCTGAACCTTCCTGTTGTGGAAAGCACAAATGATAAGAAAGCTAGGTGTGCTTGAAGACGTTTAATTTGAATAATATGTTTACAGCCAGAATAATGAATGGAATGAAGGAGATGAGAGTAATTAATTTGAGCTTTACCAGCTAAATAACAAAGCAAATAAAGGCTAAATGTTTCATTTCCCTTTGGACTTGAAGCTTTTTTTTTGCTGTATTGCCTGCTTAAATGAGATAACCTAAACTCCTTTGAAAAAGAGACCTAAATTTTAACGTTAGTGGCCTTCTGATCTATTCGGAGGGTGTTTGCCTGCATTTCACTTTTGTATAAAAGACAAAATAGCATTTATGTGAGTGCTCACAAAAACATGGTTAGTTATTGTCATAGTTATTGTCATTGTTCGTTTGACTAAATATTCTCTTTTTAAATAGTCCATTTTTTAACTTTAAGGTTTAAAATATATTTTAAAAGCTTTTGCATTTCTACTAAAGGGTTAGTCTGACCATCTGTGCAGTGATGTTCTGTTAAATAGTTAATAATCGTTAGTATCATTAGCCGTGACATCAGTCATAAAACACAAAGTCATGAAAAAGAGACAAAATCTCCATACGGCTAGGTCAGGACTATTCAACTAAACTGCTCAGGGAGCCATAGTTACTGAGCCAAGAGCTCAGGGGGCAGACATCCAGTTACTGTTATTAAATAAGTTTGTTTTATGGTTTAAAATCTAGTTTTATTTAAAAATGAACCCAATGGTGGGCCGAACTGAGTTCACCCGTGGGCCTGAGTTGGCCCCTGGGCTGCCAGTTCAATAGCCCCGGGCTAAGCTAATGGCTAGCTAAACCTCGTTTTTCATTTGTTTCCTTTTCAGGGTTTTCCACAGCGAGTCATCCTCCTCCATCTCACTCTGTCTTCTGCATCCTCTGCCCTCACTTCAACTACTGCACCTCCATGTCCTCTCTCTGCATTCATATTTATTTTGTTGGTCTTCCACTATGTCTTTGTTCTGTTGCCTGCATTTCTAACATCCTTCTACTAATACATCCGCTGTCCTCTACACATGTCCAAACCTTCTCAGACTGGCCTCTGATAATCTCACTCCTAATCTCATCCATTTGTGTCACTCCTAAGGAGAACAGCTCTGCCACTTCCAGTTGTGTTTCCTGTCTTTCTGTCAGTGCCACTGCCTCCAAACCATACACCACAGCTGGTCTCGCTACTGCTGCCACCATTTTTTGTCAGAAATCACTCCTGAAACTTTTCTCCACCCACTTCCACCATTTGCTCTTCTTTTCCAATTTTCCTCTCTTCCTCTTCTTCAACACAAGTCACCCTACACATCACCATCCAATCCTGTGTGGCCACTCTCTCCTGCCACAACATTACAGTCCCGTCTTTCTCAGGCCACCCATTCTACACAATGTAGTCCACCACTTTCCCTCATTTCATTCTGTGACACCAAACCTGTCCATCACTTCCCCATCTCCTCTGTTCTGTTCGCCAACGTGACAGTTTAGTTTGGGGATAACCACTGGCAACTTTCAACATCAGATCTCCTACTTCTACCTTCAGACACACGATCTGACACTCTTTTCACCTCTACTGATTTTCTTGTAAACGCCTCCTCCTTCACCCCACTCTATTTTTCTTGCTATCCACACTACACTAACAGCTTAAACCCAGCCCCACTTGGTCTCTTGCACACATAAAACATCAATCATCCTGCTTTGCATCATGTCAGCCTGCCCTCTACCTTTGCTTGTCGTTCTCCCTACATACGGTTAGCCTAACCAGGGCCCATTTGAATCGTTTTTCAAGTTTATAAAACAGCTTTTTTACAAAATGACATAACAGTGTGAAAGAACATTACACTATTGCATGACAGCATTTGTAAAGTTTATTTTACCATTCAAACAAAAATCATTATTCAGCTGAGAAACAGCAAAAAATCATGCCAAAGTGTAGAGAGTTAATATTAGCTAATGTAACGTCATTTTACATCAACATGACATCTAAGTATAAACATTAAAATGATATAAAATCAACCCTGGTTTGTCAGTTCTTTAGTCTTGCGTGGGAAAATACTTCTGTAATTTGTTATACTCCTTCTCTGTTACTGATGTCATGACAGATAAGATATTACCATATATTCCGCCGTACACGTTGCACCGCCCTATAAGTCGCATCAGTCCAAATATTTCTAATAAAGTGGAAAAATCAGTAAATACGTCGCGTCGCCGTATACGTTGCATTTATTATGCGTCACCGCTGTCAACCCAGAAATGTGGGCCGGTGTTGTGCCAAAAATCGATTGACTGCCAAATGGTGACCGTGGGAGCATGCACGGGACGATTTTAACAAGAATTTAACTAGATTAACACTTAAAAACAATTATTTGTTGGCGCAGAGTTATAGTAAAGGTGTGTCTCAGTCTAACTTTTCCTTAATAAATGCACTTTGACGGTCCAATCATCTGCATTTCAAAAGCCGATTCACGGCTGCAGGAATGCACAGAAGGACAATTCGCTGTGCATTTCTTCGAAATTTAACAAGACGAGCACCTAAAACAATTATTTGTTTTCTCGACATTATAGCAAAGGTGTGTCTCAGTTGAACTTTTACTTAATAAATGAACTTCAGTGGTCAAATTAGCTGCATTTTGCTGGTGCGGCGCAGCGAAATGAAGCTGATTTGACGTTTGCTCCATGCAAGCTGGACGAAGGTAGCAATCTATGGCAAGCTGATTGTGTCATTAATAGCCACTTTTACCTATTACATGACACAACGGCATGCCATACTACTCAAGTGCCATCTAGTGGCTAAAAATGGTAGTGTACAATATTTTCAATGTCAGAATGAATGAACATGGTCCTATCTCAGCCAAAAATTGGTTTATACATATGTTGCTTCTGCGTATAAGTCAAAGGGCATGCAAATTATGCAAAAAAAGTGACTTAAAGGCCGAAAAATACAGTAGCTATTGATTGCCATCATCAAACTATCTTGTTTGTGTGTGAACAGAAGGCGGAAGTTCAGCAGAAAATCTCAGATTTTCAAGTTTTCTAGAATAATATGGACAGGTCCTTTATTTTACCCAGTAAAACACAACTCACATGTTCTAAGTTTTACATTTAATATGCGCTGTAATCCATGTACTCATCTTATTCTGTGCGCTTATTTCAGTTTTGAGAGTAAAGACTGTTTTGCTAACACAAACAACGTTTGGCCTTCTGCAGCAGCAGGACATGTTGAATTAGAGTCCTACCTATTGACTTAACCCCGCTCGTATCTTTATTTACTTTGGACAGTCAAGTTGTTCTCCTGTAAAGGGACCAGTGGACTTGTGGTTGCCTAGCAATAAAGTGAGTCAACAGGACTTAACACCTTGCAGACTCACCACCTACTTTGAAACTGGCCTCCTTGGAAGTGCAGGAGCAGTTTGAAACAACTGTTATTTAATAACGGGACAAAATAACGATGCTGGAGTTTAAGCGACTGTGTTAATTTTTTTTTTTCCGTCATTTTTCATTTTTTTTTACTTGTCAGAATTACAACATATAAATATCATTTGAGTGTAATAGCGGCCCTTTGTTGCACAGAGTGACACTGAACAATAGTATCTTGGTTGCAGCAGCTTTTAGAGAGCATTGTTCATTCCCCACTCTTCATACTGTTAGCTATTAAATATTCATGGAAACATTAGTTTGTTAAAATAAGGCTCATTATTATTTACAGCTTCTTTTAAAGTTCCACCTATCGCTCGTCACGCTGAAAAAAGCAATAAAAAACTTGTTATTCTGTGCTCACAATGGGTCAGAACATAATGTGAAACTCTCGTTTTCAAAATCAAATCAACTTTAGTGTTAATTAACTTTACTACCTATTAAATAAAACAATAACATTAATGGCCTACTGATGTTTTCAAGGAATGGGAATCTTTTTGTGATACAATGTTTTCAAATTTACACACGTTCTGTAAATACAGGTGATGTGAAATACAGATGATCTCAATACGCCTCTAACATTTTAGATGTTTGCACCGAATTTGTGTACGATAATTGGTTTTGGCTTACAATAAAAAATGTCCGTTGAGCTGCAGCTTCTGCGTTTTAAATGGATATTTTGGCCATTCTGCCCAGGTGTTCTATGCAAAGGTTATGAACAGTTAACATCCTTCTTGTTGTAGACCAAACTTACACTTTGGAAAAACATTTTAAATGAGGCAGGATGGATTTGCTAATGGTTGGACTGAACGCAGTCAAAACAGCTGTATACTGCTGTCTACTTTAAAACGGTTCCAATATTCAATATCAGTGTTTCATGCTAACATTGTTTTTATAATTAATCAAATGATACTGCTTAAAGGAGGAATGCGTAGTGCAGACCAACTTCAAAGCCAGAGTTTTAAAGTATCATGTTGATTTTTTTAGCAAGTTTTAACCAATTTTGCCAAATTTTGATACAAACGTTAAGTGCGACTTCATACAATTTTACTCAAGATCTGGTGCAACCTGATCCAAGTGTGCGTTATGAAACACTTTCAGCCACTATCACCAAGTTTAGCTCACCGCCTGTTATTCTCCGGAGTTATAGCCATTTTTGGGGTTGACTAAAGTTGAATAGCTGTAACGGCCATCTTGAATTAGATTGACTCCAACAAGTTGTCATGATTCATGCCTGTCTGTTGACCACGCCCACCTGCTCCGCTGTGATCGGCATAATTCTTCTCTCCTGGTGGCCGTAGCATCTAAGTGCTCTTCTCTTCTCTGTCCGGTGCCAGATTATTGAAAGCCTTGCACAAGTAAATGTCCAGTGCCCTGGATTATTCCTGTTTCGCCTTGCCCCTGTCGGACGCCTGCCAAGCTTCTGATTTCTGACCTTTTTTCTGTACCCCGACCTCCGAGTATTGCCCGATCCTCAGATTCAGCAGTTTGAAGCCTGACTCCCTGTGTATGACCCTTGCCTGTTCTCTGACAAACCCACTGAGTCCTGGATGGATCCAAACTAAGCAACAACCCCACTCAGGACTCCGCTCTCGCGATGACGTCACTACTCTCTTCGTCCGCCCCAATCCTCTATTCGGGGAAGTGAATTGAACCACTGCATCAAGTCCCCATCAATATATGCATCAATATTTGTGGTTGTAGCTCAACACATACGTCATGCACTTATAAAGCTTAAGACATCTCACAATATTGCATGAAATCCTGCATGTCTTACAAGTTTTGGAATAAGCAATCGAGGCTGTCTGTACGCAGGGGCAAGAGGGGGCAATGCCCCCTCAAATCAGATCCGCTGATAAAGGCACAGGCTTTCTCATTTGTCTTTCCTCTTCCCTCTGCTCTCTGCTGTGTGCCGGCTGTATGAGATGACATCTACTGTCTGCAGTCAACAGAGACCCTCCCCCCGGTAAACATCCGATGACTGTTTAGTATGAAAATGAGCCTAGACATAGCCTTACTATCCGTGACAGACTTGACATGCATTCTGTCTCGCTGCAGGATTAGCTGAAGCGGTAAAACTTTGAGGAAACAGTGAAGCTCCATTAAATTTGTTGCAGCGATTCATGTTGTGAGACACCTAATAAATAATTAACAACAACAAGAACAAATGTAAATATAGTTTCTATTTGTTCTGTCAAACGGGAAATGCTGTGCTGTTCTTGTACAAGGTTGAACCTGTCAGTGGGAGCGGTTCTCAGTCACAAAGCACAGAGAGATGCAAGTGCCATGACACAGACTGACGATGAATGACCTGTGTGTGATGAATTTTTCAGAGTCTTTGCGCAGGGAAACAGGAAACTGTTGTAGGAGAGTGGAGTGGTATTAAAGGAGGATATTTTGGAAAAGTTGTTTCTAACAAAAACAAAAATGTTCTGCTCTATATATGCGGTGTATGTTCTGTTTGTTTGAAAAATTCCTCGTTTTTTAATATTTGTATATTTTTGAAGTTATTGCTATTACCATAATTATTGCTATGAACCACTTTGGCTATGGCTGCCTCAGAGGACTCTACAGGGGAGAGGGTGGGCCCCAGAAACCATCGTATCACCAGCAAACTGGTTGGTCCACTTTGTGAGTGTGCTGCTTGGGACTGAGTTAGTTGTGGCATCTTGGACTGATGAAGTCCTTTGGATAAAGGTTGAAATGTCTCAACAACAACAAAAAGCACCAGGTGCTCCCTAAAAAAACAGGTCTCTCTTGAAAATGAGTTCTCGTGGCTCAATGAGACTAACCTGGATGAATAAAGGCTAAAAAAAAAATTAAAAAAAAGGAAACTGTCCAGATGACCTGACTGAACTTTGTTGGATATTTTACCTGGATTATTGAGCATGAACTTATATTGATATTAGGTTCAAGTTTATTTGTGATGCATAGATGCCTAATGGCCATCCAGTAAGATAAATACTGTATATTGCTGGCTGTTAAAACTTGGACAAAGGATAATTTTATTTCTTATACATTTTTTGTTCCCCCCTGAGAGATTGCCACCTTATTGTGGTCAGCGGGGTTGTGTGCCTCATTGACCCTAACTATTCCAGCAAGAGCTTTGTTTTCAGGTGGGGCTGTAGACAAGCTAGTGGGACAAGCTAAACAGGTAATAGGGTAATGGCCTGACAAAGTGCAATCCATCGCTTGGGGATTGGATACAGCAATCAGTAACAGCCCAATCCCAAGAAGAAAACACTTAATCAAAATCAACAAATGTGCTGGAGCATGATGTGCATGATGTGTACACTCCCTTCACTGCCTGCCCTCTCATATATGCATGACTTGATCCGGCCCTGTAAACAACTATAACTTGGTAATTTTTCAACGTAAAATTTAAAACTTACAGCAAACGTACCAAGTGATATGCATCACTTCAAGGAATGTTTGTCAGTTCATTATATTGCATTTTACATGGGGTGGATGTGGGGAACTGGTTGGTTTATCCATCCATCCATCATCTTTACCTGCTTCTTCCTTTTCGGGTCACGGGGGTCACGGGGGTCACAGGGGTCACTGGTGGCCATGTCTAGCCATCACTGTGTGAGAGGTGGGGTACACCCTGGACAGGTCGCAGGTCTGGTTGGTTTACTGTGCTTGTAGTAGAAGGTTGGTGGTTCAAACTCTGGCCCCTTCAGTTATTTACAGACATTTCTTTTGATAAGAACCTGGACACCACATTTCTTTTGATGCCCCTGTTGTGCGGTTGTTGCAAAAGATGCACATGAATTAAATGTACAATTGTGTATAACGTAAAGTGTTAAACGAGAACCAACCTTGTAATTAATAAATTGAGCATCTTTTTTCTATTTTTAAGCGGGTTTAATATTTCACACACTCACAAATCCTCTTGTTTTTCCACAATCATCTCTAATGGTTCGCCACGTTTATGCTCAGTCCACTTAAAGGCAACCTAATGACATCCATTTAATCAACACTTCCATATTTCAAGGGAAAAACCAAACAAACCTTAATGCAGTTCTTCTGCACACTTGTTTTATTAATGCAAAGTCTTATCTGAATGAGGAGTTTCACCCATTTGTTTCTTATTGGAACCTCGGGGAGAAAATTATCTGTGCATTCCTTTAACACCACATTATTTGTAACCTTCACACATGCACATTTCAAAATATCTGGAATAGACTGTGCTTTTGAAGGGGCATCATTAGGAGTAGAAAATGATTTCACAGAACCAAATAGCCACTGAGAGCAGAAGATGAGCCAATTGGCTGTGGTTGCTTTCTCTCCCTGTTTCTTTCTGTCTCTCTCTCTCTGTGGACGGGACACTCGGGCTGCTGTGCTACACTGAAGTATGTCTGGGGTAACACGCTGTCCCCTGATTTTTGAAATCACACTAAGCCTGTGAGATGCATGATTAGCCTGTTCCTAGTCCCGAAATAACAAGCAAGAGCCAAGCACTGAAAGAAAAGCAAGTATGAGGGAGATGGAAAAAGACAAGCACAGAATATCTGTGTGGAGATGTGGTGGAAGTAAAGTGTTGCAGAGTTATATGTGATAAAACATAACACATTTGAATTGAACTATTGAAAACCAAAAAAAAAAAATTCCAATGGTCTTCAACAGTATGGTTTCTCACAAAACATTCTGCCAAGCTTTGAGGAGTCCCAAAGTGAATACAAATTAATTTAAAAGCAGAAAGTGAAAGCGGCGATCACTCCGAGAAAAAAAAAAAAAACTGCAATGATATTGCGTAAAGCTGTTTTCATCTTTATAGAATATAGCAACTGTAATTTCATTTCAACCTCATGTTAGTAGTTTAAATAGCTGTTCCACGGTAGTAACAGAGCAATAATGCACACTTTATGCTCAGACTAAGTAAATGAGCTCTCACTGTTGGAATAAGCTTAGTAGCTATTTATTTTCTGATTTCATGAAAGCGGAGTTGAATAAGAGACGGGTTCTTATGAAAAACACGTTTGAACAAATATTTCCCATTCTGCCTTAATAAGCATGCGGCTGAGTGGTTAGAGCAGTCGTCCTCCAATGCAAGAGTTGGGGGTTCGAATCCACCAGCAGTCACATGCCCAAGTGTCCCTGGGCAAGACACTGAACCCCTCGTTGCCTCTGATGTGTGTCCCATCGGTGTATGAATGTGATGAAGCTCTGGTTAGTCTCTTTAGAATGATTTGTTCAATTAGCTTTGTATAGATCTAGTAGAGCGCTGGATGAACGGGTAAATGAGGCACAGATTGTTGTGTAAAGCGCTTTGAATATCTCAATAAGATATAAAGGCGCTATATAAGTACAGTCCATTTACCATTTAATATCTGATTTCTGTTGTACAACAGTTTTGGACATTGTTTGTTGATGTTTTGCCTTTGATAAAGTGCCACTTGTTCAGTGGTTGGGAGGTCTGCGCTGCAGACACTGATATGGACATTTACAGTGTCTTGGTCACCGTGTGTGCTTCTTGTACATGTCTAATTAGGCATTCAGCTTGGGTAAAAGGATCACGGCATCTTAAGAACAGGGCACCTTTTTGAAAGGCGGGTGGTTGCGTAATTGTTTGTGTGTGCCTTTGTGTTTATTTGTTACCAAAACATATCATTAACCACTGGACAGATTTTGGTAGCAATACTGTTGAAGAAAATCTCTCTCAGTAACATTGTTTACCCAAAAGAACCACAGTTGATGACAGGAGAAAAAAGGTAGCCACTATTTATACTTGCCAGGTCAGATCTTCAGGAGAGGTTACATAAATATACATCGATCACATACTTGTGCCTCTTTTCCAGCACGATTGATTTGGTTCATTCTACATCAGTTGTTGTTGTGGTTCCCTCTCGTGTTTCCTTCTTGTGCATCCAAGTAACTTCCATCTGTGTTTCTCCTTTACCCAGGTGATCAGTAAGACCTGTAGCTCCTTTGGTTTTTGAATACAATTTTATTTTTTATCTCTCATGTCAGAGTCGGCATCCCGAGTTGCACCCAGCTATCAAACATGACAAAGACCAGAAAAACACTAGCTAGAATGTAAATTTGGCAAAACTGTCGCTCAAAGCTAAATTGAGCAAATCGGTAGCCAAAAGCTGAAATGAACAAAAGAAGATTTTAAGAGTTCTCAATTCATTTTAATGTGAAAAATAACGTTAAATCAATAACAGTAAAATGAACAAAACACAAAATCATAGAAGTAATATTCAAAACAAGCCTAATGTTTCAATATATGGTTATAATCAGTGGTGTAGTCTACACTTTTGTAGCGGGTATACTGTGCTTAGACACCAAAGTACACTGGTTAGTACAACGTAATCATCAATTTATTTTGATTTTTAAACATATCCATCCATAAGCATTTCCAAATTTCTCTGATGCTTATATTTGAATAAATGAATGACAAACTTTGTAAAACAGTTGTCTTTGTATTAAACGCATGTTATAGAATTTATAAAACAGGCCCAAAGCAAAGCGCTGCGTACTGATAGATTGTTACGGAAGCGTTTAACTGCCGTTTAACGTATCAATGACATGTGCCTAATGATATGTCATGTATCATTGGGCACTTTTAAGTGGGTATACTAAAATTCTTAAGCTTTTCTAGTGAGTACACTCCGGATACCCGAGTATCACATAGACTACACCACTGGATAGTAAACTAAAGTAGTTACATAACAAAACATAGAGAAAAAAACCCTAAACAGGAAAACAATAATGTGAAAGCTTTCAGAATTCACACAATTAAATAGTAAAAGGTTAACATAGCTTAAAGTGCTGGTTACCTGAGCTCACGATTCCATTTTTTATGCCAAATTTCTCACTTGCTTTTGATGAAAGTTTGCCTCCATGTTGATGCGCCCCTCTTAACACCTCAATACTGACTTAATTCTCTACTATACTTCTTAATGTCACTTTGCAGCTTGTGGTACATCTGCAATATCACCACAGCATATCTCTGTAAGCTTTAAACATTAATATCATTTATGGCCTGTATACACAGGCAGACAGGGGACTATGTACAAAGAGCTACAGCTGGGAGCCGAACAGAGACCCAGTTTAAATGATCTGGCCTCTGGCAAGATGGCATTCAATTTCTGACGACAGTCTTGCCCAGAGTACAGACAAACATGATATGATTTTGAAAGAAATGAAGTGACATTCACAAGTTTTTACAGACATTTAAAATTTCCCAAAGAACTGCCCCATTTGTACTGTCACCCGTTAATTACCAATGTGGACTCATAACATGGTTAATTACTGATTCAAATTGTTTCAGTGGTTAGTGGTTTTAAAAAGGAAATTATGAGCTAATGTGACATTCATGATGCTAGATGGTATTTTGTTTTCATGGAGTTCATTGATATTCTCTGTGCACAAGTGGAGTCTGTGGGGGGGAACCATCTATAAGACAGCAACAGTCAAACATGTCTTTGTTTCTCCGAGGACTTACAAACTAGAATTTTTATCGCCACGGCCAAAAGTCAAAAGGCAGTAACGTTTTTGCTCATGTCTGTGTGTATTCGATTGTCTGTTGAGTTAACAGAATATTAAATAAAGCTTTGGACATAAAACTAAAAGCTAATTAGCTTTGGTAGTCAACACGATCTAAGATGACTGCCACAGCTGTCATTAGCAAACACTAAGATAGTTTAGTGTTTATAGTCTGCCTTGTGCCTTTTAAAGCCATTCGAGTCAACTCTGTCTTACCAAAAATGTTTCATAAACTATTTCATAGACTATTGAAATTTAAAATATATATATACATGTAAACCTTTGAGTAATTAACTTGTGGAGTCATCACAATTTAAGATGGCTCTAACAGTCACCAAATCTTTCCAAATAAAACCAAAAAAAAGACTAAAACTCAGCCAATTTTACAGGTTGAGTTAAATTTCGGTGTGGTTTTAGCTGACATTCATTTATTCGTTGGTGGTCTTGTTTGGTGAGCAGACATTCTTCTTGTGTATGGCCTTCTGTTCAGTGGCCACCGTCTGTATGTCGTCTTATGCCTCATTGCCCTCTGGTGGTCCACGGTGTGCTGATTGAAGCGTTACCCTCTATCCCTTCGTCCACCAGGAGGGTGATTGAAACAAGTGTGAACTCCAGTTGGGGCCTCCACCACCATGTAATCAAATTCTTCCTTCCTCCACAGAGCGCAATAAAGCATAGCACTGAAGAGAGGGTAAATATACTCAGACGTTAGAGAGAAACTCAGACTTCGAGTGACAAACATTAAACAAAATCACTAGATATTACTAGTACTTAGTATTATTTGTATACACTACATGGTTCTGCCAGGAAAGTAAAAAACTAGCGTCTGCTGTTTTGTGATTATTTTAGTAATTTGGAGGTGAGCTACTATCAGTAAAGATGAACTCTAGTACAGCTGAAACTAGACAAGGGTCGATTTCTGGTTTTGAAGGTGTAACCACATGAAGATGTCAAGACTATTTCACCAGGATGGATAGGCATCAGCCGGACATACAACCGTTTGCATTTATTAACACTAGTACACACAGTGCGATAGGTAATATTTTCATGCAAAGGCTAGCGTGAGCTCATCACACTGCATTAGAGATTGTGTTCTGAAGTTCAAGCCTGGACTGTGAGTCACCAGTATATTGCATCTCACACAAAACCTCCACATGTGGCTCGTTGTCAAACCTCATTAAGCCCACAAAGCAGGATGCCAAGACTTTGCACTTTAGGATACATCACACATTTTTATTTTCATTATTTTCAGTTCGTGAGGTTAATAAGTTGTTTATAGGTCTAGATGGTAAAAAAATCTGCAGGCCCTGATGACCTTCCACCTTATTTCTTAAGGCTGACTGCACACATCATTGCAGAACCAGTGTCTCATATTTCTAATCTATCTATAAGCCAAAACACTGTTCCAAACGCATGGAAAACAGCCTTTACTGATGGGAGGAGACCCCACCATACTGAACAATTATCGACCAATCTCTAAACGCTGTATTCTTGCTATGGTCTAGAAAAACTGATAAACTCTCAAATCAAAAAGTATTTGGATTATTTTAACATCTTACCTCCACATCAATCTGGTTTCAGGAAACAACACAGCACAACGACTGGTTCACTGAAGGTTTTTAGTGACATTGTTGAAGCATTGGACGCTAAGGATTATTGTGCTGCACTTTTCTTAGACCTGTCTAAAGATGGTGACACTGTGGACCATGACATCTTGTGTCATAAGCTCTCAGAAATTGGTTTCTCAGATCACACCATTGGTTGGTTCACTAACTATCTCTGAGATCGGAGGCAATGTGTTCAACATAATGGTACTTCTTCCAGTTATCTTACTGTTAACAATGGTGTACCACAAGGGTCAGTCTTAGGACCCCACCCTCTTCACAATCTACATAGGCAATGTAGGTCAGAGCATCCCTGATGCATCATTACATTTCTATGCTGATGATACAGTCGTTTACTGTCAAGCTAAAACAGTTGCTAAGGTTTTCCAGCTTTTGCAATTTTCTTTTGACATCACCCAGTCAGATTTGTTCCATTTCAAACTTGTACAGAACACTGACAAAACCAAAAGGGATGTTGTTTTTAAACAGGAAGTCGGTCCTAGCAGTCCTTCTATTTTATCTTCATATGGTGTTCCTATTGAGTTTGTCGATTCCTACAAATAATTGGATATCCTGATCGATTCACGTCTCTTTTAAGCCCCACATTGAAACTTTGTTAAGAAACTGAAAGTAAAACTGGGTTTCTTTTTCAGAAATAGACTTGTCTAACTCTGAACGCTGGGAATCGTCTTGTAACTGCGACTTTCCTCCCCTCCATTGACTATGAAGACATTATTTACATGAACTCCCCTACAAGCACTTTGCAGATGTTGGACGCTGTCTATCACGGTGTACTAAGATTCATAACTGGCTGTAACTACCGTACTCACCACTGCACCCTGCATTCACTGGTTAACTGGTTATCATTAACTTCACGCAGAGTCTGACTGGTACATTTTCATCTTTAAATCAGTTATTGGTCTGTTGCCTTCATACATCTCCTCCTACATGTCACTAGGTGAGCGCAGCTACATCGTGCATTTTCAGGACATTATTACCTGCAGTGTTCCCTCAGTGAGGACTGAACTAGGCAAAAAGTCCTTCTCCTACTCTACTCCCATATCCTGGAACACCTTGCAAAAAAATCTGAAGCTCTCCACCTTGACCTCTCTAAGTGGCTTCAAACATCTGCTAAGTTCATGGCAAAAACCAATGCAGATATGTTCCTGTTTTTAATATTTTACATCGCTTTACAATGTAGCTGTTTTTGTTGCATTTTTTTAAACAGCATTTTCTTTTTTTTAATATTCATTTTATATCATATCATCAAAATCCAAGATAGCTGCCGCCATATATATATGTCCATCAGTCTTGTTATTAGGATTATTTGGGGAAAAAAAAAGTGAAGTGCCAACTTCCATTTTAGTTTGTGGCTGCATCCATATATGCCAAGTCTTACAAATCTTCTGTAAATTATATGGATTTCCCCTCATTTTTATGACTGCAGACATGCAGAGAAAGTGTTACGGATTTTTCAAAAAGTCAGCTTCAAATTTATTTTACACCTCATCGTTGGCCCATAAGCAAATGCTAATGTCTCACCCTCCTACTTAGACTGTACATTCTCTGCACCCCCCGCACACTCCATTGCTCATATGAGCACGAGTCCTAAAATGCACGAATATCATGTAAAGAACCAAAACTCTCTAGTGCCCAAGGAACAAGGAAAAGAACAAGTACAGGCAAAATGCAACACAAACAGAGGTACAGGAAAAAAGTCAAGACATTATTTTTCTGTTGCAGAACTGTAGCTTTAGCTGAACACAGTTCAACATTCTACATTTTAACATCAACTTTCTGCAGCAGCTTGAGCTGTGATGAAGAGTAACCCTGTAGGAAACTTCTACCTTACACTCACTCTGTTCAGCAGGTGGTATACATTTGTAGTGAGATAGGTCGGTTAGCTTCGTTTAGCTTCGGAGCTCCACTACACGTTATAATATCTGGACTAGTTCAAGTACCTGATATTATACTTAATTTAAACGGATTCTCTCTTTTTCGAGCTACTTGACAGATATGTGACAGAAATACTGTGTGGGAGAAGGTTTAATCAGTGACGTGAGACGTTAATTTTCTTTGACCCATCAAAATGAATGTGGTCATTTATTAACAGAATCAAAATTTAACATCAAACATTGTACACATGATTATTCTGATTGAACGCAATAACACATCTTAATTAATACAACAGACATTTATGAAAATATCTGGATGATTTACTGGCAGATAGAAGAGTTTTAAAGATGGGAAAATGAAGTTTAAATGGAGAGAGATGGGTGAGGGAATGTGTCTGTTATAACCAGAACAACACGCTCCTTTGGACCCAGCTTAACCCACGGTACACTTCGCAGTTGAAGATCGACTTTTTACCTTTCTGAAGATATTTCAGTTCCGGCGTAAAGTTCCACTTCAAGCCACCTTTCAGCGTCTCCGTAAGGATAGCAAAGACCTCAGGAGTCGTGAGATCATCACAGAACAGACTTCTTCATTGTTCAGAGTGTTCGTCGAGTAGCCACAGCGAGACGTCGTGGCATCGACGGACTCTGGTCATTCCATTAGAAACTTCTCTGGAACTCTGGTTCTCTCTGGAACGTTGTTCAGCTTAGTTCCCGTTGTTCTGCTGGAACTAGGAAGTGTTGACCCTTTTAAAGAGGTCAGTTCCCGTTCCTCTGAGAACTTCCTGATTGGTTGAAAGAACCAACAGGGGTGTGGTCTTAGTGACGTAAGAGGGTCATTACAAGTCAAGGAGACAGAGTAGATTGTTTTAAGAACAGACAGAAAGATGTTTTGAAGAACAGAGACATTTTGGTGCCAGTCCTCTTCTATCTATCTGAAAAAGTTAAACATGACATTTCGTTCCAATAAACATGTTTTTGATCGTTCCTTCACTTTTGACCGACTTACTCCTTCTCATTTCAGACAGAGAATCAAAAATGCATCATTACTCTTGTAACAGACATTAACTTGATTTCTACTTTGAATGAGGATTAAAAATCATTTATACTGTTTCACAGTCGATTTAAAATGAGTAGTTCACTTCAACATTTAAAATGGTTTGAACTAAACACACTTTTGATTATCAAGATATTGTAAAATAGTAATGATAATAAAAAAGAGAGTGTTCTTTCAATTGATCAGTGCAGGATACAATTAGAAAGTCTCTGGATGAACTTAATTTGTGTTTCTGGACTCAAATCAATGAAATAACAGTTCTTGTCCCAGGAAGGCCCTCAGGGCCAGATTTTGACCTGAGGCTTAGTTCACTACACATTTATTTACATGTTATTGTTCCTTATTTTTATTTACTGTAGGTAGCTAATGTTTGCTCTGCTTTCAATAGTCAATCAAAATGCTATTCTTTTTCAGCACTTTAAATATAGATTTGTAAGTGGTATCAGTTCTCGGGGCTTTTAATCTCATTAATCTTCGCTTTCACTGAATGAATCCAGTCACGTCACAATGGCACCATGCAGAGAGCTGTATAAATGTTGTTTCATGGCATTCGTTTCGTGTCTCACATTGGGAGCGCCCTCGGCGTGACCTCATCAGAAGCTCCTGTTACATTACACCAGCCAGGAGTGACTGGAATAAGCCTGTCAGTGTCAAGGAGGGCAGGGCCCTCCCACTATATATGGGGATGACGCTTCACTGACAATTTATTCAAAAACCTCTTCTCGCAACGAGCAGAAGTTCCCTGCAGCGCTCTCTAGGTATTGTTTCTCAGAGCCTAGCTAAATTGTTCGTACACTGTGCACAAGCTCGGTCGCTGGGCGCTTTGCTCTGGGTCAGCACAGCTCCACACAGAGTGGCTGTTCATCGGTAGAAATACCGTCAAAAAAGGTAGAAAAACTTCTTAAAAAACAAAACAAAACCCAGAATAGAAATACTCCCACTGTTTTAGCTACCCACCGGGAAGCAGCAACGCTCCCCCCAGCCTAGCCACACCTGGTTAGCTAGCTGTCACCAGCTACACGTAGCTTTACAGACAGATCTCCCTGGAGCATGGAGTCCATCAGAGCTTCCACAAAACCGGAGGAGAGCCCACCTGTAGGCACAAACCTGCCCGTGTGGCAACAAAATTTCAAGCTGGGACACCCACTCATCGTGCGTGGTGTGCCTCGGTCTGAAACATGCCCAGGCAGCCCCCGAGTCTGCGGAGGAGTGCTCGCACTGCAGCCAGTTCTCCCTCAAGGTGCTGCGTCGCCGTCTGGCCCATCAGTCGACATCGTCCAGCAGCGACCCAGTGATAGCTTCGACAGCTACTGAGCAGAACCCAGCTGACCTGCCGGGTTTGCAAGTTACTGAACCGGAAGCTGGAACTAGTTGGGGTGACGTACTCGAGGCGGCGGACCCGCTGCCATCTAAAATGTTGGAGCAGGGTCCCACTTCGAGTTCACTCGACTTCATGATGGCAGGAGGCGAGTTCTCAGATGTGGACCCTCAGCTGCCTTTCTCAGATGACGACGATGACAAAACTTCCATTTTGGTGAGGCTGCATTTAGTCATGAGAAAGGTCATGATCAAAAATTGGATTCCCAAGTCAAAATCCAAGAGGGCCACCTCCATATAAATAGATATATAAACCAGCCACCCCAATCATTTGAAGAAACTATGTGTCCTAGTTATTTTTATTGCTTTATAGTATAGCTTCCTCAAATTTCTTGGGTGGCCAGTGAGGTGGCTGAAGACTAATTTACTGTAGCCAAGACCATCACTGTCTTCCTCATTGGCCCCTCCATTGTGCCAGGTGGTGGATAAAATTGCTATCTCCTCTCGCCAGGATCCATCACTCTGCGCCAACTCAGAAAAGAAAAATAAATAAATAAAACTGCTTCTTATATACTGTGTAACTCATTCCCACTTGAGTATGTTGCACCATAAACATTAAGGTTTACTTGCATTCCCTGTCCAATTCCAGTCCAGTAAAAGACCCATCTCAAAAACTACAAACATTTACGATTCAAATCCTACAGCAACGTGGGACATCAGTGTACCTTTTGTTTGTTTGGGGGATTTTTTTTAGAAGAACAGATAACTTCTCACTTTAAACCTGGCATCTTTTATTACACTGTTGTCTCCCTCACTCCCAGGAGTTCTTTTACCTGCTCACCAGCTGTTGCATGCAGAAATTGTCCAAAGTGTTTTCATCAATGTTCAAATGAAAACAAACAACTCGTCATTGTTGGCAAATAAACATCTGACTGCTGTTTTCACTTAAATTATGTGGTTGACTTTTGGTACTGAAAGATGTCTAATTAATGGTTATATTATAACTTTAATTAATTAATTAGCATGTTTATTGGTAAGAATATACAACAAGAAGAAAAATAGTACTGCTACAGAGGCTAATAGGTGACACGATTTTATACAGATTAACTGTCAACACATTTTACTAGTATCCTCTCAGTTGTATGTATTGACCATTAAAATTAAAACAAATAATGTGTTATCTGTTGTCATCATTGTATGTTCCAATACAATGGCGAAATTGGCTCTCTGCATTTAACCCATCACACCTGGGATGTGCTTGGGTGGGGTGGTGGGTGGCTATTGGGGGCGATTGGGGATAGGGTGTCCTGCTCAGAGACACGACGAGAGTGTGCAATGACTGGGGATCGAACCTGGGACTTTTGTGTCCTGAGTCGGCTGCCTTGCCTCTACCCCATCTTGGTCCTCTAAATAATAAATTAATATATTATTAATACATTTCTACTTATTAAAGCTATAACTATATTTATAGCAGCATGAAATATTTTATGAGCAAGAGTAGTAATGCATTCATGTTACTAAAATGTGGACCAGGAGATCAACAGGGTTGCCAGATAGGAAATGAAGACCTATCATACAGTTGCTTTAAAATTGTTGTATTTTGACATTATTTTTATATTTTGACTATCATAAGCGCTGAGCTTTCTTGGAGGGGGAGGGTGTTAGATGAGGTATGTGATGTGCATGTGCACAGGAAAATAAAGGGGTGGGAGGGAGGGGGCTAAGACAAGTATATCTGGCAACGTTGAATGATCATAATGATCCATTATCTTTTACTCTCTTCTTCCATTTTGGGTCACGGGGGTCGCCGGTGCCCATGTCCAGCAATCACTGTGCGAGGGGCGGGGCACACCCTGGACGGGTCACAAGTCCATCACAGGGCAATCATAACGAACCGTCTTATTATAATTTTTTTTCTTCTTTTTGCACCTTTTTCATTCCATTATATTTTTTCTTTCTTTTTAATGAGTTTGTTTTGTTTCTTTTGAAAGAATGAATAAAATAAAATAAATTAATAAAATCTTTAGGAGGGAAGAGTAAACAGTGCAATTCACTACAGTTTATAAGCTTAGAATTTTTAACCTTTAAATGCGATGATAAAGAAATCTCACATTTTTGCCTGTTTTCCATGTGGAAGGGGGTGAGGCTTGTGAAAAGGGTAGGAGGTGCAATTCTCATTATTGCAGGCCAAATGTGATTGCTCACTCTGCTGTAAGCCATTGCATGCATCACTCCACTGATGCAAGCTCCTGTCGGTGGCCTCTGTTGGCTAGTGTAAGGAGAGCGATTCTCAGTGCAGACCTCACTCCAGCTACTGTGCTTAATGGCTTTGGCTCCCCAGGACATTGTTTCACTCTAAAGGTCATCATAGTTTAAGCTCTCGTTGAGCAGCTCTCCGTCCAGGCTGATTTGCTCCTCAACGACCCTTGCATTGTATAGTTGAAACAACATTTTCTGTTACTCCAACTGTTACACAATTTTCTGCAAAAAGAGCATGTGTTAACATTTTTTTTTGAGACCTTTCCAGAAAAGAACTATGGCTTGTCGGGTTTTTTGGTGTTACTATTACCCCTTTGTTATCTACCTTAAAATAATTGTGCCTTAAAGTGAGAGTTATTGGAAGCTAAATTAGGAATGAAGAAACATGTAAAATAGATGTTCAGAGTGTTATACATCATAGAGCATTAAAAAAACAACCATTTGCATTTTAAACACAGATCATAAACAGGTCCCGTTTGACATTGTTTTTAACTCTTTGCAGTTATTGTGGGGATAATTCAAAACACTATCTGTTTGCTGGTTTTATTATAAAACTGAATAGGGAATACTGTTTCAGTTAAATGCATTTATGCAAAGTAAAATTTGCTCCATGGAGGTGAGTTTATTTGTTTTCACTGTATCATGAAGGACCCCACTCACCCAGCGCACACACTTTTTGCCCCGCTCCCCTCAGGCAGAAGGTTGAGGAGCATTAAGTGCAGAACACTAGGCTGAGGAACAGCTTCTACCCTGAGGCTGTTAGACGCATGAATCCCTAGTCAGGATTATCACTGTGAAAAAAATCACTGTAATGTCACTTGATTGTTGATATGTGCTGCTGACTAGCCATGATGCTGATCTCATGCTGCTGATCGTGTTGCTGTGTTCATTGGTCCTCACCTGCTCACACAGACTCATGTTCGTGCTGCTGTTGTTTGGCGCATTGTTTTGTACTATTAGTGCTTAGTGTATTCTTAGTTTAGCGTATTTCTTAGTTCATATCTTAGATCTTACTACTGTTTTTCTTCACAATTAGTATTTTTGTTGGATGTAACTTGGACCCTGTGTACATAGTTTTGTCCCAATGACAATGCATGAATGACAGTGAATGACAATAAAGACACATTGACCTTGACCGTGACCTTGTATTTCAGAGTAATTTTGCTTCTTTTGTATATTGACATAGTTCCATACATTTGGTCTTTTTGGTATTTTTATTTTATTTCCTTCTCATTACTTAGTTTCTTTTCGCACTGTACATTGTGTGAACATTTTGTTCGGCAGTGATAGCTGCCCCTGATGCTGAACGAGCTATATACAGTCACATTGACTGGATAAAGCTTAGAACTAAACATTTTTTTACTAGACAGTTTTCAATAAGAAAGTTGTTTGGAGATGATGAAATGGTTCAAGTCTACAAATGGAAAAAATGAGCACATTAAGATACTACTAAACCTCTTGACCCAACCATCTTCAAAGACACTGTTGATAATTATGCATTTTAGTGTCATGTATGCTGATAAAAGTTATGGTCTGAATTAATTCCCACATTGCCAAAACCCTGAGGCCCAGTCTAGTCAAAGACTTGTTTTAATGTATTCCCACTGTTTTCTCACTTTGTCAATATCCCAGTCACTTGAACACACTAGCAAACTTCAGATATTCTGTAGTCTTCTTCTATGGTGTACCTTATGCATGGTGACAGTATTCACCTTCTACCCATGTTATGGTTTCGTGTCACCTCAAAGGTGACAGGTGGCCAGTCATGCCGCTGATACAAAATCTACTCACCTGCTCTAATTTATCTAAGGGATTTCTTGTGCTGCATATATTTTGTTCTTTGGGCAGCCAACCATTAAATTGCTTTCCATCGGGAGCAGCTCATATGCTTGAGGTTGCCAAAGTTGTGGCTGGTTTCCAATGAGATGGTTTGGCAGCAAAGCCAACTCTGTAATTAGGGTCACCCAGCTCTTAGTTGCACGAGGACCAAAGGGTCGTCACAGTTGCTCACTCCATATGAAATTACCAACTTAACTGGAGGATGGTAAGACACAATGGTAAAACACTTCCTAGATTTTAAAGTAACTAAAATGTTACAATGGTATGGTATGGTATGGTATATAGTTTATTCATTTAAAAAAAGTACAAAACAATTCCATAACAATATAAAAAAAGATACAAAAGATTTAAAATGAAAGGCAGCAGAAAGAAGAAAAAATCTTATTATATCTGCCCCTTTTTTCAAACAATTATTTCAGACATAATAATCTTCAAGTAACAGAACAAAATGAATAACTTTCTAATTTTTCTAATTCTAATACAAAACACACACTAAGCTACTTCATATATACTTTTTTAACAATTCAGTTTTGATTTTTTTCTTAAATGTACACATTGACTTGACATTTTTCACATCACTCTCTAGAACATTCCACAATCCAACTCCTTGGATTGAGGTAGACCTTCCCTTCAGCCTAGTTCTGAATTTTGGTTTGACAAATATTTCTATCCCCTTAAGATTGTAACAACTTTGTCTTTTAACAAAATTCCTTTGGATATTTAATGGTAATGTGTGATTTTGAGCCCTATACATAACTGATAAAATACTGTAATCTACTAGATCATGGAATTTCAATAACTTCAGTTGATAAAATAATGTGCTTGATGGGTGACAGTAATGCTTTCTGGTGATGATTCTTACAGCTCTTTTCTGTAAAATAAAAATAGGTTTTGTAAATGTTTTACACGCTTTCCCCCAAACATCGATGCAATAGAGTAAATGTGGAACAATGATTGTGTTATACAACATGTACAGAGCTTTATCATTTAATAATTCCCTGACTTTGTATAGTACTGCAATAGATTTAGATATTTTTGTTCTTACAGAATTGATGTGATTTTTCCATGTTAGCTGTTCATCAATGATTACACCCAAAAATTTCATCTCATTAACTCTACAAATCTCAACACCCTCAATTTTAAATGGATCATCAACTGTTCTCTTTTTGTTACTAAATATCATGTATTTAGTTTTATCTAAATTTAATGATAATTTATTAAGTTTAAACCAAGTTTGTATTTTATCAAATTCTGTCTTCATCAATTCCAACATCCGTTTTACATCTTTACCCAAACAGAAAAATGTGGTGTCATCTGCAAAAAGGACACATTTGAGGAGTCCTGATACATTCACTAAGTCATTCACATATAAAATAAATAACTTTGGTCCAAGTACAGAGCCTTGAGGAACTCCACAAGTGATATTGCACAGGTCAGATCTTACACCATTTATTTGTACAAACTGTTTCCTATCTTTTAAATAGCTAGATACCCAGTGTAATGCTGGTCCTCTTATACCATATTTATTTAATTTTTCAAGGAGAATAGTGTGATCAATAGTATCGAATGCTTTTTTTAAATCAACAAAAATACTAACACAATACTGTTTTTGATCGACAGCAGTAGTTATTTGTCCCATTATTTCCATGAGAGCCATTGATGTAGAGTTTTTTGCTCTAAACCCATACTGACTACTACTTAGAATGTTTTGTTTAGTAATAAATTTATCTAGTCTGGTCACAAACAGTTTTTCTAGAATTTTTGAGAACTGTGGTAATAAGGATATTGGTCTATAATTATTGAACACACATTTATCACCATTTTTAAAGAGAGGAACTACCTTTGTTACTTTCATATTGTCTGGAAATATTCCTTTTGAAAATGATAAATTACAAATATATGTAAATGGGTCGATAACATAACTCATTATGTCCTTTACAAACATCATATCCATGTCCACCCAGTCTTTTGATCTCTTATCTGTAAGATTTTTTACAACATTCATTATTTCTTCTTTGTCAGTTCCATTAAGAAAAATACTGTTGTCACAACTTATAACTTAATGGTTCACATTATTGTCTACTTTTGGTATTTTAGCAGCAAGGCTTAATCCAACGTTCACAAAATGATGATTAAATCCATTTACAATTTCATTTTCATCATGGATTTCATCGTCATCCTTCAAAAAATATTGTGAAATACCTGTTTTTGCTTTATGACTTTTCAGAACACTATTTATTACTCGCCATGTAGCTTTCATATCACCATTACTTTTATTTAATAAATCACTATAATATTCCTTCTTGTGTTTCCTTATAATCGCTACTAATTTATTTTTATACTTCTTATATTTCTCTTCAGCCTCTTGTGTTCTCAATTTCAAGAAACATGTATACAAATAATTCTTTTTTTACAAGCATTTCTCAACCCTTTCGTCATCCATGGTTGATCAACAACATTTCTCTTTGTACAATTATTTTGCACACAATTCTTTTCATACAGAGCTCCCAAAATATTCATAAACTCATCATATGATCTGTTCACATCATCAACATACACGTCTTTCCAGCTTTGTTTATGTAAATCATCTTTTAATTTGTCCAATGCTTTTGTTGATGTGTTTATTGTTTTTTCCTTAGTTGTAATTTCTTTTGTAATGCTTTGATCATTTTGATAAATCATGAAAACTGGTAAGTGATCACTCAAATCACTCATTAAAATACCTCCCATCACATCCCCATTTGTTACATTTGTGAAAATATTATCGATTATTGTAGCACTATGAGTTGTAATTCTTGTTGGTTTTGATATTAACGGATAAAGATTAAAACTACACAATGAATTTGTAAATGTACTGATGTTATTTGAATCTGTTTTATTTCCCAGGTCAATATTAAAATCTCCACAGAAAAAAATGCTTTTATTAAAACTCTTGTCCAATAATTGTACGATTTTATCGGTGAATATTTCTATATTTGATCCTGGAGATCGATATACACAACTTATCAATATGTTTTTATCATTCTTGTTTATTATTTCTATTGTTATTATTTCCATGATGTTATCAACAATTATTGACATTTCATTAATTAATTTACATTTTATTTCATTTTTAACAAATAGAGCCACTCCACCACCTCTTTTGTTGCTTCTGTTCACATGATATAATTCATACCCTTCCATGTGAACATAAGTTGTGTTTTCATCGTTGAGCCACGTCTCCGACAGTGCTATTATTGTAAAGGTTCTGTTTAGCTGTTTTAAATCATCTGTTATTTTGGATATATTTGCATTTATACTTCTACTATTAAAGTGAATAATAGAGAGACCTCCATTTGTTATATTAATGTCATTAAACTGTTCTTCATTGTAATATTCACAGTCATTTATTACAGGGAAAAAATTTGTATCAATCGCATCTTCAACATTGTATATTTTAAACTCTAAGTCTTCGTATGTTGCCATGTTTAATGTATTTGTTTGTTTTATATTTTGTTAATTTCTTGTTTGTGAAGTTATGTCGATGATTTATTATCTGTCATTTCCTGAGCTCATTTTAGTTTTTCCAGATCTTTCAGGTCTTTTATTATCTTAGCCTGAGATCCTTCCTGTAGTTTGATCAAAATCACAATCAAAAGTAACTGGACTTTTTAAAATTTAGGTGACGAGGTGTACCCACCTAAATAAACAAGCCATCACATTATGACTACAGACAGCTGAGCATTACTGCTTTTTTTTATTTTTTTATAAAGAAATGTTCTGGTGGGATAAAACTTCATTCTGAACAAACCAGAAGAAGAAGGAGAACCAGAGCAAATAATGAGCTCAGAGCTGATTACTGATGCAGTTCCACCTCCACCTTGAAGCAGTATTTTGTTCTACTTTCGGCGCTTTGCCACTGTCTCGACACTCATCGGTTCTGCACCAGTTAAGGGACTGCCCTCTGCCGGCACCTACCCCCACTCAGCCCTGTTCATGGGACCATCTTGTTCGTGGTGTTAGAAAGTCACTACTACACCCTTTTGATCAATATCCATTGTTGATCAAAACTCAACAAGTAATTTATCCTATGGTTAAACCAGCCACAGATGGGGGGGGGGGGGGGGGGGGGGGGGGGTCTAAGGTATGTTTCCACCTACTTGACTCGGACACAGAGTCAGCATGCATTCCTCGCAGGTAGGCTTGTCGCACTAAACAATAAATCAATTAAATGCACGATAAATAAAACTTCTCAACCTCATTTTCATTTTTCAGCTTTATCGTTTCTTCATGTCTCTCTCTTTCTACTGAAGACACTGGATGACAAAAGGTTCAACTCCAGTGCTCTTCACTGACCCCTCCCTTTCTCTTTTCTCTTTAAAATCCATTCTGACCGTCCAAAATTGCATTTTTGGATCGCTACAAGCAGCTAAGCTGAGAATCTAAGCTACGAGCTAAGTTAACAGGCTGACCTCAGGGAAACAAACCTCCGTCTTGTCAAAGCTCCAAAATTCACGGTTGAAACCCGTGCCTTCATGTAAAAAGATGTTTTTCTCTGCAAAAAGAAGCTGAGAACTTGTTTAGTGAATTTTTTATTCCGTGTGAAATATGCTACGCTAAAGAGCTGAAACCACACCTAGCGTCCACCATGTCACCATATTGGCCCATGTCACGTCAAGGGGCTTGCCTCCCATTTTTTTTAAAGAGACACGCTGCCTGCTCCCTCACTATCCATCCTTCAGTAACAGCCTTATCCTGCCATCCAAAGGTAAAAAAAGGTACTACAATTAAAACAAATTAACCAACATTTCTTCTTAAATTTGACAATAATTATTAATTAATGTCAAATTTCAAACAATATTATCGTTTATCGCAATAATTTCCGAGACAATTAATCGCCCGGCAAAATTTGTTATCGTGACACGCCTAATCGCAGGCTCTATGGATGAAAAGGATTTTGTCTTTACTCTGGCTTGGTGGAAAGAGGTCAGGATGCCATTGACTTGTGGATAAATTAATCGAAGGAACACCCAGACAATCCTCCCTCGTGTCTGTGATCCTTCCCGCAGATAATCAGGCAACACAGGGAACGTCCAGGCAAGCTCCTCTCTCTCTTTTTTAATTGTTTTTATCAACATTACAAACATGAGTTGGTTAGGGGTATATTAACAGGCACAAAGGTAATAGTATTCAAGTATAAAAAAGAACAAGATATTTATAAAAAGGTACAAAAGGTAAAAAAAAAGTCTAAAAAGATACAAAATCTATTTACAGGTTATACAGATATATTCACATTAAGTTTCTCTAGAACTGAGATGGTTTTCATTGCCATTTTGTTTTGCTCTTACTCTGCTTTAAGCAGCAGATGGGTGTGTGTGTGTGTGTGTGGGGGGGGGGGGGTGTCACACTTGGACCTTTTGGGTCTACCTCTGAACGTGCCCTGGACTTAACTAAATAAGAACCCAGAAGGGAGAAAGTTAAAAGTAACACGCCCGAACACAAAGAATCACTCAGGAGCTGCTGAATTAATTTTAAGCACACAGGAAAAGATTTTATTAAAAAGTGAAAAGTATAAAAAAGTGCTGTGCACTTAAAAAAAACTCACATACAGTGTAGGTTATATCAAAATAAAAAAATAAAACAAAAAAACAAGAAGTATTACTCAGTCTATATCTATGTTCTTACAAGACTACATCCTCAACATTCACTAAAAATTAAAAAGACAAAAAGAAGAAACTTAACTAAGATAAATGCTGGTCCTCTAAACCCTCCCAGTGCCCATGGGTCAAAATGACCCATGGGCACTGGGAGGTAATCAAGCATCCAAGCATAAAAGCAAAAAGCGTCACAAACCTCTACAAGTCCCCAGTAAAAAGACCCAGCTCTATTGTGCATAAGCTTTTTATGCATACACTGATAAAACATATACTTCTCCTACTTTATGTCTCAAACAAAGAGGACCAACTAGAATCACATCATGTCATATGATTTTGCATTAAAAAATAGGATTACAGACACCTCCTTTCTCTGGTTATGCAAAAAGGAAACGTTACACTTTAAACACACTAATAGTGATTCCTGTCTTCAGTCTCCATTGCTTCCAGTCCAACTTGTTATTGTCATCAGGTCTATCCTCTCATCGGCTGAAACAGACAACTTCCAAAATTTACCGCTCCATTCCTTCCAGGCTGCCTACAGCGGTATAAAGAAGGATCTGAAAACGTCTACACAGGTGGACCTCCTTAGCGATACACTGGGCCCATCTTAATGTGGGGTCAGTACCTGCTACGGTACAGTTTTGTGGCCAGCAGGAGCAGTTGGACCTGGGACTGACCTCTGATGCTGCCTCTTCTCATTGGCAGTCTCTGTCAGTGGGTCAGTGATCAGTTCCTGGCTGATAAATGTGATCAGATGAAGACTCACTATTTTTTTTTAAATCTCTCCGTCTGATGTTTGTGTCAAATAAATATGACTTCCTATAAAAATAGTGTTACTACATAGGAATGTATTCAAATGTGATTCTTTTTTTTTAAATTTAATTAATGAAATTAAACAAGAACAGAATCCCTGCGGCTCCCATGCACACCCATACAGTATATTGAAAATGTGGCACTGGATGGTAAACAGATGCTTACATAAACCATCCCATCCCAACTGGCCGTCTTAAATTAAACAGCATTGAGGGAGTAGCCATTTGTTTTTTGCTGTCATAGTCGAACAGCTACACACCCACGCACATATGTGCTTGTAATACATGGTGACAGTAATGGCTAATTTCATTGTCTGGGGAAACTGATAAAGTGAAAAGATTACTTTGCATTATTGATGAGTTTATAAAGTTGGCCATTGTGTTACAGCAAACTCCCAGAACTGTTGGTCTTTAACATTTCTTGGAGACTTTATGAACCATTTTATAAGGATACATGATGTAAAGGAAGTCTGCAGAACTAATTTCTTCTTTTTTTATTGTTCAGAGCTGTCCTGTTCAGAAATAGGTCAAATCTTTTGAAGTGTTTTTTTGTGGAAAGGTTATATAAGTATATATAACTCCTTGACCTACCTCAGTTTAGAAAAACAGTTTAACTATGACAAGACTTATGGGATAGTTCAAGAGTACCCAATACCAAATTTATAGATTTTTGTTAAACACCCTGTTTATTAAAACCTTTAATATATTAAATCTACAGTTAAAAAAAAACAAACAAACTCCAACATGCTGTCACTGTCCCTTAAAAAGTAAAGAAAAATAAGTACATGAATACAGAAATGATGATTTTGAAAAAAACCCATATAAATTCACATGCTTTTGTACGCATTACGTTTGCATATATACACTCATGTCAAACACATCACAGTGTTGCTCAGTTCAGAATGATCTGACATCCTGCACCTTGAACATTAAACAGAAAGGCCTTCCCGGTTACTTTAAGTAAAACAGCCTTTCTGACCAAATTCGCCCTGATTTTATTTTATTTTTTTCAGTTCAATAAAGTAGATAACTCCTCCAATTCAGCTTGTATAGATAGGTGGAGCTGCAGATCTCCAATTTAATGGTATTCAGCCTTCTCAATAACCTTGTGAGCAGGAGGCTGGAGTCATTTCCAACATAAACCCATGGATGTTTTGTGCGGCAAATATGTTGCTGAACGCTCATCACTGATGAAAATGTCTTACATGCATGACAGGCAATGAGTAATGAAGTCACAATTGCAGGGGTGGAAGTAATGAATTACAAATACTTACATTACTGTAATTAAGTACATTTTTTTTGGGTACTTGCATGAGTATTTCTTTCAAGTGTGTAATTTTTCTCATACTTAAGTACAATTTGGATCATGTAATCTACTTCGCTACTTTTAAAATCAGAAATCGCAACTTGAATTAATATTAAAACCGTTCATCTGCATCTTTGTAGCTAATAAGGCTCTCAGATCATGAACGCACCAATTACCTATAACGTAAGCAAAGGACAACTCCGTTAGAGTAGAGAGTCATTTATGGACTGAAGATTTGGAGAACAAGCCAAAATGGAGACAGACAACACTGTCAACAGAGACAACGACGAGGTAAAGGCTGAGGACGAGTGCCCGTGGCCGTACCTGGAGGAAGTTTTCATGTACAGAAGGTGAAAATGCGACAGAGTCCAGATGCAAACTTTGTTTGATCTCCACGGTGATAGCAGCTTACAAGACTTCAGCATCTAATCGCAAAAAACATATTGCGATATACAAGGTTTTACAACTACATACATGATATTGCTTTTTATTGTTTGTATGTGTGGGTTATTAGTTTGGCTAAGGATGCAAAGATCTTAGATATTGTCACTGCCGTCAGTTTGTCTGGTACTAAAATAAGACGGAGCTTCAGAGCGTTTGAGAAATGAGCTTTGAATGTAGCTGTTATATACAGGACATCAAACTGAGTGACTTCTATTGACAACACAATAAAACATCAATTGGTTAAAAAGTCATTGATACTCTGAATAGTTTTTGGGAAGAGTATTTTGTATTTTTTACTTAAGTACTTTTATCACACCAGTACTTTTACTTGCAATTGAGTACAATTTAAGCAGTGTAACAGTAACATTTGAGTACAAATTTTCAGTACACTTTCCACCTCCGCACAATTGGCAGCAGCATTATATTTGTATAATATTATAGAATTATATAGGCTAATTTACAAGACACCTTAATCTGGGACGGAGACGTGTTCTGGCTGCCTCGGCCCATTCTGAAGACACATGAGACAGCGAGGGGGGTTGGAAACAGCCCATCTGTGATGTAACAGGACTGGACTGGTCGACGTGTGAATACAATAAAATAAAATAAAACCGCAGAGGTACGGCTCAGTAATGAGTGATAAATTGATGACATCAGTTGGGACTGCCCGCTCGTGGGATTAAACAACAGCAAATGGATTGATTACCAGGGGAATATTGATGATGACGCCCAGCAACTTTGTAATTATTTTAAAACAATTTTTAATCACAGACAGGATTGCCAAAGTGAGTTGATGCATTATGTTTTTTTATGTTTAATAAATGACACGAGGGGGATGTCCGACACACATTTAATCCGTCTCAATCCGCCTCAGCCCAGCAGAGTTCTGCTCTACTCCTCTTTTGGTTTCGGATGACCTACTTCATTTCTGAAGGCCCATATACGAGCAGGACATGGCCAGCTTCGTAGCTTAAAGACAAACTGGTCTGTGCGGCCATTTTGTGTCACTGTCTTCTGAATATGCTTTATAATAATGGTATAATGAGAAACTGACAGTGAGATAAATATTTACAAGTTTTTTCTATTAAAATTGGGTAACAAGCCAATTTAAGACATTTTCAATACATTTCAATAGATAGATGGATAGATGGATAGATAGATAGATAGATAGATAGATAGATAGATAGATAGATAGAAAGAAAGAAAGAAAGAAAGAAAGATAGAAAGAAAGAAAGAAAGAAAGAAAGAACCATTTTTCACACCAGACTACCCTGTATGTTACCTCTTCACCAGCATACCTCTCAAGGCTATTTTGTAATACCATTCTGCAAAATGGCCACACAGACTACAGATCAGTCCATCTTTGAGTTCCTTCCAGCCGTTCATAAATCACAGATGAAGCCAGCCACGTTCTGCTCAAATAAGAGCATTCAGAAATGAAGCGGTTTGAGCAAAACCAAAAGAGGCATGGAACTGAACTCAGCTGGCCTGAAGTGGAGCATGAGTCATTAAATAATAATAATAATATTAATAATATTAATTGTGTATCGGATATCTTACTCATGTCATTTACTGAACACATTGAATAAACTCACTTTAGCGATCCTCTTTGTGGTTTGCTTTTTTTTTTTAACAAACTACAAAGTTGCAGTGCATCATCAATGATATTTCTTTGGTATTAAATCTGTTTGTTTAATCCTGTGAGTGGGTGGTCACACACTAAAGTCACCAGTGCATCATATTACCTGTGTCGTGACACCACTTATTTTTTTCTCCACATCAGCCGGTCTGGCTGTGTCACTACCTTGTTTAAGCGGCGCAGATGTTCACCAGAAGTGCGCTGTATTTGACGCCGCTTGCCGCTTTGATGTGTCTTCTGAATGGGTCAAGGCAGCCTGAACACAACCCAGTCTTGTCAATAAGCCTTTGGATGACCTGAGCAAGTGCACTTGTAAACTTTACCTCAATCTATCCTGATTCATGTTCAATAATCCAGGTAGAAAAATCTAACAAAGTAAAATCAGGTCCTCGGAAGAATCCATCCAAAGGACCTGACTTGACTTTGTTAGATTGACCTCAGTCTTTTTGATGCTACAATGTCTTGTTGCCTTTAAGTTCAGTTAGCGTAATATCGCTGAAATGAGAAACATCTTATCTAAAAATGATGCTCCAAACTGGTTCATGAATTTGTCACGTCTAGACTGGACTATTGCGATGGTTTATTATCCGGGTGTCCAAATACTTCTTTAAAAATCTTCAGTTGATCCAAAATGCTGCTGCCAGAGTCTTAACTGGAGTTAGTGGGAGAGATCATGTCTCTCCAGTTTTAGCTTCTCTCCACTGGCTCCCAGTCAAATCCAGAAATGAATTCAAAATCTTACTTCTAACCTACAAAGCTCTCAACAACCTAGCTCCATCTTGTATTCGAGATCTTATTGTTCCATATTTTCCTAACAAGCACTTTGCTCTCAGACTGCAGGCTTACTTGTGGTTCCTAGAGTTTCCAAAAGTAGAATGGGAGGAAGATCTTTCAGTTATCAGGTTCCTCTCTTGTGGAACCAACTTCCAGTTTCTGTCCATGAGGCCGACACATTGTCCAGTTTTAAGACTTTTTAAAATGCTTCGTCTCTCCTAGTTTTTGTTTTTACGCGTGAAAACACCTTGTAAATGTTTATGGCCGAAAGGCTTTTCCCCTGAATTTACAACCTGTCAGAGGTTTCATCCTTCATTTTTTTTAAAGCAGCAATTTGAGATTGAAAAAAAATGATGGTTAGAAGATGTATTTAGATTAATTTGCAGTGGCAAGTAAAAATGACTGAACAAAGCTTGAAATGCAAGGATATGTCACTGAAGCAACATTTTCAGTGATTCCCACTTGCACAGAGTGGAAGAGAACGTACAATAACACCAGCTCTGGTCACATTAAGGTTCAGTGGTGCAGACATGAGATATGTTATTTATCACCTCCAATTTTAATGAGGGGTCACCCTGGGGAGCAGATGGTACATTAGCTGCAATAAACCAGAGCTGACTTCAGTGGTTTGGGGAGGGAATGTAGAATTAAAGCAATAGGGCCTTACTGTTTTACGCTCCACATTGTTGGTAGGGCAAAAGGTGTTCGACGTGCTCGTAGTGAGAGTGTTTCATATAAACAGATCCCTTTTATAACTCCTGACAGGTTTTCTTGCCTGGAGTGAAGCATATATTGATGTAGAGAGAACAAAAATGACTGTAAGCTTTGACCCCTTTGTTCGCAAAGCCAGCATTAAAGTTGCTGAGTGAGAACTCCACATTCAGCTTGGTTTTATTGTTATGCTCAGCAGAACTGATTCCTGTGCACACAGACACGCTTACAAGGGATTCAGGGAGTGTGCACCAACACTCGGACGTCCTCTGGAATTTCTGCATTGGAAATAAAGCCAGTTGTTGGAGGAGTCTATGATAACCTCTAAAGTGTTGCCTTATAGGAGTAGCCTCATTTTCATTAATCTATGGCTCAGACGTGGAAAGAAAAAGCCTTCAGATGAGTCGGGATGAAAAAATTATCAGTAATTTCCTGAAAAGTACATATGACAAGCATTTATCCGTTCAGACGTCTAATTTTTGACTGCTTTCCCCACAGTTGGAGCTACAGAGCTGCTTGAAAGTTTGTGAACCCTTTATAATTGTCTATAATTCAGTGAAAATATGACCTATAACATCATCAGATTTTCACACAAGTCCTAAAAGTTGATCAGAAAAACCCAGTGAAAAAAACGAGACAAAAATATTCTACGTGGTCATTTATTTATTGAGCAAAACGATCCAATATTACATATTTGTGAGTGCAAAAGTATGTGAACCTTTGCTTTCAGGATCTGTTGTGACACCCCCCCCCCCCCATTCAGCAGTAACTGCAACTAAATGTTGATCAGTCCTGCTCACCAGCTTGGAGGAGATTTAACCCATTCCTCTGTACAGAACATCCTCAACTCTGGGATGTTGGTGGTTTCCTCACATGAACTGCTGGTTCAGGTCCTTCCACAACATCTGGATTGGATTAAGGTCAGGACTTTGACTTGACCATTCCAAAACATGGACTTTATTCTTCTTGAACCGTTCTTTGGTAGAACCACTTGTGTGCTTAGGGTCATTGTCTTGCTGCATGACCTTGAGGTTCAGTTCACAGGCAGATGTTCTGACATTTTCCTTTAGAATTCTCTGGTATAATTCAGAATTCATTCTTCCAGCAATGATAAAGCCATCCTGGTCCAGAAGCAGCAAAACTGACCCAAACCATGATACTACCACCACCGTGTTTCACAGATGGGATAAGGTTCTTATGCAGGAATGTGGTTTTCCTTTCTTCAAACATAAGACTTTTCATTTAAACCAAAATGTTCTATTTTGGTGTCATCGTCCACAAAACATTCTTCCAGCAGCCTTCTGGCTTGTCCACATGATCTTTATCAAACTGCAGCTGAGCAGCAATGTTCTTGTTGGAGATCAGTGGCTTCCTCCTTCAATCCTGCCATGCACACCATAGTTCAGTGTTCTCCTGATGATGGACTCATGAACATCAACATTAGTCAATGTGAGAGAGAGGTCTTCAGTTGCTTAGAAGTTACCCTGGGGTCCATTGTGACCTCGCCGTCTAGTCAACACCTTGCTCTTGGAGTGATCTTTGTTGGTCGACCACTCCTGGGGAGGGGAACAATGATCTTGAATTTCCTCCATTTGTACACCATCTGTCTGGCTGTGGATTGGTGGAGTCCAAACTCTTTACAGATGGTTTTGTAACCTTTTCCAGTCTGATGATGATGATGAGCCTGATTTAAAGACCTGAAGCTCTCGACCTTGACCTCTCTAAGTGGCTTTAAGAATCTGTTGGACTCCTGGAAGGGACCAATGCAGGCATGTTCCTGTTTTTAGTTTTCTACATTCGCCTTAGAATTTAGCTGTTTTTGTTACGTTTTTGGCCATCTTATTTGTAAAAAAAAAAAATCTGTATGCCTTTTTATAACTATTGTTGCTGTTGTCCATTGTTGTCATCATTCTTTGTTGACATCAGGTCTCTCTTGGGTTCTCTTTATCTACTTTAAGGACTTTTGTTAAAATCTGATGTTTTAGGTCATATTTATGCAGAAATATAGAAAACTATGAAGTGCTCACAAACTTTCAAGCACCACTGTATGTTGCAGTCTGTGATGTTTTAATGTTTTATGTCAGCTCACTTTCAGAAAGAAACCTTGGAGCAGCTGTCTCTAGTGTGTGGTCAGTGCTGATAATTTAGGGGTGTAAGTAGATTTATTTGTACACTTGTTCTTCAGATATTTTTTTTACCAACTGGAACATAGACAAACATGCATAGTAAAAAAGTTCATGAGCCGCCGTTGCGTTTTGGGAGCAAACAACATTCAGAGCTATTTTCACGTCTCTCAGGTCTCTTGTAAATGAGACTAACCTGTATCAATAAAGTTTGCAAGAATGAATGAAAAAATTGTCTGCAGTGCTGCTCAGTAACGATAGCATCAGGATAACCGTGAGTAGACTCCTCTTCACATCTTATTTTCAGACAAATTCTGTTGTTAGAGTCAGATTCTAACAACTTGAAGATGCTCTGTGGAGATGGGACAGGGCATCACTGCAGTGCGCTCACTGAGAAGAATGAAAAAATACAATGAAAATGATGATAAATGACGATCTTCAGCGCTGCAAGGCCATATTCATTTCTAAGATCGCACGTTGTTAATGTGTGCGGGAATCCAGGCTTTCTTTATGTTTCACCTTCCTAAACCGTAGTTTATAAAGCTGTTCACATCCTTCCTATTCCTTCCACTTTGTTGCTCTACAACCTAAAATATAATTCTTTTTTTCAATTTGACAGTAAGTAATAATAATACTACAAAAATTCTTTGATTACGATGTTGGAATTATCGTAATTGCTCTATCTGCACCACCCCGAGAACTTCTGTGAACACATACCAGAGCTGTACCGGCTGACACCAACATCTTGTCAGGACTATGGTGCTAACTGGAAGTGCTTCATGGACAAATCTCACCGTCTTGTCGTCAAGACATATGTAATGTGTCTATAAATGTGCTTGCTGTCAAAAATTTTTTGATGTCTTAAATCATGTCCTGATAAGGACATGGCATGAAGAGATCTTTTTTGTAATGCCACTATCCTTTCCTCGTGACCTTTCCCCTTTTTTGTCTAAAGAATAAGGGGCC
This sequence comes from Nematolebias whitei, assembly GCF_014905685.2. Taxonomy (NCBI): domain Eukaryota; kingdom Metazoa; phylum Chordata; class Actinopteri; order Cyprinodontiformes; family Rivulidae; genus Nematolebias; species Nematolebias whitei. The sequence continues at coordinate 7,292,479 of NC_056507.1, forward strand.
GTGCTCTTAGGAGCATCAGCAACGTGCACTCCACCCATTTTCGGACAACTGCACGAACATAATCTCACTGTAATGTACTACAGTGCAATGATAATAAAGCTTATTCTGATTACTGAAGTTAACTGACGGAAAACATGTTTAAAATCATGCTAAAAATTTTGAACTGCAAAGTGGTGCATGAATACATTAACCTCATTTATTTGAAGCCACAATTATTACCTTTAGAAACTAAAGAACAAGTCTTCAACTACTTTGTAGATACACCTGATCAGTCTAAGTAATTAATGATTTTATATTTACAGTCCTGTTCTGATAGGCCTCAGAGTTAACAACAGTGCAAAGACATCTCTTTTCATAAAATGAATCGGCACTTTAACCTTCGACACCTCACAGAACCAATTTGCCTGTGAAGATGGATCAGAGAACTGTTGCAAAAACTGTAATCTGTGTTGATTTTCAGGTGAAATGAAAGACGATTTCAATTGTTGCTCTCAAGTCCATTTTCACACAGATTCTGTGAGGTGAACGAGCTGTTTAAAAAAAAAAAGAGGCTTGTTTACAACATTATGGCTCATTGCATGAGGGCACCACCTGCAAGAAATTAGAAGTAAGCTTTAGCATTTGCAAATGCTTTTATTTTTTAGGATCTAAACTGAACATATGTGAAAATATCCGTTTTAACACTTCATTGTTTGCCCCATTGTGCACACTATATGCCTTAAACATGACTCATACCAAGTTTAAGTTTCCGTTTAAAGGCACCCACCCTCAACACTGATCGATAGACATGCATGGAAAAACTCTACCAACTGCACTACAGTACTGCCCAAATTTTTCCAGCTATCATTTTTACAGTAGTCCCTCGTTTATCGTGGGGGATCCGTACCCTGAAGCCCTGTGATAAGTGAAAAACTGCAAAGTAGGGATTAGTAAGTAGTAGTTTATTTTTGTATTTATTTATACATATATGTTTTAAATCCTTCCCCCATGCTTGCAAATATTCTAAACAATGTTTCTAAACTCTAAACCCTCTAAAAGAGTCCCGAATGTCATTATTTCAGCTCTCCGTCTCCTGCAAGCACTCTCGGCCACGCCCACTTCCCCGCTCTGCATGGAGATCAGCTGATCAGCTGCAGGAGGAAGCTTATCCTGCAGCTCTGGGCTCACAAAGGTGCAGCAGGTGCTAAATAATATAAAATAATGAATAAAAAAAAAAATTCCATGCCGACCGTGCGGCTTATCCATAAACTATCCAATTGTGTGTCATGTGCAATCTTACATTGAAAAACAGCGACAGAGCGAGTCCGCGAAAAACGAAGCACGGAGTAGTGAGGGTCTACTGTATTTTATTATTATTATTATTATGGAGGGTAGTTTACAAAAGCCAGCTGTTTCTTTTGCAAGGTTGTCCCTAACAAACCCCAGCCGGTTGAAGCAGATGGCCACTCGTCCTGAGCCTGGTTCTTCTGGAGGTTTCTTCCTCTTAGAAGGGAGTTTTTCCTCTCCACTGTTGCCTTTGTGCTTGCTCAGGATGGGAGACTGCAACAAAATGAAGATTCAACACAGTCTACTGACTTCCTTAGAGAGAGAGCTTTAAATAATTGGCTTTTTATGCATCTGAATGTTTCTGTTCAGTGCCCTGAGATGACTTCTGTTGTGCTTTGGTGCTGCATAAATCAAGTGTAATGAAATTGAATTAACAAGTAATCTTTAATACTGAATCCTTGAGATAACCTAGTTTTATTTGAATGTGTTAATATAATCGTTGGACTTTTCTTTTATTATTGCCTGCTGCCCATTCCTTCCGTCCTGTTTCCCAGGTACTGCTCTGGTAGCCGGGAATATGCTGCAACTTGCAACAAATATCTGTAATGTCTACTACAAAACATGATTTTTAAAATTCTTTACTTCAGCAGGGCTAATTATTAACGCAAAAGTGTCAGCACACCAAACTTTGCTTGAAAAAATGTGTTTCTAGGAAATACCGGTAATGTAATTCAACAACTGATAAGCTTTTAAAGTTTACCCATTTCAAGTTGGCCACCGCAAACTGAGCATAAAATTCAAAACTTTACCAATGCACCGTGTTGCTGTCAAGGTCTTAAGGCTTCCCTCTGTCTTGATTTGTCACGTGAAAGTTTCCAGTCTAAAATGACACAATCTGACAGAGTTGAATTACAAACAGTTTTGTGCACTTGGACTTGAATGGTGACCATTTGGGATCACAGAGACAGGAGACGTATCCGGTACCACTTGGATTTTCCTCCAGTGAAACACAGATTTATTTATTTTTTTAAACTCTTGTTTGAATTTACCTAGCAAATATGTAAATGTAGGATTTTGGTAAATTATGTGATGGGAAAAGAAATCCTTTTTCTGATGTTTTGTAAAGTGTGGAAATGCGTTTCCCTTAAATCCTCCGCTCCTTTCCTTTTATATCCAAAAATCGCTTAGCAAAGAGAAGATAAAGTGCACACATTAATCCAGGAGTCAGAGCAATCTTGTAATCCACTCAGTATGCTAATTGCCTGTTCTTTCTCCAGCAAAGAGGTTTACAGGCCATTAAATGGCACTGAGCAGTTGACAAAGGATAGCCAGCATGCTCCCCACCTACCGGTAATCACCCCCTCCCCAATTTCTTCCTTCGACAGGCTGCCACACACCCACACAACACTTCTCCACAGTAAAAAAAAAGAAGAGTTTTTTTAATGCATTTGCTCATGGGATTGCAAACTTGAGTATTTTTGTTGGTGCACGTCTTAGTTGTCGAGTGTGCTTTTTTATCTGCTCGGCTTTGGACATTCATTTCCAGCATTCCGTGCATCTTTTTCCATAGCAACAATGCTACACGTTAACGATGAAAGATAGTTGAGTGCTGCTGTAAAGATTGCAGTCCCACTCATGTGCAGACCCGCTTGTGCCATTTTGCCCCCCCCTGCTGTACACAGGGGGATTGCAGCAAGTAAAGTACAATTTTTTGCGCACTACTGCCTGTACTGTCTCCCATGTGGCCTTTGCATCCTTGGCATGATGGATGCCGCTTTGGTCTCTGGCTACACTGATAAACTAGCCTTATCAAAACACAACCACTGCCAATGTAAGCAAATAAAGATAGTTGCAGATGATTACAAAGATTTGTGCTCTGCGTCATTTGTGGTGCCAACTGCCAAAGAAAGAGGCTGTGATGGATGACTCAGACAAGAGGGTTCGGAGTAAAGCCTGACTGCAAATGCTCTTGGTAATGACCAGAGCGTGCTTTTTTAGATGCAACTAATGAGCATTGCCATTAGGCATAAATGACTTTTTTTTTTAAAACCCGGGGAGTGAGGAAATGAAGAAGTACCTTCAGATAGACTGCCTGTCAGCAACAATATGTCAAGAGCGTCTGCGGGCATTAGCACCCAGTTCACATGGATGACCTCCACCCGGAGAAACGGGGCTGTCGGTCTCGTTTCTGCTGGTAACCATGAAGATGCACGCCCATTACAGAGGACCCGTCCCAGTCACTCATGTCAGCATCATCCTGCCAATTCATAGATTTGATACTTTTTCTTTCACATATAATTATTTTTATGCGTAAATAACTTCAAATTCATATCATGTTGAAAATATTTTGTTTTCCTGCTTTGTAGAACATTGAAGCGATGACAGAAACGTTGAAAAGATCTGATCTGTGATCTGTCTGATTGCAGTCCATCGGCGTAAGAAGTATCTGTAATGTGTGTTGGGGGGGGCACACGCTGGTATGTGTGTGTGTGTACACACACCATCTCGGCTCCATAATGAGCTTAGGATTATTTATAATTTTCAAATTTTACAACCGTTATAACCCGGAGAAGCTGCTGAATCTTTCTGAATATGTTTCTGACGTTCCTGACTCTGTTTTTCTGGATTAAACTTAAATAGTGAGTTTGTTTGGAGGATCGTTAAAGGTTTAATTCAACCATTCTGACGTGGAGTTCTTTAAGAAAGTTAAGAACAATTGATGTAAGTTGTTGCTCTGCACAGACTCCGCTGAACTGAGGAATACAGAATACAGCCTTGCTGTCCACCCCCCTCCCCCACTTGGCCCCTCACACACACAAAACAATTATATATTTTTTTGTATCTTTACCTACTTCAAACATTTCAGTCTTCAAAAAGTGTCGTCTTTAATGCAAACATAATTTTATTGGCTTTTACACTGCCTTCATGTTCATATTACAAGACTACTCTGGCAAAAATATTATAAAATTCCTGCTGGAATTGAACCCCGCACTATTTGTTCTTGTAAAAAAAAAACCTACAGATTTCTATGGATTACATATGTAATGTAAAACTGAGTTTTGTACAATCACTGTATTTAAAAAAAAGCTTGACTTACATGAAATGTTGCTGTTCTTGGATGACAGTAGTCCAATTTGCTCTTGGCTCTCTTGTATTCATCTAATCATTTAGGTCTGAAATAAACGTTTTGACTCTGAACTAAGTCTAGGGCTATCTTCAACAGGTAATTATTATTTGTTCACAACTTCTCCACAAAAATTCACTTTAACATTTCTGAACTAAGGTGGACGAACATAAGCTGCCAGTTCCTGAACGAATAAATCAGCTGCTGCTGGTTTATAATTTGTATATGTTTAGTAATATTACTTAACAGATTTTCTCATAAATTACCAACATCATGCAAGTAAACAAATTAAATACTAATTATATTTTGTGAATGTTTTGACGTGTTTGTGTGTGCGACCACTTATCATTTGAAGTGAGTTGGCCGTTTTTCCTCTTGCTTCTAAGAAGCAGCATAACGTATTTTGTCCAGATGTTTGTTTGGTGATTAGAAATTATCAGGAAAAGCAAACCACAGCACCAACTTCACTTCATTCATAACTTCTTTTTTGAAGTGAGCGTAGCTTAGATGTGAGAATAATGATTTGTTCTGAGACGAGCTTTGTGCGAAACTGTGGTGGTGCTAAGGTTTGGTTTGCAGTGTTTTTATACATATATATTTAATTTATTTATTTATTTATTTTTTTACTTTTTCACATACAGTATGACCTTTTCATTTTATTGATTTATTTTTCCTTCAGGAATTGTCAGGGACTACCTTTCTGTTGTTTTGAATTTGTGGAGGAGTGAAGTTATGATAAAAGTGCAGATGAGACTTTAGGGCAAGACTTCGTGTGGGTGTTTTTTTTTTTTTT
>NC_056507.1:7302672-7304374 GCF_014905685.2 Nematolebias whitei
TACGACTATATATATATATATATAATGTATATATTTCTGTACGGCCACCAATGTGTTTCTTTGTAAAATCAAAATTTCTGCTTTTCTTAATACAGATCCAACAAGCAACAATAAAAAAATAATAATGTGGTTGACAGAAAGAAGTTAAGTTTTGGTTTCTATAAAAAACCCTGCTTTATTTAATTTCCAATAGTAAACAGTGTTACGGTGTAATAAGAACCTTTTTTTTTTTTAAATGAAGTCATCTCCACAAACCCTCTGATCTTCTTTCTTCATCTCCAAGACATGTCACATAAAAGGATCGATTTTTGTGAACAATTTCGAGCTCGCAAAATTACAAACAAACGAAAGGCCTGGGGATTGATGGAGTGTGTCTCAAAGAATGATGAACTGGCACTTCGGAGGGGAAAAAAATCAATGTCACGTTCCCTCTTCTCCTCTCTCTGTTAGTCTGTGTGCATCCTAAGACTCCCCTCGCAGTCCTCCTGATACAGTGGGTAAATGTGCGCTCAGGGCTCGTTTTTTCTCCTGCCATTTAAAGGCCCTTTGTTTCTTAGTCCAGTTTTTTAGCCTGGAAGACCCATGCCACTTTAATGTGTGAACACACCCACCAATAATGGCTCGCAGGATACACAGTGGATGTAAGTGCCTCTAGTGTGATTTATGGTTCTGGTGGTCTTCTAACCCTTCTAGACCGCAACTTATTGATCAGTTTAACAGCATTCTTTAAATCATAGAGGTGCGCTTGGATAGGACTATCAAAATGAGAACATCTATTCATTGTAAAACCCACCTTGGACAATTTAACGCATGATGTTGGCTCTTGTTTTTACGCTTTGCAATCAAGTCCAAAGGAGGCTTTTACAATCCTAATTAAAAAAAACTGAACGGAAGTTTATTATTTAGCTTAAATATAGAACTAATCATGTTTTCCAAGGGAAATTTTTTCATCTAACGGCTGTCTGAAGTTAGAAATTAACTGTTTAATTTTGATAATCCTCCAGGATCACATTCACAACACAATTAGGAACTCCTCTTAAGTATTCACTCTGTAAAATCACTCAGAATTACTCTTTAATAGGCTTTTAATGCAGTTTAGTTTGAGTATTTATACTATCTTTACAGTGAAAGGTAATGCTTTAATATTTATGCCTAATTTTCATGCAGCTTGCGTACACAGGAGCAGCTAATTTATTTTATTTTAACCTCGATATTTTATTTTGACAGGCTGCCTAGCTTCCTGCTACCAAATACCATTTTCCTTTGGCACACCTGGGCACTCGTATAGCTGCCCGACACACACCTCTCTCGTGGACACGTTTTTGTGACGCAGACAAAGTGAATGCTTCTTGCTCATTGTTCCAATTTCACTACTGAATACCCATAATCCCCACTCTGTGGCTATGTGACCAGAAGTCACCCTAATGACCAATGAGGTACTGTACTCTCCCTGAGTCACCTGAACCCCCCCACCCCCAAGATAGATGTACATTGATCACTTTTCCTGTTTAAAAATATGCTAGCTCCTCAGATAAATAACGTTATTAACTGACTTTTTATGTAAGAGAATGTTTCTGTTCAGTGTCCTGAGACTATATACACTATATAAATAAACTGAATTCAATTGAAATACTGGTTAAGTAAAAAACAAAACCTGAAACGGTGAGGGGAGGAGCCGAGGAGGGACTGTGTTCACACAGCG
>NC_056507.1:7304474-7335165 GCF_014905685.2 Nematolebias whitei
TCCACTGTGCAGATTCTGACTGAAAGCCCATAAAATAAAAAATCACCATGGAAACATCCATCCATCCATCAGGGCAGAACGACTCTGTCATCTATGAGGAAACAGTTTCACTTTCACTCAAGCGGAAAAGTTCTATCACAATGTTCTAACATTTTTTTTTTTTTTTACCGTACTGTACGTAAGCCTGTTTTTGTTTATGTTGCTGGTACATTTTTAAATAAAAGTTAAAAAAAAAATCTTTCTGTGTACGGCAGTGACGTGCGATGAGGTTTGTGAGGCGCTGACTGTCTGGAATCGGACGCTCACATATATGAACCCAAAATAGAAGCTTTCAATTTAGCCTTTTTTTTTTTTTAAACCTCTTCTTTTATTTCTTCCTCTCTCTAATACCTTCCGTTTCAACTGAAAATCGAGTTTAGAAAATTTTTTTAGTTTTGAGATATGATCTTCTATTATGTCTAAACAAATTTAAATGAGTGCACCGTTTGTTTAACCTCTGCTGCACCTCCGTGTAGCAGAAGAATGCACAGCGACTGCACCTGCTTCGTTGTCCCTATGGTGCAACACTGCCCCCTATCAGTGCAGCGCGGTACTTTCTGCCTCACCCTGCGTATTTTCTCTGTGCATTTATGACCGATTAGGAAGAAGAAATATGTCACACACATTCATTATATTATTATATTATATTAGACAGACTGTAGAACATCAGCATGTGCAGCTCATGTGCAATCAAACATGTATATTGGCGATATAAAGAGAGACAATAATGAGCATGCTCCAACCACCTTCTTCATTATTGTATGTGACACAGCGCCACCAGAGGTGAACAAGAGCACTACACTGTTTGAGCAGGCAATGTGTAAATTCTGTGATTTTGACCATTGAAGTGTTGAAATAATTCAGAAAACAGTTTTATAGAAAAGTCAAGTGACGATCACGCAGTCTGAATGCGTGTTGAAAGCAACTTAAAGTCTATGAAACGCCATCTGGTGGTTGATTCTTGTACTACAACAAGAGCTGCACATTCTGTCAGGAACTGTGTATCATTTCTGATATTACACTGTAGACACCCATGGCTTATACATCAGCATGGCTTATTTATGTACACAATTGTGTTTTATTTAAAAATTAGTATGCGTGGCTTACAGTTTCATTTGATAGACCAGCAATTACTGTAATGATAGAAGTTCTAGGCACCCATGAAACCACATGTGGACATTGCCTGTGCAAAGCTTCATGCTGCTGAAGTAAACTAGAGCAAAGTTACCGAGGTTTTATTGAAGAAATAGTTAGGCATTCTACCATTTGGCACAGGACAGCACTTTTTGACACAGTTTGCAACCATCTTTGAACGACTTCTGTTGTGACTTGGCACTATATAAATGAACTGAATTTAGTTTAATTTAATTGAAAGTTGAGGTTTTTTTAAGATTTTAAATGGCAACAATTAATTATCTTCAATTACATGCCTATCATGTTTTGTTTTTGTATTTTTTTAGTTGCCTATCTGATCATGTTTGGCTCCAACTGTAGCATATACTCAAACTCACATTTTACAAAAAATCTAGAAAAACCTTCACAACATATTAACATATTTAGTCAAATTCCCATAACACATTTGCACATTTGCATTATACTATTTTTTTTTACCAAGGCACCGAGGGACATTACAGCAAATTTATGCTTCCACAGTCTTTATAAATTAGCTCAAAATCTTCCTCTGCTGTGTAAAGCTTTTATTTTTATGTCATTTATCCTCCGCCCAAAAAAATTCCTCCCAACTTCCCAATGAAATCTCTGCATTATGGACTCTGTGCTTCACACTAAAGACGTTGGTTGTGTGTCTGCCTGCTTTACATGGGGCTATACCTCTTCTCTTCTCCTCTTCTTCAATCTCTTTGACCTCTGGCGTACCGCAGGGATCCATTCTGGGGCCTGTTCTCTTCTCACTTTACATGCTACCGTTAGGACCCATCATTGCATGCCATAATCTGTCTTTTTGTCTGTATGCAGATGATGTACAAATCTATCTGCCGGTCACTCCCAGTTCCTCACTCAGTTTAAACTCTATTGCCAGCTGCTTAAACAACATTAAGCACGGGCTGTCTCAGAATTTTCTCCACCTAAATAACGATAAAACTGAATGGATTTTATTTGGTGCTTCCAGTCATTCATGCAACATCTCTCCCAGTCTAGGTTTTCCGCTCCCCCACTCCAACCAGGTGGTAAAAAATCTACGAGTGGAGCTTGACTGTAACTTAAAGGTAGATAAACAGATCAGTTCTGTTGTGAAAACCAGCTTCTTTCAGCTCCGTCTGCTTTCTAAAGTAAAGTCACTCCTTAGCCGTAGTGATCTGGAGAAGGACATCCATGCCTTTGTGAGCTCTAGGCTTGATTACTGTAACGCCTTATATGTCGGTATTAATCAATCTTCTATCTCCCGTTGACAACTTGTACAAAACTCTGCTGCTCGCTTGTTGACTAACACACGTAAATATGAACACATCACTCCTGTCCTTTGTTCTTTGCACTGACTTCAGTTCAGTTTAGGATACAGTTCAAGCTGCTACTGTTTGTTTTTAAAGCTTTGAATGGCCTTGCACCGCCCTATATTTCAGAACTTTTGAAAGTCCACCAGCCCAGCAGAGCTTTACGATCTGCTGGTCAATATCTGCTGGAGGTGCCTTGCTCAAGGTGCAAACAATGGGGGGACCGGTCCTTTTCTGTTGCAGGCCCAACAGTCTGGAATACTCTTCCCTATGAGCTGCGTGCCATCTCTGATCTGGTTCTGTTCAAAGCCAAACTGAAAACATACTTATTTAAAAGGGCTTTTAATGTTTAACTTTTAGTATTTAGTATTTATTTATTTATTTGTATCTCTTTTACCTTCTTTTATTCTGGCTGTGTTTTTAATTTGCACCGATTTATTGTGTCCTGTTTTTATCTTGTAAAGCACCTTGGTCAATGCAAGGTGTTGTTGGAAGGTGCTATAGAAATAAACTTTATTATTATTATTATTATTATTATTATTATTATTATTATTATTATTATTATTATTATTATTATTATTATTATTATTATAACTCTGGTTTGGATTGGCTGAATTGCACAAATGATCCCACTTTCAAATCCTTATAGCCACTTGAATCAAATTAATGTCAATCCCACCAATCACCAACTGTAATGAGACAAAGACGTGCGACGCTGTCTAAGTGACATTCTCTTTTATCCAATCAAATCTTTTTAATCGAGTCAGAAAATGTTATTTTGGCCAGGAAAATTCTCCAAAAGCACACTGGGAGATATAGTTGCTCTGCAAATGTGGTTTTATTCCAGTGTATTTAAGATCCGAAGGCAAAAACACCATAGGTTTTTCAAACGGGCAGTAATTTTAAACTTCCTTTGCTGCCGGTTGAGTGAATCCTGATCAAATTATGATGAAACTTATATTTTTGGAATCAGTCAGATCTGTTTTCAGCAGACATCCTGGTTGTGTGTGTATAAGCCTATGGGTGAAGCTGAGACTGAGATTTTTATTTACACAGTTCTGTGCTATTCGTTTACTTTGTGATTCCACTGCTTGTGGTTTTAACTTTGGTGATTGTATAAATGATTTTTATGGGCTTTTAGCCATGATGTTGATGTTTCTATGGATATTTCTATGTTTAGTTAGAAGCCAAAACTCACAAAATTCTGTAATCCATCACTTCAGATCTAGGTATTTGTTTTTGTATTTTGTGGGCGTTTATATGCAACACCTGATTTTGAACTTTTTGCACATAACTGAGATTTACATAATGTTCTAAAGGCTGTATTGTCCTCTATCTCCTATTGTGTCTACTCTGTATTAAATACAATGTTGTGAGTGAATAACAAGTAGACATTTCAAACTTAACTATAGTTTCAACTAATTTATTCTTGGTTATCGTTACTGGGCTAGGATGGTTATATGAAATGGACCTTCCTGAAAGCAAATAAAAAAAAAAAAACAAACAGGGCTCCAGCCAGTCATCAGGTTAATAAGAAGACCCACCTCAAACTCAGACCCAGACCAGTATGTTACGAGAGTTTCAGAGAAACTGAGATGTTTATTTTCTATACGTAACATCCCAGTTTTCAAATCCGAAAATCTAATATGGAAAAGACTGGTTCATCCCAAAGATCCAGTCCCCCGGCACAAACAGAGTAATGTTGTGTATGCTGTTCAGTGTCAGGAGGTGATCAGTCTTACATCGGGGAAACAAAGCAGCCACTGGCCAAAAGGATGGACCAGCACAGAAGAGCAACATCATCAGGCCAGGGCTCTGCGGTTTACTCTCACCTCCAGGCCACCGGTCACTCTTTCAGGGATGAAGATGTTCACATCCTGGATAGAGAGGAACGATGGTTTGAGAGAGGAGTGAAGCCATCTTTGTGCAGAGAACCCACCCATTGTTAAACAGGGGCAGAGGCCTCAGTGTTCAACTGTCCCCTCAATAATTCTGTTATTGTGGGTATCACTCAGTCCTCTGAATAGCAAGCAGCAATCAGGGTGCTTAGGTCATTAGGCTGATGGTCCTCCTTTTGCATGTGAACAACTATAGTTTTGGGTGTCACCAGAAAACTGGTTGATTCACTCAGTGAAGGTGCTGCTTCTAAGACAGCGTTGGCTTGTAGCTCCTCAAACTGAAGGTCTTTTCGATAAAAGACAAAATGTTTCAACAAAGAACCCGTCCAGAGGATCTGACTCCACCTTGTTGGATTTATCTACCTGGATTATTGGCCATGCATCTGGACAGTGCTGTTACTATTCATACTTGGATTCTCAATAATTGCATGACTGCCCACCCCAATCATCTTAACAGAGACCTAATTAGTAAATGTCAATAAGCTTGTGTGCTTAACAGGACAATTAAAACCACTGTTTTTACATAGATGTTCCCATTTGTAGTTAGCATTCTGACTTCATCTTTATCTTATGGTGCTTTGCCACTGTCTCAACTCTCCTCGGCGCTGCACAACATGGCACCAGTTTAAAGTTGCTCGACTGTCGGTATTCACCCCACTCAGCTCGGTTTGTGAGACCACCTTGTTAGAGGTTCCAAACGGACTGCTCCAAAGGGCCGATTTTGTCGTAAGCAGACAGCAGCCCTTGATTGAGCTATGGACTCATAAACAACAATTCATATACTCATATGGACTGATGAACAGCACCTCAAGAAATGAGTGCATTTACGGAGATGATCTTCAGAGATCATGGTGCTGCATGGCTACACCTGGACTCATGTTCACGCTGCTGTTCGGCATATTGTTGTTGTACTACTAGAGCTTAGCGTATTTTTAGTTAAACATATTTCTTAGTTCATAACTTAGATCTTATTACTGTTTTTCTTTTACATTTTATACTTTTGTTGGATGTAACTGGGACCCTCTGTACACAATTTCGTTCCACCACATGTACCACATGAGGTGCGAATAACAATAAAGAAACTCTGATAAGCAGTGCTGAAATAAACAAACAAAATTGATTCCGATTATAGAGCAATTAAAGACCATGACGAGTGGAGTGGCTCTAACACAAAAAGACAAGTTACGATCCCGTCCTCTTCGCATTGCAATTCCACCCACAGAGGGGGGAACAGGTCAGCCTCCACTGTAGTGGCAAATCACCTACACCTGAGAAGAAACAAGAAGAGGAGAGTGGTGCCGCACTTACCAACGGCAAAGTGACATAAGTGAGCTGTGACTAGTTTTCAAACAGCATTCACGTGGACGTCTAAGAATGTATCTAGATAACTTGCAACTTTTGCAGCATTCTGAATTTCCTTGCATTGGTCTTAGAGGTGTGCAGCCCTGTTTGTTGAGTTTTGAACATGTAAGAAAAATGCCACAAATGTTTCGTCTGTATAGTCACAGCGTCATTGTGGGCATCTCCAACCAGTCTCAAGAGCCAAGACACTTGCACTGGAAAAAAAAATCCCACCACCATAGTTCTCTACTGATGAGGAACATCAGAGGCAAATGCCCAGGTATCAAAACTGTGCCATCGATAAATAAAAATTATTCAAAAACTGGTTAAAATCTGTGTATCTGCATCACAAAAGGGTACTCTGGCAGATTAAATCATAATTGTGGGACAGCAGCTAAGATATGTACAAAATGAGCGGAGATGAGCATGATATGGGTGTAGGTGGACAATAAAATAACGTGCACAGCCAAGAATGCAGGTTTTTAAGCTTTGCAAAAAAACTAGGCCCTGTTTTTAATAAAATTGCTGCTCAAAATGCCGCCACGTGGCTCACTACTGCTGCTAGCCTAGCTCCATAATCCGTCCAAATACACTCTTGTCCTGCCTGTAGCACATTCTATGTCACACTGTCTTCATGCGCATGTGATCTGCATTAGCTGGTGTGTTGTGTGTATGAAAGCAGTCAGGGTATGAATCTGAGGACCTGTCTTGAGCACTAGCTGCTTGTATGATGTTGGTGAGCCTTCAGACAGCCCCCGTTGGTGCTGGAAGGCAGCTTTGTCAGGTGTGGAGAACTCCTTCTGTCAGCCCTGCCTCATAAAATTTAGTGCTGCGAGATGAAGCCTGCGACAGCTATCCATGTGGGGAGGGTGGGATGGAAGGAGATAGAGGGTTATCCATTAAGCTATCTATCTGCTGTATCCATCTACCGAATCTATTTGTCTCAGTTTCTTTGTCTTTGTTTGTGTCTAGGGGTGCCACTCGGCTGCTGCGCGTCAGTAGTGAAATATTCACAGTGCGTGTGGGGAGTTTGACGAGCAGCTCCGACACTTCCACTCTCCCCACCCTCATTTTCATTTCCTCTTGCGTCTTGGCTCGCAGCTCCTCTGGTCTGCTGTGCAGCAATGAACTGTACGCTCAGTACATTGGAGATGAAAAGAAACTCACAGCACACTGCTTTTACATATCATACCTGAGAAAATAGAATGTTAAAAATAGAAAACTGCATATCCGCAGGAACATAATGTCTGGAAAGATTTTCATTTGAGCTTTTATCACCAGTCTGTGAAGGCTTTCATGCTATAATTGGCACCATATTGTATTCTCTTTGAGATTCTTCTCGCCGTTTTTTATAATGGAGGCACTTTCAATTTAAATTTGAAATCTCTGGGAACTGCACTGCTGGGTGTTCTTATGACATATCCCACTACATCTTTCAATTCCCTCAACACAATTTGAGGTGCATTTAACCCGCAGATATCCAACTTTAATTGGACAATGTTAGAGAGATGGAAATGATTTCAAAAGCAAAGAAGAAAGAGAGACAGAAAAGGTGTGTATGTAAGAAAAGCGTTGCATTAAATTTCCTTATCGTTGCGTTGTAATCTTGTGTTTTTAAAATCAAATGGCTGCCAGCATTTAGCATTCCCGTCAGTATTATTTTCATGGCTGTTGTACATGCAGTTACGACAACACTGAGGAACAATTTTCACCTCAACTCCTCATTTACTAAAGCAATCCATTTCTAATAAACAAGAAATTAGGGTGGTGAACGGTTATTACCTTCTTATGCGTTCAGAACAACAAAGCAGCTACCTTGGTACGAGGTTTGTTTGAATCCATATCTGCGAGGCGGCATTGATCAGCTCCTTGCTCTCTGTATAATTCTCAGCATCTTTATGAAAAGTAATGATTAGCCTCGGGGGGAGGAGGTAAACAGCTTGAGAAGTTGCAAATCCTCTTTTCTTGATAAGTTTCAGCAGCCACTATATTGTTATCATCACAATGCCGAGGCCTTTATTTTCAAACTCTGTTGAAATATCAATATGGATTTAGGAGTCTCCCTGAAGCAAGGTCCTCAGCTAATTAAATCTGTAATCACTTTGGGCTGTAAAAACATAAATAGGGGAGGGGGTAAGGAGGGCTATGTGGCTGTTTAAACAAAGGATGGTAGGACTTTATTTAACAAAGCTAATTAGGTCAGAGCTTTTTATCCTCATAAAACACAGTGGCACTATGCCATCTAGTTGGACCACTTACAGCTCTTTGCCTTCGAGAAGAGTTTGACTCTCACAAAGTGTGTGAGAGGCAGGAAGGTTAAGTGGAAGACCGAGCACTGCCACTGCGGGCATGGCTGCAGCAAACAGATACCTCAAATTGTTTTCAAGTCGATTGTACAATAGGGAGCACAATGGAATTTAAAAAAGTTTTACACCAGAAGTGAAAACTGTGAAAGCTGCCAACATGTCAGAAGTATTTATAATGTGGGGTAGACACACTGGTGGGGGTGTCTGGGGGTCCTCCCCCTTAAAATTTTGAATAAAGCAGATGCCATTTCCTGCATTCTGGTGTATTTTAATGGGTTGTTAAACATCAACATTTACCTACATACATAAACACTTGATTCAATAACTATTTCAGAGAGCATGACACAAGAAGTAGCTTGACCAACAGCTCCTCTTGTGTGAATAGAGCACGCTCCACTTCTCTCCCCCGCTAAGCTAGCGAGCAACACAGAGTTGCCTCACCCAACCCGGCCCCATCAAGTGACCTCAGGAAAACACTGCCTGCACAGTGGTGAGTTGTTGTGGGTAACCAGGAAAACCTGGAGTGGACTTTTAGTGGTTTGAGTCCAAACAAATATTTTTTTTAATGTGAGTAAGACACGTCCCCTTCACATTTACAGTAACTGTTGCAATGTTGCAGGTCCATGAGTGTCATCAGACTTGTAACTCTACACTGTTCTCTGCTGCAAGGTGTAATTGTGTTCAAGCTGGAGCAGCTTTCCTCTCAGGATTTTTGTATTGTGTGTCACAATAAATGAATATGCTAAAGAACTTGAGACTTTTTAGTTTCCACGACTCTGACCATTATTACGTGTGAGACCACACTCTGGCACAACTCTCTTTGTGCACAACAAGGTGCTGTCTTATGCTTGAACATGAGCAAAACGTTGCAGCCACAGGTGCTATGTCTACTCTAGATTGTTCCCACAGCCTTTCAGCATCGGGGTTGTAGTATAGGCCTGAGACCAGCGTGGCCAGTCCCGTTTCAAATTCTTGATGACTACATCATTAACAGGCTGCAATAATGTTCCACACAGGGCTCCACCGCCAATAAAATTGTGCAACTTTTCTATGGAACTTTAGTGCAAGCATCTTAGTGAACATATTCCGCTTTATCCCAAGTACTGAGAAACCCATTGCATTTGTTAATCTGTTTAAGCCCACTGTTCTGTTGTCAGTCACTTTATGAAACTTTTGGAAGCTCTAATAAAAGAGCAGCAAATTTGAGTTTTAAAATTAAACAATAGATTATTCTCTAATTTGTATGTAATTAGTGTGAATGTTCACATGACCAGGCCCCTTTACTTCTTACCTGCACCTCTAAAAGGAGATATCTGCTGTGAAGTACTAAAAGCGAACACAAGTAAAACACTTTAATTAACAGATACAATTGTAGTATTTCCTGAACATGTGTACTTTAGGAAACTCAGGATTCCACAAGATAATGGGAATGTGGGAAACGTTGCTGGCCTATCAACATGGGAAAATGTTACCAGAGAT
This sequence comes from Nematolebias whitei, assembly GCF_014905685.2. Lineage (NCBI taxonomy): Eukaryota > Metazoa > Chordata > Actinopteri > Cyprinodontiformes > Rivulidae > Nematolebias > Nematolebias whitei. The sequence continues at coordinate 7,313,988 of NC_056507.1, forward strand.
GACAGCTCCTCAGCCACACTGTGTATTGATGCGAGAATTGTGATGTACCACTCCACACTGAGTGCTTCAAGATTATCCTTGGAGTGAAACGTAATCTATACGCATTGAACTAGTCTTTGTTCCTGTATGAAAATAAATTATTTATTGAAAACAACTTTGCTGAGACCAATTTATGAAATTGTGAAATAAGTATTGGGATTTTTTAAATTTCTAGTACCCTGGAGTATGCACCTTATCGATTTTGCTTTGCTTTTCAGGTACAGTATATACGTACCTGCGTTGATCTGTGTTTTTGCTAAATAATACTGTACCCCAGGGCTATTCAATTGGCCACCCATGAGTTGGTGACTAAAGTTCGGCCCACCAAATAGTTCATAATTCAATTAAATTCAGTTTATTTAAATTGCACCGTCACAACAGAAGTTGTCTCACGGCACTGTACAAAAACACTCACATACATTATAAAAGCCAATTTGTAAATGCTATCTATCTAAGGAAGCAGCAGATTGTGTTGAATCCAGTGGCGATTTTAGCCTCTTTTTGGGAATGCTCGAGCACCCCTAAATTTTAACTCAGCACTCCTGAAAATTAAGAAACCTTCATTATGATTTTGTAAAGAAGCTCAGTTTTCAAACCTTAGATTCACATAACTATTTAATAAATAAGGAATAAATGATGACACTCTTAAACGAGCCAGTAAAATCTATGATTTTTTGGATGAGTCGGATCCTCAATGCCACCTGTCAATCAATCCAGTAGGCATATCAGCAACTGACCAATCGTTGATCTCCATTTGTCCCAAAGGTAAACGCCCCTTTCCTGCAGGAGCAAGGTTTTCCACTGACAACACTGTCGGGGTTTTGCATTGCAAACACTTTGCATTCAGAGGTTATTAGTTAAATTAAAATTGAATACTTAAAACTAGTTGTTTTGTATGTAGATAAAAGTTGTAACTTCTGGTTGCATAAATTTAGTCTTTGATTGCTTTGATCCTTTAAAAGTCCAATTTATGATGAGCTTTTCGTTGACAGCCATACAACCCTGACCACGCCCAAGCTCTTCTGATCTCAGAAGCTAATCAGGTTCAGACCTGGTCAGTACTTGGATGGGAGACCACCTGGGAATACCAGGTGCCGTAAGCTTTTGCACATCTCACAAACCTCACCTTGGGGTGTGTTGTTCATACCAAGAGCATTTGTCAGTACTGGGGGCTCAGCACCACAAAAGTTCAGAGTCTAGAATTGCCCCTGGTTGAATCTTCACTTCATCACAGTCTCCCATCCTGAGCAAGCACAAAGGCAACAGTGGAAAGGAAAAACTCCCTTTTAACAGGAAGAAACCTCCAGCAGATCCAGACTCAGGACAAGTAGCTATCTGCTTCGACTGGCTGGGGTTTGAGAGAACGGCAAGGAGAAACAAACAGAATGACAGGTCCAGGTTTACTTTCTATTGGAGGAAAGACAGAAAAAGCACAAGTATAGAAATAAATACAAACACAAACAGGTAGAGTAGAACAAGTAAAGACAGCAGCAGAGAGAGGAAATGTGGTCAATTTGTCCCCCAGCAGTCTGAACGTATAGCAGCACAACTAAGGAATATCTCAGAGAATCCAAGCCAACCCTAACTATAGGATTTTTCAAAAAGGAAAAATTTAAGTTGTCTTAAAAGTAGACAAAATGTCAGTTTCACAGACAGAAACTGGAAGTTGGTTTTATAAGAGAGGAGCCTGATAACTGAAAGCTGCCTTCCATTCTACTTTTAGAAACTTTAGGAACTACCAGTAAACCTGCAGTCAGAGAGTGAAGTGCTCTGTTAGGAAAGTATGGAACAATAAGATCTGTAATATAAGATGGAGCTAGGTTGTTGAGAGCTTTATATGTTAGAAGTAAGATTTTGAATTATTTTCTTAATGTGACAGGGAACAAATGGAGAGAAGCTAAAGCTGGAGGAATGTGATATCTCCTACCAACTCTCATTAAAACTCTGGCAGAAGCATTTTGGATCAAGCGGACTTTTAAAATAATTTTTGGACACCTAAATAATAGCTAGAAAAGATAAATGCATAGACTAGTTTTTCTGCATCAGTTTTGGACGAGATTGTTTCTAATCTTAGTGATATTATGCAGGCGGAGGAACGCGGTCCTGGTAACTTTTTCAGTGTGGGGGTTAATAGACATGTCCTGATCAAAAATAAGACCAATATTTATTTTACATTAGAACTGGACACCATACTAATACAATCCAGAGGAAATGAAAGGCTGCAAAGTTTATTTCTAAGATGTTCAGGGCAAAAAAAACTCAACCTCGGTCTTGTCTGAGTTTAAAAGAAGAAAATTAAGGGTCATCCAGGGTTTTATCGCTTTAAGGCATGCTTGTAATTTAAGTAACTGATTGAATTCAACCAGCTTCATATATAAATGCAACTGAGTATCATCAGCATAACGATAAAAATTTACCTCTTGCTGTTTAATAACTGTACCTAATGGAAGCATATATATAATTGTCCAAGCACTAAACCCTGAGGAACTCCATGACTAACTTTGATGTTTGAAGAAGATTAATACTTACATTTACAAACTGGAATCTTATCAATCTGTCAATTAATTAAAAAAAAAAATCAGAAAACATCTGTGAGAGAGACCTTTAAAAATTTTGAAATGGCAAATATTTCAATGACAGGCAATCCTTTTATTTGCCCATCTAAATTTTCAATATTTAGATGGGTGCTTTAAGATGAGCTCTGTCACTACGTTAAGCACTGACTTGCACAACACAAGGTCAGATCAGGTCAGGTCAGGGATATGCTGTGAACTCTTTCTTCAGTGAGGATCCTCACTGCCACCACTATTACCACTACTCGACCACATAGGCCTTTCCCCCTTTTTACATACAACCTCTTCTTTACGGAAAAACCTCTGATTCATGTCAGTTTACAGCCAAAGACTTCAACATAATTTCCAAAGCAAACCTGAACAGGACAAGTGCAACCCATTTCCACACCCAAAAACATTGTATTTATTTATTTATTTATTTATTCATTCATTCATATCATTTCAGTTAAAACAAGACTTATTCCATACAAATAAAATAAGATACATATAAAATGAAAGGCAGCAGAAGAAGAACAAATTCTTATCATTTCTGCCCCTTCTAAACAATATTAATTCAAAACAATCTATTCAAACAATACATAATACAACCAACCAAAAAACTTATCACAACTCATTATAATTCCATACCATTATCCATATTGTAAACCATCAGAAACATAGCACATATAATTCCACATGGATACCCAGCATGCTTTGCAGCTTACACAGTCTCTCTGGGACTCTCTCACAGTTTGATTGAAAGTAAAGTGAAGTTAAACAGAGACACACATCTTTGCTTTAATCTGGGCCCTACAAATGTCCATGTTTTGGTGTTAACAATGTTTTAATTATAAGAATTCAATTAGCAGAAATGATTTAAAGGCTGCACGCTCTCAGTGGGGTGCTCTCTCTCTCCCCCTGTGCCGAAAGTTCTGATGAACTGATCGTATCAGTGTGTGATCGTCCGCGAGCCAGGTTAAATAACAATAATAGATTTATTACTGGGGGAAATATTGATGATGACGCACAGCAGCTTTGTAGTTAGTTTAAAAAATACTTAACCACAAATAGAATCAATTAAGTGAGTTGATTCATTAAAGCAATTGACACAAATGAGACGTTTGACTCACACACATCTCGCACCACTTTAGTCCAGCACAGTTCTGCTCCGCCTCTTTTGGTTCTGGTAAAAACTCACACCTGAGTGGAGCATGGACACTTCACCTGTGATTTATGAAACGTTTGAGGAACAACAGGTCTGTGCAGCCATTCTATTATAAATGAGAACTAGTTCTTAATGAACAAACCTGGAACAGCAACATGTCAGTTATTCAGGGAAAATTACAGGTGGTCATCGGTTGTGAGGCCAGTTGGATGTACTGCCATATTCTCTAAACATGGACATTCCTGCAGTCAGCATGCAATTGCATGGTCCCTCAAAACTTGCAGCATCTGTGGCATTGTACTGTGCAATAAAACTGAACAATTTAGAGTGGCCTTTTATTGTGGGCAGCCTAAGGCACACCTGTGCAATAATCATTCTGACTAATCAGCATCTTGAAATGCCACACCTGTGAGGTGGATGGATTATTTCAGCAAAGGAGACGCGCTCAATAACAGATTTACACAGATTTGTGAACAATATTTGAGAGAAAAAGACATTTGCATACAAAGAAAAACTCAGATCTTTGAGTTCAGCTCTTAAAAAATGGGAAAGTGTTTATACTTTTGTTCAGTGTATGTGTAATTTATTGTTTAGCTTGAATTTATTTAAGCGATTTGCTATGTGATGCTTCTAGTTTGTTTCTAGTCCCACTTGGACTCCCATTAAAATGAGCTAAATGGTTAAATTTATCTTGTCTTCATATATTTAAAATCTTGATTTTTTTTTCCTTACACATTTTTAGCGCACCTTTTTAGAGAAACAAACTGTCGCAAAAGTTATTTTCATGCACAAAAGTGAAGTCCTCACATTGACAGCACTGAAATTGAAAAAGAAGACATTCTCAGACTCAGAGCAGCATGTTGTTCAATAAAAAACAAACTATGATAAATGAGTTAAACACGTCACACACTCCATTTAAAGTAAATAGTGGCAGAAAGAGGCACTTTATTAAAATGCCATTGGAGTGACAAATGAACTGAAGAGAGGCCACTCTTGACAGGCTAGTTCTCATTACTCACTCACTTCTCCCTTAGAATGTTAAGCCAGAGAAGTCATTGTGAATGTGCGGCTTCTCTGGGTTGTGGTTCCAAGATGGTGAATGTGTGCCGTGTCTATCCTCTGTGTTACTCACATCTGTGTCTGTCCCCTGGGCCTATCATCTAAAGAACCTGGACTGAAGAGGCAGGCGGTGCTGAGTGCAGTATGGCAGGGCTTTAGCCCAGACCTGTGAGAAATTGGCACAGTGACCTGATTTTCTTCCCCTTAGTCTCCCAAATGGCATGCTCGTTTTCACCTTATCCCCTTGGTCAGAGCCATTTTGTTCTGAAAAATTACTGTAATTTAAGACCTAGCGTTCCTTGAAGGACTGCATATCATGATAGAGCTTTAAACTAAGATTATCCTTTGCTGAGAAGGAACATAGTTATGAACTTTTTTGTCAAAGGACGTTATGCAGAGTCTCATTTGATATAAAGATCTTACAGATGTGTTAGCACACAGTATATACCATAAGAGGTATGATGGTCTAATACTACAACAACATTTAGTAACACTTTACACTAAGTTACACAAAATTTGCTTAACTACTAAGAAACGTCTCAGGAGCGAATCAGGAGCTAATGAGTAGTTAACCAATATTTACTGGGGAACACACAGCCAAGCCTTATTAAGGGATTACTGGTTACCTTGTAAATGAAGAGGAACTAATCACAAACTAATGGATAGTTAACCAATAGGTTTACAAAAGAGAAAATCCAATAAAATCAGTAATCACTAAGAAAGTGGTTTTTGACAATTACGAGCTGTGACCTCACTGATGCAGGGTTTATTCAGAAACAGAAACAGAATCAGAATAAACTTTATTATCATTGCACCGAGATACAACGAGAACATGTACGTACAGTCGTCCGAAAGATGGACGTAGTGCACAAAGCTGCTGCTAATTAGCGTGGCCCTCTTATTCTTCCTCAGAATAATATTTTTGCTTATATGAGAAAAGGAACGAAAAACATGAGGAGAGACGGTATAAAAAAAGATCTCTCACACCGTGTCCTAGACAGGGCACAATTTGAGGCATCAAAAAACCTACCACAGCAAAGCTCATACATAGACGTGATACATGTACATATAGGCCGGTGAAGACATTGAATTTTAAGGGAAGGTCGTAGCAGAGTCCAGAGTCCCCCCCCCCCACCCTCAGCCATTGTCCAGATAAGAGGTGTTATTTATCATCAGCTCGGTTGAGGTTCCATCACATGTCCTTGGGGCCTTGGGGAAGGGAGGGATGAGGAGACAGACAAAGTGTCTTTGTTTTTCCTAAACACGCCAGGAGGAGCTGAGATAAGTCCACCGTCAAGGCCACGGTTTGGGTCAGGCAGAACTCGTAAATTGCCATTTCTGCCTTTTAAAGTCTCGCTGGTACATTTCTCTGATGGTAACTCCAAACATCCAAATTGATTCCTTACGCTGAAAGTCGAGCTCACAGCTTTCGCCAAGATTATTCCCAACCATTCATGGCTGCTGCCAGAAAGTTCACAGTCCTGATAACAGCCTGCTCCAGCTCTGACGCAGCTCCACAAATTCAGTCTGAGTGCTGCCAAGCGTCGACACATCCACACGAATTTGTAGACAATCCAGATTTCACCAACCCAAACGGCAAAATCCAGTTGTTATCATGAATCCAATTTGTTTCCGTCGAGGTAAGAGGGTCCTCCTTATCCTGACTCCTGTTGGGAGAAGTTGATCAATTTTGCTGAGAGACCAGCTGATCATATCCTTTGAATTAGGAAGGTATGCAGGAAAAAAAAGAGGCTCTTTAAGGGTTCACAAAACGAAAGGGAGCAAAGCAGGAAAGCGGGGGGGGGGGGGGGGACGAAGCACAGGAGGACACATCTGTCTTCATCGGTGCACAGAGAGAACAAAATAAATAAATCAAAACCCACATGGAGAATTTCTCCTCTGTTTCTGTGGTAACAAAACAGTAGTCCCTAATAAGGCTTGACTGTGTGTTCCCCAGTAAGTACTGGTTAACTACCCATTAGTTCTTGATTAGTTCCTCTTCATTTACAAGGTAACTAACCAGTAGTCCCCTTATAAGGCTTGGCTGTGTGTTCCCCAGTAAGTATTGGTTAACTACCCATTAGTTCCTATTTGTTCCTGAGGCGTTCCCTGGTAGTTAAGCACATTTTGTGTACCTGATTGTAAAGTGTTACCCAAAATTTAGTTTGGTATTTGAGAAGTTTGCATTGTTAGTCAGTTTTGTTTTGACTAATGTAAATTAACTGTGACAACCAGGCAGTAAATATAAATTTTTTAATGTTTTTTAAAATCTATGTAATGGTTCATGAGGCATTTTGTTAACAGATGGGAAGTGTTGACTCTTAACAGTTTAATGCAAAGAGTTAACAAAAATGTTGCCAAAAGTGTTGTGTATAGGGTATGCGATATAAACAACTCTCAGCTACCAAGACACCAAATTTTAGGTAGTTGTAGCAATTTTTGTGTTGGCTAATTTTGATAAGCGGTGGTGGCTGCAGTTAAGATCACTTCAGATATTGATAATCAAATACATCAAATAATTTCAGACAGTTCAACTAAGATGTGTCCAGTGGTTTGCTATACATGTAAGACATACTAGTTTAATGCCAACATTTTAGGTAAAACATTACTCAATGTTTGAAAACAGAGTATGTATTTGGAGTGATGCTCATCTACAATCGCATCACATTTGAATGTAATACCCACAGACTGGGCAAAGTTAAAGCAATGTATGTGTTTCATAAGGTGAATGCTGTGTCAGCTATCTTGATTTCAACTGATTTCAAAATGTAGTCAGTTGTAGGGCATCCATTGATTGTTTTCTAAAGGTTTCATTAAAATTTACTTAGTGTATCTTGAGATATTTTCTTGAAAAAAATCAGAAAAAAGCGTTGATAGCAGAGCAAGCTTTTATAATGTAGTAATTGCAGAGTTGTGGAAGTCATTCTGTGCGCCTGGCAGATAGGTGTTCTCACAGATTTGGTCTCATTGTTAAAAATGACAAATAACAGCCTCCATTGTTAGAGATGGTGTGAGTGATCTAATTGCAACTATCATCAACACACTGCACATCTTCAATATCCTTATAATAGTAAAGCATTGTGGAGAGTCTCCGTGCAGCTTGTCGTATTTATCTCCCAGTGATCTGAATTATTATTGGTGATTGATCCTCCAGTCACGTTCAGCCCGCTATTTTCATGCCAGCATCTGGATCTAATTGGTGCTATGCTGTAAAGCTACAGCTGCTCTGCCTGTTAGGACAATAAATTACTCCAATTAGGAGCTGAACAAAAGAAGCTATGTGGCACCACAGCCCACTACCATGCCTTTGCATTAGAATGGAACGCAACAAGGCTGTGCAATATTTGCCCTATATTTTTCTAAACTCCACTCTAGTTTTGAAAATATACGGAGCACAGACCAGTTGCTTTGCACGGTTTGCATCATGTGTCCTCCTGAGACCTACTGGTGTAAAAATTTAATTGAAAAAGTATCAGTCTTGGAAATCAATGCATGGTACATTGCGTAATTGCTGGGTGGATGATTAATTGGTGTTTGCATCATGAGTTGTGGATACATCTAGGATTTCTGGCAGCTGCCTGCCGTATCAATGGCACCGGTAATGAAGGCAATAATGAGGGACGGTTCGGGAGGATGCAGAGTAGGAGGAACAGAGAGAACATCTGTGCCTCTCCATAGTTAAAGTGTAATTGTGACCATATTTCATTTTGCTCCATGGAAGCTAGCCCCGTTACACTGGCTGTCGACTTTCGAGAGGGAAGAGGCATTTTACTTGCTGCACTAACACATTTAGTATCTTTAGCGACACAGGTGGTCTGCCGTGCAGTGAGGAATGTGGGCCAGCGGTTTCTGTCGTGGTCGGCCCTCCTTCTACAACTCATCCTGGCCGCATTGTGCCTTTTGTTTTGCCGCTTGCTGTGAGAACGCCATTAAGCCAGCTGAAGTTTGACAAGAAAAATGAAGAGTTCCATTTCCTGTGGCCTTGAGTGTCTTTCTGAATAATGAGTGCATCGCCTGGACCCTACTTTATCTCTTTCCTCTCTCTGCCATCATTTATGCTTTTCCCCCTGAAGTTCTTTTCCCCTGAGAGAGAGTTGTCTAGTCTATAGGTTGCCTCTTGTCTCTGGGAATAAAACTTCACGAGAAAAGCCCAGTAAGAGAGTTAGATCAATGAAGTTGATATATTTTTAATTTCACCTCTGTATGTTAAATGGCTATACTTTTTTTGAGCATGGTTGTATGTGCACATCTTTTGTTGTTTATTTGTTAGCAAAATAACTAAAAAAATAACCACTATGTCTAATAAAAGGAAATGGCTATAACTTAGTCATGTTAATTGTGTTCAAAGGTCTGAAGCAGGCTCGGAGAAGCGTTCGATTGTATTTTACACACATGGAAGGTACAAATTCAACAGCGCTGCTCGATTCTGAGACACCACAAGGCAGTGTCCCACAAAATGGCAGTGAGCTCCAATCAACACACACATTTTCTTCAGAACTGGCCACACCTCCCGCATCAGCTTATGGATTGTCCCTACACGCCATCATGTGACCAGCTCTCAGCCAATGATCCTCAACTCTCATGTGTTCAAAATGCTGTTGGGAAATGTAGACGTGCAACTAAAAATCCTTCCTACCGGAACAGAAACCGGGAACAAAAGATCCGCCTCCTCTTTTAACACATCAAACTATGATATAAGGTGCTATAAAAAACATAAAGGAATACAAATAACCACATATTATAGTAATATAATATATAGCCTGATAGAAATTGATTTCAGTCAGATTTACTGATATTGAGTTAACGTTTGGCTTAGTAGTAGCTGAGAGTTTTTCATAACATATACTTCTTTTTACTTCTTTACTACTTTAACCAGGAAAATCCCATTGAACTTAAAAATGTCTTTCAAGGGAGACCTGGCCAAGATAGTCAGCAGCAATTACAAAACATAGTTACCATGTTGGGGTTCACTCTCAGTTACCACATTACCATATTTCTATCTACACCATAGTAAAACAGTTTAAATCCTGCTCCAATGCTTCAAGCCTTGCTGCCCTTCTATTTGGTCTCTTGGACGCATAAAACATCTACCTTCCTTCTCTGCATCATGTCAGCCAGCTCTCTACCTTTGCCTGCCATTGTCCTTTAGAGTTGCAACCCTCAGTCCTACATTTTTGACTTTCCTCTTCTCCTTCTCTCTCCTGACACCTTTCCCTCCTCGTGGTCTTCGACTAACAGTAGCACAATTTCCACCGGCACCCTCTTTAGTCAACGGCACCGGTGGCGCTCATTGTTAACCTGGGCCTCAACTGATCCAGTATGGTGTCGCTTACATGAACGTTCATATTGTGTTTTACGTTAGATGCCCTTCCTGACGTAACCCTCACCATTTACCTGGGCTTGGGACCAGCACAAGTGATACACTGGCTTGCACTCTGTAGTGGCTTTTATTTTATTTTTTTACACAAACATGGTATCAGTCCAGTACATTTCATAAATGTAGACTTTTAAAAATCTCAGATTCTACCCAACTGACCTCCTCGTAGAACTCTGTGGTCATGACTGAAAGAATGAAAGAATCTCCCTGCCTATTATGGCAGGAGTGGCATAGTAATGGAAGGCAAGTCTGCACTGCAGTGATAGCACCGCAGGAGTGGACAGCCTATTATCCACCACTGTGTGGTGGTAGAAATGGTGAGACAGAGGACGTCCTATCTGTTGGCGATGATGCATTTTGAACGGGCATTGTTGTTATTTATCAGCAGATGATAATGGCAGGAGAGAGCATCCTCCGGTGTACAGCCATAATGCAGAGAAAATGGTCCACACACAGTACTGTATTGTAGCGTGCCAATGTGGGTTTACGGTTATAAATTAAGGAGAGTGACAGGGGTGGTATTTTTTTTTTTCTCTTATCATAACGGAGGGCAGGCCCATGTGTTCACATATACCTGGGGAGAGCAGAATAATGTGAAGTGCACAAGTGTGTGTACATGTGACAAACGAGGCATGCCAAACGAGCCTTGGTTAGCTATCTGCTTGGTTGTCCACTGCCCCTGTGATGTATGTTTATGGCCCATCATGTCTGGTCAATTACCTTGCTCCACTGTAAGAGAGCGACACCTTCTCATCCCAGACACCAACTTCTGAGCGTGAAGACAGAATTAGACCGTTGACGTTTGATCATTGGTGACAAAGCACTCTTTTTCTCATCAGGCTCTAGAGCTTCATTTTAAACAGCACAGTCTGCAGAGTTTATGGCTGTTATGGGAACCCGCATCTTTTTTTATTGTCTTTGTGTGCACATTTGTGTGCATCAGTGCGGCGCTGGTGTTGCGGCTTGTACAAACTTTCTACATCGTATGCACTCTGGATTGTCACCATTTTGAGCAATAAAGATTTTTCACAGTTTAAATCCCCGATGTTTGTTTGCGCGTGTGTGTGTGTGCACGTGCGCAGATAGCTGGTGTAAATGATGTGCGATCATGATGCACTGAGAAGTGAACAGCTGTGCAATAACCTTGTTATGTTTGACTCCTCTCTCTGCCAGGTACAGATGAAGCAGTGTTCATGGACTCCATCCATGCCAACCTCGCCATCTAAGTCTCACAAGGTAATTATTTTTTTCTTTTATTTGCTGCTTCTTGCATGAGCTTCAGATGCATTTCCACCTACACCAGTGCAGCTGCTTCGCCAAAAAGAAATATTCTCCTGCAGAGAAGTGAGTTTCTGAAGGGAAAATAGCTCCAAACCCATGGCACATATGCAAACAAGACTAATTTGCTGTCAGCAGGAAAGTTGTTTGCAGCCCACTTGACACTGAGGAGGGTGGCATTACATGAGGCAATGCTCAAAAGCTCCATGTTTGGATGATTTATCTCAAAAACCAAGACAAGTGGTTTCAAATTTAAATATATTTTTAGTGTTTTCATTTAAAATTGATATTTACACATTGAGACTGTTTGAAGTTGCAAGACTGTGTTTCTGTTAGCTGAGGAGAGAAGTGCCCCGGCCCAGAGGCGTTTATCAGCAGAGAATTTATCGTCTGCTGTCATGTGCTCCTTAGCAGAGGTGGAAAGAGTACCAAAATACAATATGTAAGTAAAAGATTACAATTACGTTTTTTACATTTTACTCAAATACAGTTATAGTTATTTGTCTAAAAATAGACTCAAGTAAAAGTAAAAAGTACCATAATTTCTAGACTATTGAGCGCACCTGAATATAAGCCACGCCCACTAAATAAAAAAAAGATATACCATTGTGTACATATATAGGCCACACTTGTGCTTAAGCTGCAGGTGTCCACATTGTAACATGAGATATTTACACAGAAAGATTTTTAAACTTTTAATAAACTATCAGACTTTTAATTATTTACATCATCAATGATTTTAAAAACACGAATCTGGTGCAGAAGTTTGAATTTATTGAGTAGATTCAAAAACAAAAACATTGATCTAAATCCTTAAATATTTACTGCTGAAGGTCTCTCGCACAGTGACTGGACATGGGCACTGGTGACCCCCGCGACCCAAAATGAAAGAAGTGGATAATGGATGGATGGATGGAAGTCGTATACTTTCATTTGCCCAGGTCGTGTTCACTTATTGATTCTCTGATATATTTTCATACAATGCTCTCTGTTTATGATCACATCAGGTTGTAGAGTTAAAAAAAATATTAACTAGTTGGCCTACGAGTTGCTACAAACATTTTCAGTGTCAGGCACTGATCTCTGAGTATTTAAAAAAAGCTTTTTAATAAACTGTGCAAGGCTTGCTTTAACTTACAAAAGAAACAAACTGTGCAGTAAACTCACCGCCACCGGCTGCAGGTCCACGTCTCTCTGAGGTGACACAGCTGCATAAAGCAGCTTCCTTCCTTCTTAAAGACAGGATGTCTCTTAAACATGGCCAGGAGTTACAGGAGTTTATTTCAATACCTTTCGTTTGACTTGAAGAAGTTGCTGTGGAGGTTTAGTTTCCTGCCAGTTAACAGGTGATGAGCAGACAAGTACATCTTCTGAGTTTTGATCCAAACCAGTGGAAAAAGTGACCCGTCGAGAGGGCAGTGCTTGTGTACAGTCTCTTTGGGTTTATTTCACAGGGAATCTCCTACCTTCCAGCTCAGAAGTAATCACTTGCACAGCTGGACCATACACTACTGGCAGGTAAAGGAACAGATAAAGTCACTGCAAGTGTTAAAACACGTTTACATTTACATTTTTTACTCAGTAATGAATATTAAATGTAACTAAGTACAATATTTGAAATAAAACACGCTCAAGTGAAAGCAAATGTTTTTTATTGGAATGATTACTTTGAAACTCTCATAGCACACAAAATTCATACTCGGTAACAATAATGCAAGTAAATGTTATTTGCCACGTTCCACCTCTGCACTTTGGTGGTGTTATTGCTTTTTGCACTTGCACAAGAAAGACAGCAGTCGCCAAACATAGCAGTTGCAAACCCGATGCCATGTAGACAAAGGCGTTGCCCCTCTGCAGGACTGCATGTCACGTTTGTGGTGTTTACTTTCCTAGTTTACGGCATCAGAGTGCTTTTTGCAGACAGGCATGTATGAAAGGCCTGAAGCGTGAGGAGGAGAGAAAAATGCGCTCTTGTTTAGGTGAGACGCAAAAAACCCAGAGGAGCCTCTGAGTTTCCTCTAAATTGAGACTACAAAACAAACTGCCATAGCAGCTGCTGAGAATGTGCATTCACGCACAAGTGCATGTGTGTGTTTGTGTGTGTGTGTGTGGGGGGGGGGTGCGTGTAAATGACTTTTGCTCAATCTGCTGTAGCATTTCACTCTATAAACCAGTTTATGTGAATATCTACACAGAATGGTTAGATTTGAGTGTTTACCTCTTTACCATACCACTTTATTTACAATGCACTTAAAAACAGCAACAAGACCAACGTAAAGGGCTGTACAGCAAAAACAAACAGGCAAAGCACACAGCAAAAAATACATAGATCACATAAGAACTAAATGGCTAACATTATAGAATACAGACAAGTTAAAATCAACTTACACAGTGTCTAAAGCCCGGGAATAAAGGTGCGTTTTTAAACGAGACTTAAATACAGTAAGCGAGGGAGACTGTCTGACATGTAGTGGTAACTCATTCCACAGTCTTGGACCTGCAACAGAGAAAGCCCTGTCACCTCTGAGCTTGAAACGAGTGCCTGGAACCAATAAAAGCATCTGGTCTGCTGACCTCAGAGAGCGCTGTGGGACATATGGCTGCAGCAGATCAGAGAGATAAGAGGGGGCAGAACTGTTCAGAGCTTTGAAAACAAATGAATTTGAAAGTGAACCGGGAGCTAGTGAAGGGAGGCCAGAACTGGAGTCATGTGCTCTCTTTTGCCTGTACCAGTTAAAAATCGTGCTGTAGCATTTTGAACCAGTTGTAAACGAGCAATGGAGGTCTGACTGATTCCAAAAAGAAGCACATTGAAGTAATCGAGCCTGAATGTTATGAAAGCATGTATTCCCGTCTCAAGGTTAGTTTTGGACAGTATGGGCTTCCATTTAGACAGTCGCCTCAACTGAAAAAAAAAAAACAACAACAAAAAAACAGTATCTAACAATCATGTTTATATGACTGTTTAGTTTCATGGAAGGGTCCACCAGTTCACTGGTCCCAGCAGTCCTTCCTTCCATTTTATCTATGAATGGTGTTCATATCGAGTTTGTCGATTTCTGAAAAATATTTGGGTATTTTGGTCGAGTCACATTTCTCCTTTAAGCCCCATGTGGAAAACTTGGTAAAGAAACTGAAAGTCAAACTGGGTTTCTGTTTCAGAAATAGATCCTGTCTAACTCTGAACACTAGGAAACACCTTGTAACTGCGACTTTCCTTCCCTCCATTGATTACAGTGACATTATTTACATGAACATTCCTACAAGCACCCTGCAGATGTTGGACATGGTCCATCACGGTGCACTAAGATTCATAACTGGCTGTAACTACCGTACCCACCACTGCACCCTGTATTCACTGCTTAACTGAACATCATTAACTTCACGCAGACTCCCTCCCTTGTATATTTTCAGCTTTAAATCACTTCTTGGTCTGTTGCCTTCATACATCTCTTCCTACATGTCACTACGTGAGTGCAGCTACAGCATGCACTCCCAGGACATTATTACTTGCAATGTTCCCTCAGTGAGGACTGAACTTGGCCGAAGGGTCTTCTCCTACTCTGCTCCTGTTTCCTGGAATATCTTGCAAAAAGATCTGAACCTCTCGACCTTGACCTCTATAAGTGGTTTCAAACATCTGATAAGTTCATGGCAAAAACCAACGTAGACATGCCCCTGTTTTTATTATCTCGTATTACTTTATAATGTAGCTATTTTTGTTTCTTTTTTATATCATTATCTTCTATTAATTTTTCAATTTATATGCTTTCTTTTATGATTGTCTACTGGTGTCTTTGTTGTCTACTCTTGTCATTATTATTTGACTAAAAACAGGTCTCTCTGGTAGAGTCCTCGAGGCTCAATGAGACTAACCTGCATACGTAAATTACGGTTGAATGAAAAAAAATCACTCCCAGGTTAGTGACCACATAAATATCGCCAGTTGTTAAGGTAGATTTTGTTTTGTGCCATCTTCAAAAGTTAATTAGTTCCAAATATACATAAAAAAAATAGGTTTCAAGCCAACCAATCAAGGTTGGCTTGAAACACAGCAGTGAAGGCTACCTATGGGACAGATCTGGTTGGCAGGTCGTAGACTGACAAAGTCCTCTGGATGGAGGACGAAACGTTTTTCACTTAAAGAAACTGATCCTGATGACACGATTTAACCATTTTTGTTATTAAAATAATTGTTTCCTGAAAGTTTAATCCAAAGCCATCTATCGATTGATGAGTTTTTTGCTAACAAATAAAGTTGACTCTAATTTGTTATTGGCAAAATTTTAGAAAAAGCACTTTAGCACTTTGAAATTCATTGTGAATGTAAAGTGCATTTTAAATAAAAGTTATTATTATTATTATAAAAAATATTTCACAGCATGATATTACTCCAAATATTGGTTAGGGATCAGTCTCAGCGACTACCGCACCAAAATTTGGACCAGTATCCTTAAAATGTCAATTTTTGTATTTTTTCAAGGTCTGTTGGCTGTGGCAGCCATTTTGACCTAGGTTTAATACAAAAGTTATCCAGTTGTAGACTTCAAAGTTCATGCTCAATCATCCAGGTACAAAATCCAATAATGATCAATCAGGTCATCAGGACAGTTTCTTTTTTGTGGAAAGATATTTCACCCTCTGTCTGGAGGGCTTCATCAGTCTGAGGAGTCCAAGTAAACTGTTTTCCCCACTAAGCAGTACACTCCTTTAGTGAACCAACCAGTTTGATGGTGATAAGATGGTTTCTGGGGACTGTCCTGTCCCCTGTCGACTCCTCCCAGGCAGGCAGCCACAGCCAAAGTAGTTCAAGACATCAAAGTTCATGCTCAATCATCCAGGTACAAAATCTGATAATGGTCAATCGGGTCATCTGGACAGGTTTTTTTTTTTTGTGGAAAGACATTATGCCTTCTATCCAGAGGGCTTCATCAGCTGTAGATGTACATCCAATGATTGCTTTCTGCAAGGTTCATTAAAATGTGTAGGAAATGTTTTTGTAACAGTCACACAAACTTTCGATCTCACACGTTACCGGATAAAAAAACGTGCAATAGAGCTGTTGGATAATTCAATTATCCTATCACCAACTCATAAAATAAATAAGCCACACAGGAAAGGAAAATATCTTTCTTAGCCCAGGTTTAATCTTGCAAGATGGAGCAGCAGTTGAAAAACAAGCATCATGATGTTACATGGCGCTTCGTCTCACAAGGTCTGCTCAGACTGAAAGAGTTAAAAGCTTAAATACCCGTTATCAGACAGAGGTGAGGTCAAGACACCTCTGCGTCACAGTTCACAGTAGTTGGAGGTGTCAGAGTTTATCAGGTGAATGGCTCCATGCTTCTGCAGGCTCCACTTCGCAAAGACAAAACAACTTTAATGCACACACATGGTTTATATAATATTTGACATTGGTAAGTGAAATACATCCATGACCTTTACATCCCCATCAAGAGCATTGAGCAAATAGACTCCATTTTATTTCAATTTCTAAAGAAGAAAATATGATTGTCTGTAAAATAAACAAACAAACAAAAAATCAGTTTGATGTAGTCCTTTTTATTCAATAAACTCAAATAACTAAACAACTTTCTAAACTTGCTTGAATTATCTGCACATATAAACATATTTGTTTCAGCTGTTTCTATTTTATTATTTTTACAACATTTTTAAGTGGTGCACTCTACAGAGACATATATATTTGATATTCTGCAACAACAGGGACTTGAAACAGCTTAAATTAAGGTTATCCTCTACATTCTCATTTGTTAAAATGGCATTCCAGTGTGGATGGACATTAAAGATTCATGCAAACAGCTGTTTTTGTCTACAGGACTGCACGTAGCGCAGCTGAGGGCCTACATCTGAAAGCAGGGAGGCCTGGAGGAGCAGAATTTTGAAGAACATTGCATGCAATTAGGACTCCTTAGTTTCTGGAGGTTATCCAGAAAGGCCTGCGCTGATTTGTAGAAATCATGGAATCTGATAGCTGATTTATAACTTCTTATTTTTTCATGTTTAAATGTTTGCAACAAGGACAGTTGCATTTTGCATGACACGTTGCAAATATATTTTTGTGTAAACTGTCTTCTAGGCCTTGTACTAATTTGTTGCACACCTCTGCCCACTTTGTACCGACCTTGACAGTCGACCCACATTTTTAAATACAAGTACACATTTTTCTCACAGGTGCACAAATCAAAGTTACAAGTTCACAGCTATTGCAACATGTCTACCTTCATATTAAAGTCTGACAAGACTGTTGAGCAAATGGTTCAAGCACTGCCAAGACCAAAGTGGATCATTGCTACATTAAACCAACTACAAGCTCTAAATTAGAGATTCACATCAAAAATAGTGTACAAGATTTTACACGGACATCAGTTTTGCTCTACGCTGCCCTTTCTAAGGAATTCTGTTGGTTGTAAGCAAAAATAATGGCAGTAGAAGCTAGTAGTAACATTTCTGGCAGGAACAAAAAGGTTCAGTCATATTGTTATTATAATTGTTGTTATCTACCTGGATGATTGAGCTTACAAACCTTTTTCTGAACCACTTTGGCCTTGGTTGTCCTCAGGCTGTTCCTGTGAGTAGCAAGTCGGCCATCTGGCCTAAAACATTTGATTGTTGTACATGATGATTGATTGTTTTGCACGTGTCAAAAGTCTGCTTCTGAGATTCCAACAGGAAGGTGCCTTGAAACACACCAGTGAAGGCTGCCTATGGGACAGGTCTGGTTGGCAGGCCACAGACTGATGAAGTCCTCTGGATGGGGGACGAAATGCTTCTCACTTAAAGAAACTGGTCCAGATGAAATGATTGAACCTTTTTTTGTTGTTGTCTACCTGGATAATTGAGCTTAAAAACCTATTTATGGCAATAATTTTATAATATTTCTGTCAAAACAACCTTATAATGCAATAAATAAGTTTATATATTCGCATTTGTAATACGTTTTTGCTGTGGGTCTGATTGGGCTAGCTAATATTAGCTAGCTGATATGATCATCTCCACAGCTTAGTGTGTTGCCTTTAAAAAGGTTCCATATTAAAATATATTCTAATGGTTCATGCAAACACTATTCTTGAAGTCTTTACATACAGTAGCTGTCATTTTCAAATTCCATGGGTATTTTGGCAGTCCGTCCATCCATTATCTTATCTGCTTCTACCTTTAGGGTGCCCATGCTCAGTAGCTACTGTGCGAGAGGCAGGGGACATCTTGGACAGGTCGAGTCCATTACAGGGACACATAGAGACAAACAAGACAAACAACCATTCAATCTCTCATTCTCACCTAGGGACAATTTATCAGCCTAACATGCATGTTTTTGGTCTGTGGGAATAAAGTGGAATACCCATTGAAAACCTATGCATGCACAGTAAGTACATGCAAACTCTGCCTGGATTCGATCCGGCAACCTTCTTGCAGAAAGACACCAGCTCTACCAACTCCACACCGTACCGTCTGTTTTGACAGTAACACTTCAAAATTTCTGCAGGACGTGTCAAACTGCACCAGATGTTTTGCAGCTAGCGGCTGCTGTTTCTTTTTGCAAAATAACAAACTCTTACACTAAGAATCCTGTTATACATACAGTAATCGACAACAGTCTAAAGCTTTTTAAAATAATGTTTGCATTATTTTTATTTGACAGTTTGTAAGTTAAATTTGTTTTAGCAAAGCAATAAACTGCTTTGGTCTTTGCTCTAGTCGTTCATCAGCCCCATTGGACATAAACATTTTTTCCGAACTAAGACCATTCAAAAATCTATTTACAACTGGTAAGATATTAACTGTTTATAGCTTCTCCTCTGAACCTCGTTTCAAACTATATGAACAACCACTAATATTTCTACATCTACTTGCCTTTTAATAAGCTTAATAGTTTCAGATGTGGTTGATTTTAATTATTCAAAAGATGGCAATTTTATTTTTGCGAAGTTACTGTGCTCCCCAATCAATTAGTTCACCTTTTGAAAACAGGAAGTAGTATCACATGATCACCTTAATTAAAGCTACCAGCTATACAGTCTCTGAAGAGACTTTAGGAATTCAAATTCCCACCCTATTAATGAAAAACAATTTAAAATACTTTTTAACCCAAATACATTTCAAATATATCCTTTAGTTTTTCCTAACACGGCCATTTATGAGCTGAATAATGAGTCTGCTACGACACCAGAATGAGATGTGTAAGTAGAAAAAGAACGAGTTCAAATAGGTCAAATTAGTAATTTCCATACAATGTTATGCTTGACATTTGCCCGCCTGTTGAGTAGTGAAGCAGCACTCGCAGAAAGGCTGGGGCGGAAGGCGTGGATGTATTTCAGCTGACATTTTTAGGTTCTTTCACAATAGATACAGTGATAATGTATGATATTTGCCAAAAGCAGTGCAGTCACCAAATGCAAAGTCCGAGTTATGGGTGTTCTGCATCAAGCACATACTGTATTCACTACAAACGTGTTGCTGCCATCATTTGCTTTCCCCTCCCGAGCCCCCTTTGCTCCCTGACTCGTGTTTATGCTCACATTTGTTCCATCTTATTTGCACCGCTGCTCTCCTGTATCCTGATGCACTCGTTTCTCTTTAACCCTTGAGTCGAGAATGACTAAAGTGCGGCCGCAATAGGCTTCATTAATGCAGCACTGAATTGTACACATTATGGAAATGTATCCTGTCTCCATAAGCTACAAAAATACATAAAATGACCTATAAGGATGCAGCATGATAGCATTCTCGCCTCCTCTGAGAAAGGTCACTAGCTTGTAACGGGGTCAAGTCAGTGACCATTTGGATGGCAATGTGACAGGTTGATTGCCAATTTTGCAGGTTGCACAAAGGCTTTGTCTCTGATTCAAAGTGCAGCAAACACAAGCAATGTGACAAGGTCCAACAAAATCCTCCTTTCATTGTAAAAATTGCATCCTCAGTCACAGTTCTCAGCACACAGTTGCACCCGTCTTAAAACTACCTTCTAAACAATGCACTAGCAAGCTATTCCTGCTGGATAGTATTGGAATAACCAGACAATTTCCCTTAGAAAAAAACAGCTGGCTGTATTTTTTATTTTATTTCTATGGTGAGCCTCCATCGCTGCACGTCACTCTGTGTACATCAGCAGCTGTTTCCATCACTCTCAGTCTCTGTCAGTCTACTGTTCTTTAATGACACTCATCAGCTGGATAAATACATCATAATACAAGCATGAAGCGGGCTATAAAAGATTATTGCCAAATTAACATTAAGTTACTAACAAATACTGTACCATCTTCGTACAGGAAAATGTACACAAAAAACACATAGAAATGTAACGTTTTAACTTAAATATATTGTTAAAAAAGCTGGTATGTGGAAAAAATAGTTTTATTAACTTTGTTAAAAAAATCTTGTCTAAACCTATGCAGTTGGTTGATAATTATTAAACTTGTTTGGGCAGTTGTTTTAGCGGTAAAATCTATTTCTGGTTAAATAAAATGCTAAATTATGCAAACCTTTGTTCATGGTAAGTTGATTTATATTAATTTTTAAATTTGAACTTCTTTTGTTTAATCTGCGAATCCATATTACCTTAACTAAAAATGTCTGTTTTTTGGGGAATTTTAGTAACCGCCTAAATTAAAAAAAAGAAAATATTTAAATTAAATGATCCTTTTGTCATAAGCTCAGGATACCCAGATAGTACGAGACCCGGAAACGACG
>NC_056507.1:7340165-7356969 GCF_014905685.2 Nematolebias whitei
TGGTGATTGGCGGCCATCTTGGGGCTGCAGCAAGAACTACTCTTACACCTTTAAGTCTTAGTTCAACGGAAACTCAGTTTGTTGTGGTGAAATAGATAATGATACTACATTTAAATAATCATTAAGTTTATCAGAAATCTCTCATTGTTATATGGTTAAAAGAAACCAACATCCAGGATGTAAGATATTAGAGCCTTTAAAATATTTGGAATATATTTTTACCTAGTTTTACTTAGTAAACAAAAAAGTAACAATGGATGGTTTTGATCCACGGGGCTTGTGCCTATTTCCAACAGTAATTCTGCCAAAGACAGAGCGCACCCTGGACAAGTCACGAATCAGTCACAGATCTATAAACATTTTATATATTTTCAGACAATTCATTTCAAACTAAGTAACAGTAAATGTATATGAAACATGTTTTCCCCTTAAATAAAAAAAACAGCTAGGAATTTAACTAACCAGTGAGGTAGAGTGACATGTTAATATTTATATATATACATATGTTCAATTCAATTCAACAATACATCTATACATATATAATACATTATATATATATATATATATATATATATATATGTATATAGTGCGAGTGCGATGCGGCCGGGATGAAGATCAGTTCCTCCAAATCCAAGGCCATGGTCTTGAGCCGGAAATGGGTAGAGTGCCCTCTCTGGGTCAGGGAGGAGGTCCTACCCCAAATGGAGGAGTTTAAGTATCTTGGGGTCTTGTTCACGAATGAGGGAAAAATGGAACGTGAGATCGATAGGCGGATAGGTGCAACGTCTGCAGTGAAGCGGGCGCTGTACAGGTCTGTCGTGGTGAAGAGAGAGCTGAGTCAAAAGGCGAAGCTCTCAATTTACTGATCGATCTATGTTCCTATCCTCATCTATGGTCATGAGATTTGGGTTGTGACTGAAAGAACGAGATCTCGGATACAAGCGGCCAAAATGAGTTTTCTCCATAGGGTGTCTGGACTCTCCCTATGAGATAGGGTGAGAAGCTCGACCATCCGGGAGGGACTCAGAGTAGAGCCGCTGCTTCTCCACGTCGAGAGGAGCCAGTTGAGGTGGCTCGGACATCTGTTTAGGATGCCTCCTGGACGCCTCCCTGGTGAGGTGTTCCGGACACGTCCCACCGGGAGGAGGCCCAGAGGAAGACCCAGGACACGCTGGAGGGACTATGTTTCTCGGCTGGCCTGGGAACGCCTCGGGATTCCCCCGGAGGAGCTGGACCAAGTGGCTGGGGAGAGGGAATTCTGGGCCTCCCTACTTAGGCTGCTACCCCCACGACCCGACCCCGGATAAGCGGAAAAAAATGGATGGATGGATGGATGGATAATAGAATATAATGAGATATCAGAGTCAGAGTCGGAGAGATTTATTTGTCATACACACCACATGTGATACATGAGGTGGGACGAAACTATGTACATAGGGTCCCAGTTACATCCACCAAAAACACAAATATTATCTGCTGCGTGTAATTCAGCATCAAGATTTTAGCATTAGTCAGGGTCTTAATTTTTATCCAAATCTGACTGAAATCATGATAATTGATTCCTTTTAACACTTGTTGAATCTCTGCAAAAGCAATCAGTTTTTCTAGAAGGCAGGTTGAAGATAAAGAGGTTACGTGAAAACAAAGCTCTCATCACTAAAAGAAAAAAAAAATCAATTTATCCAAATATGAGCATGGGATGTTTTTTTTTTCCTCTTGCATGTAAACATGAGAGCTTTTCTATGTATTTTTGGTACAATGCTATCTACACCAACTTTGTATTTATCTACAATCCGAAACCCACTTGGCACTCCAAATTTTTATGTTTGGTGTGAAGAGAGACTCATGTAGCCAGCCTCAAGGGGAATGTTGATTTCCACCAACGCTCATAGATTCAGAGTAGCATCTTGCCCCAGAGTCAGTAAAGAGGAGAGGAAAAGTGGGGCGAATGCCAGGAAGACCAGAAACCTAATGTTGATCTGTCATCAGCTGGCTGCAGATCAAAAGAGCAGCCTTGGCAGGCGGAGCAAATAATACACTGGGGCCTCCGCTCTGCACCAAGCTCCAGCTTCTCTGAGGTAGACAAGCACACAAGGGCCTCGCTCCAGGCGAGGAGTGTGTGCATCTGCTTCCCATGAGCGTATGCAAGTGTATTTCAGGAGAGTGGAGAGGAGTGGGCACATCCACGAAGTCTCAAGGCAAAGAGCTGGCACCATGAAAATGTCACCAGAATCTGAGAAGCAGAAAAAGGAAAGCTTGAAGAGAAAAATGGAGAAACTGTGATGAACAGACACACGTGCTTTGAGAGGTGTGGGATATGGAGACGATGGAAAGCAGAGGGAGACTGAGAGGAATGAAATGATAGCACATGGACACATATGATGCAGCCTGTTTTTGTTTCTATTATATACCTTGGCAGTGTCACTGTTTAGCTGCTGAGTAGATTCAAGGACAGGTCTAAATTGCATATTTGTGAATAGTGTTAGCTTTTTTCACTTGTGATTCCAGCAAAGTGGTTGGAAACAAGTTGCACTTTTGTACAATCAGCAAGACAACATGTTGCCGTTAAAAATGAATTGAACCAGTTCAGCTTTCTGATTCGGTGGCATTGCTTTTGGTGTGCTTGTAGAGTCAGGGCTGCATTCTTTTGTCATGGTCAAGTTTATCCCTAACACTTTACATAAGGCAGCCACTAGGTGACCAGACCCTCCATCCCTGATTCAACATGGTCGGTATGCTGTCAGATGGAGATGTGGGGTTCTGCTTTAAACGTTTAAATCAGGAGTGCTGGAATTTCAACATTCACAATGATGTACCAGATTTTTGCACAAATGCTCACTATCACTTTGTGCCTTCAATTTTAAAACAAAAATGGAACTGCTGTAGCCATTTTCTCTACACCTATCCCTTTTTATTGTGATTCTGTTGCCAAGGAATTTTGACCATGTGCTGAAATGGTTAATACCTGAGAGGAAACTGTGAATTATGTCGAGGGGTTTGTATTATCTCAATTATTTTGAGAGAATCTTTATCAAATTTAAGATAGACTTTTTCTCTTTTTTGTTCCATTTAGTTTTTCCTGAAACACCACACTCTCAGGTCTAAAGAGTTGTAGTTGTGCCGTTAACTTTCTCTTGACGGTGGAGCTTCGTTAATATGTCAGCAAATTGTTTTTGGTCTGGATTTTATAATGCATTTTTACAGTCACTGCACAAACATGAAACTGGCAGATTAGTAGTCTCTGTTGAAGAAAGTCATAGGAAGTTAGTTAATTAAGTTCCCAAGTGAACCAAGAATGTGTAGGGACTCATCCATAACATACGCAGGGGCTAAATTAAAACAAATAATTGAAGTTTACCATGCACTGGGATTGTGGTGTTGGCATTGTTTGACACGAGCTAAAGAATGGCTCGGTTTGTGTTTAAGGATCAAGATATACCTTTTTATTCCTCGTCTACATGCAGTTCTTAAGCGCTCTCTCTCTATACAAGGTGGTAAATAATGATATTTCTAAATAGTTTGTTAGGACAATCAAAAAAGATTATTGCATGTGTAATCCCTTTGTGTCTTCTAACTACAGTTTGCAAAACTTTCCTGACAGCAAAGGTAGACAATGTCAGGACAGTTGTTGTAACAAGTTAAATTGTAACACTACTGTCCAACAATGTTCAGTCAGGTCAAATGGACGTTTTTTTTTTGTTTTTTTTTGCTGAGATGTTTCGTCCTTCATCCAAAGGACTTCTTCATTTTGAGGAGCCACCAAACAAACTTACTCCCACAAACAGCACACTCCCATAGTGGGGAAAAAAAACAGTTTGCTGGTGACAAGATGGCCTGTGAATGGTTGTTTGTCTCGTTTGTCTCTGTGTGGCCCTGTGATGGACTTGCGACCCGTCCTGGGTGTACCCCGCCTCTCGCACAGTGATTGCTGGACATGGGCACCAGCGACCCCTGTGACCCGAAAAGGAAGAAGTGGGTAAAAGATAATGGATGGATATATGTTTCTAAACTCCAAGTGCTCTAAAAGAGCACAGAATGTCATGATCTGTGCTCTCTGCCACCTGCCAGTGCTCTTGGCCACGCCCACTTCTCTGCTGCAGAGCAGAGATCATGGCGCACTCCAGCAGGAAGCTTCTCTTGCAGTGTGGGCTGCACAAATGTGCAGCAGGTGCTAAATAATTTAAAATAATTTATTTTATATAAAAATTCCACGCTGATCCATCAATCAGCCAATTGTGTCCGTGAAAAACGAACCGCGAAGTGGCGAGGGACTACTGTACTAGTTTTTGTTGTTGTTTGTTTGTTTTTTGCTGAAGCAGTGGAGCCCCCTTCGCAGGTGGTGCCCTATGCGATCACCTACATTACCTAAACCCAGAGCCAGCCCTGGCCCTGACATAGTTCAATGTTTGGGATGTTTGCTGCTAGTCAGGGTGGATAAAGTCATTGCTAGAAACAGTGCCATGTGTGGGCCAACATTTTTAGAAATTGTTAGATGAAGGATTGTTTACATAAACTGCATTTCTGTGTGGATAAGGCATGGATTGAAATTAAGTATCTGGACTATTCCTGTTATGAACTGTCTGCTGCAAGATCCACACAACCATTTGTTGAATCAAGGTCTTAATGTTCAGCTGCTGTCAGAGTGCAGTTTGCAAATACTAACAACAATGATAAAAAGAGGTTTTAAAAAATGTTGTAACCACTGTTTTCAAGAAGCTTTAATCAAGCCACACGGATGACTACTGCACAGTAACAAGGTTAGAAACAAAAGTTTGAGTATTTTTATTTCAACTTACAAAAGAAGAAATCAGAAAGAACAAGTGTAGAAATGATGTTTCTTTAAAACAGAAATTAAAATCAAGTGACACATTTCACTTGTCTTATTTTCTGTATTTGAGAAAAGGTGATGTGTGCAAGTTGGAAAAAAAGTAACATTTCTGCAGCCCAGAAAGAAACTGTGCAACAGCACATAGTTTTGCCCTACGCTCACCCCTTGTCACTGCTTTAGCAGGATTTTTTATTTTTATTTTTTACAAAAGCCAAGCTGTAAAGGTCAGATGAAGTGCAAAAGCTCAGTGAGGTCAAACTTATACGCACAAAGCAAAAAATGTGAAATCTATGGCAAATGAATGAACTCAAAAGATAGCTTTTTCACTGAAGCAAACAACAGCTTTACATTTTTTTTGTACATTTTACCATTTTTTGAATAAAGCACATTTGTGAAGATGAAAACAATATTTATCTAAAAAATAGGCTGAAACAGTGCAGTAAATATACCCTGTGTTGTAAGATGGGTATGTAATAGGTTATTAAATGTGTTTAGAAGTTGATTGTGTAACTTTTCAAGATTAATTTATGGTTTTAACAGATTTGTGATGCAGTGTTTTCAGATCATATGCCAGTTTTATTTGAAGTTACCCTCACCAAAGTTAAACCTTGCGCTGGTTCTCAGCTGTGCTCAGAGCTGCGTCATCTCAGAGTCAGTGTGTAACACCACGGAGGAGATGAGCTCCTGGTTTCACTCCACCTGCAGAAATGTTTTGGACTCTGTGGCTCCAATAAAATCAAGGCAGCCTAAAACTAGGTCTGTGCCATGGTTAAATGATGAAACATGCTGTCAGACGTGATTGCCGTACAGCTGAGCGCAGGTGGAAAACGGATAAAGTGGAGGTGTTTTTTTCCAAATATTGAAGGACTGCTGGCGTCACGATCAAAGAACTGCAACAGATGCCAAAAGGAAACACTTCATTGATATAATTCTGTCAAACTCTCACGTTCCTTGTGTTTTATTTAAAACTATTGATGCTGCTCTTAATGCTCCACAGAATGTCTGTACTGAGCCCTGTCACCTTGTCTGTGAGACGTTTCTTCAGTTTTTTGTTGAGAAGGCCACTTCCAACAGGGCTCAGATATCCCCTCCATATGACTTTTCAGTCCTCGTTCTCTGCTGTTTTGATTTTTAAACATTTTCAGCCTGTCCCTTTGTTTTTGTTGCAGGAGATTGCTGAACGCTTGAAACCTACTGTTTTTTTCAGATGATGCTGCCTCCTTCATTTATTTGAAGAGGTTTTTCTACCTGTTGGTCCTCTTGATCTTGAGCTGGTTAACAGCAGCTTGTCTTCAAGTGTCATTCCTATACATTTTGAACATGCAGTCATTCAGCCTTTGATTAAGAAAGCGGCTCTAGAGCCTACAGTTATTGCCAGCTACAGACCAATCTTGAAACTACCTTTTCTTTCTAAGATCACAGAGAAAGTAGGTTACACCCAGATGACCTTCTTGAAAAAGCAGAAGAACAATGTTTTAGTAGTTTTATGTTCTGGTTTTAAATCACTACACAGCACTGAATCAAGCCTTTTAAAAGATTTTAATGACACAGTTTTAGCTACTGGAGATGCTGTTGTTCTCATGCTTATAAATTTAACGTCTGTGTTTGACACTGTGGACCATCAGGATTTACTTTCTCGTTTGAAGCAGAGGGTGGGCGTTAGAGCTACAGCACTGGAGTGGTTCAGATTGTATCTGAGTGAGCAAACTTTCTGTGTCACCTATGGTGAACATATGTCCTCCTCTGCTCCTCTCTCATGTGGTGTCCCACAGGGTTCAGTTCTAGGGCCCCGTCATTTTTGTTTTTATTTACTTCTGCTTAGGTCCATTTTTCAAAAGAATGGAATTTCTTTTCACTTGTATGCAGATGATTGTCAAGTGTATGTCTCCCTCAAGAGAAATGACTTGTTGTCCTATTAACCATTACAGAAATGTCTCGAGGACTTAAGACATGGATGGTTCTTAACCTTCTGCCTATGAATAAGAATAAGAAGACTGAGGTTATGTTTTTTTGGAACAACCACTGACACCCTGCATGTAGATCTGCATGTCTTGGCTCAATATACTAAGCCAGTGATCAGGGTGTCAAAGTGCATAAGGATCTTCCATCCATCCATTATCTTTTACCCGTTTCTTCCATTTTGGGTCAAGGCAGTCACTGGTTCCCATGTCCAACAATCACTGTGCAAGGGGCGGGGTACACCCTGGACAGGTTGCAAGTCCGTCACAGGGCCACACAGAGATAAACGAGACAAACAACCATTCACTCTCTCACTCTCACTTAGTGAAAATTTAGAGTTACCAATCAGTCTAACATGCATGTTTTTGGTCTGTGGGAGGAAACCGGAATACCCGGAGAAAACCCACACATGCACGGGGAGAACATGCAAACGCCACCCAGAAAGGCTCCTTGACCAGGATTTTAACCGGGGACCTGCTCACTGAGAGGTCTGGGCAATATACCGAAAATTAACTGACACTGAAATTTTAATCAATTAAAGGGAAACCTGTTGAATTGTGTTAATTGGGTGTCTCTTTAGTAATGGCATTTGTTTTCGTTACATGGGTTACCTGTCTGTGATGCAGCACCATATTATTCTGCATTTCTTTGTATTATTGATGTTTCTGTTGCTGTGGCATCATGATGATGATAATCAAAGTGTGGATAAATTCATGCAGGACATCCGTGAAGGCCTAGGTGTAAAATGCACAGTTGCCACTGTTGTATCTATATTCACAACTCATTAACTTTTGCAGTCAACCTTATTCAAAATGGCTGCTCCAGACAATTGACCTTAGAGAACACTAACAATAACTATTTCTGTCAGTTTTAAAGAGACTGAGCTAAGATTTGGTGTGGTGGTAGCTAAGACTTAATCGCAACACATACTCTGAAGACATATTGTAATGAGACCAGATATATGGTTATTTTTAAAGGTTTGACAAAGGGTTACAAATCTTTTTTGTTTTTTTATGATAATCTTAGTTTAAAACTCGGGCGTAAAATGCTGCAAGCAAAATCCTTTAATTAAATTCTGCTTTTACTTGTTTAGGGAAAATTGTAAAGAATGTCTTGGGTTCTTCCAGAATAATAACTGCATCTTCTACTAATTTTTAATCTTCTAATTTTGCTCACGTCATTCCATTTAGGTAACATATTATTATTAAAGAGGAAAGTGTTGTTCAGTGTCCTTTACTTTTTCACAAGTGGAAGGTAAATTTTTCATCTTCTATTTTTCAATTCAAATCAAAATCCTCGCAGCATCGAATCAACTCAATCGTACTGCTTGGTAAAATGGGAGCAATCATCTTGTTGGTGCAATTATTTTTTGCACTGAAGGAGGCAACGTGTTTCATTCATTATGTGAAAATATGGCCATCGTCAAGGAGCCTCTTGAATTATAATGAAGAAGGCCCCTTGATAACCATGAATTCACCAATTTGGATTCTCATATAACATAATTATATGCATTTCAATGACTAGTTTTGCATTAGAAGCACTTGCATTTTTCTTCTGTTTCAAGGAGATTTCTTGCATGCAATTGAAGGAGTAATTAAATAATTTATCCTTTGATGTTTGCATATATCATGCAGGGCAGAGGAAATTTAAAAAGGTTATTATAAATTGTAGGGCTTTCTTTGTTTCCTTCTTTTAATCTTAGCTGCCTCATAATTCAGAATTTACAACTGTTTGCATAAACCAAAGCCACAACATGAAGAAACTCAACAACTTAGCCATTTTTTTTTTTAGCATTCTGCAACTAAATTTGTGTTTTGGCACTAGTTTATTTAGTGTTTTAAAATATGTACTACTTAACCCCATCTACACAGAAGAGAAAGTTCAGTCATCTAAAGATACATGAACCACAACTTTCAAATTGTGTGCTTTTTCACAATCTTTGCTCTGACCTGGCATAATTACCATTTTAACACAAGACTTTCAAACATGACAGCTATTTTGAAGCAAGTTGTAATATCTTCCTGAGATCAGTTGAATTCATGTGCCTGCATTATGTATGATGTATGTGTGAGAAAGAAAAAGAGAGACACGAGGCGGTAGAGCTCCCTGGCCAAGCTTATATCAACCTTAAATGTAACTAAATGAGTCTTGGGAAAAGAAAGCCTTGTGGCTTTTGAAGAATTAATAAGCCTGTCTCATTTGAATGCGTCTTGTGTAACGAACAGCCTGTGCAAGCCCCAGTTCCACACTTTTCCTGACAGGGCCTTTGATGATAGCTGATAACGTATAGTGACTCCCAGAGAGCCAAGCATCCGACAGTGAGGTAGCATCAGTAGAAACTGGCTGTACTGATCCTGGGCTGATCTCTATTGTCTAGCCTCTCTCCAGATAAGCAGTGCATTAGGTATTCTTGAGACAAAGCTTTGGGGTTGGAATGTACGTCCATTGTCTTGGTCTTCTTGTAGAGGAATTCTTTTCCTTTGATGGAAATCTAATGTTTATTCACCACGTCAGAGTCTGTGTTTTTCTGTTATTCAATTAGTTGCTTGAGTTTATCTTTTACTGTAATTTCCAGAATATTGTGCACACCTGAATATAAGCCTCACCCACTAACTGTAAAAAGAAGAGAAAAAAAAACAGTACCGTATTTTTCACCGTATAAGTCACACCTTTTTAAAATTTTCAAGTCCTGCAACTTATACGCCGAAACGACTAATATACGTTTTTCCCCCATATTTATTATCCGATTTTTGGCTGAGATCTGATGATTTCATTCATTCTGACATGGAAAATATTGAACACTACCATTTTCAGCCACTACAGGGCCCTCGAGCAATATGGCAAGCCAAGTGTCTCATTAATAGGTAAAAGTGGCTATTAATGTGACACTTGGCTTGCCATAGAGCCACCTTTGTCTCGCTCCGGAACTCCTGGAGCAAATATCAAATCAGCTTCATTTTGCTGCGCCGCCCAGGAGAAATGCAGCTGATATGACCATTAAAGTGCATTTATTAAGGAGACGTTCAACTGAGACACACCTTTACTATAATGTCAAGCAAACAAATAATTGTTTTTAGGCGGTTATATTGTTAAATTTCGAAGAACTGCACAGCGAGTCCTCCCTCTGCACGCTCCAGCAGCCGCAAATCGATTTTTGAAATGCAGCTGATTTGACCATCAAAGTGCATTTATTAAGGAAAAGTTCAACCGAGACACACCTTTACTATAATTTTGAGCAAACAAATAATTGTGTTAATCTTGTTAAATTCTTGTTAAAATCCTCCCGTGCACGCTCCCACAGCCGCCATTTGGCAGCCAAATGATTTTCAGCACAACACCAGCCCACGTTTCCGGGTGGTCAGCGTTGACGCATAATAGATGCAACTTATACGGCGAAACGACTTATTTAAGTTATTTTCCACTTTATTAAACATATTTGGACTGATGCAACTTATACGGCGAAGCGACTTATTTAAGTTATTTTCCACTTTATTAAACATATTTGTACTGATGCGACCTATACGACGGTGCGACGTGTACGGCTGCAAGTATGGTACATATATATAGTAAACACTTGTCTATAAGCCACAGGTGTCCATGTTGTAACATGAGCTATTTATACAGACATTTTTTAAAAACTTTTAATTAAATATGTACCGGTAACATACACAAGTACGTACAGTAAATGTTTTTTCTGAACAGTGCTTGTAACACGTCTGGCTAAAATTAAATAAATAAAAACAGTAGCCTACCAGGAAAAGTCATTGATCGCTATCTTCATCTTCCTCCTGTGCACTGAAACCACTAAAGTTGTCTTCTTCATTGTCAGACTTGAACAGCCTCAGAAAAACTTCATCAGACACGTCCTCAGTCTCTCTTTCGTTGACTTGAGCTTGTGCTGTCCTCTTCATCACGCAGCAGTCCAGCCTTTCGAAAACCCGTTGGTGATAGTGGATTTCTTTTACACTGCTCCATGCTGTCAAGATCCACTGGCAGAATTGAGCAAAAGTTGCTCTTCGCATGTGACCAGTTTTGGTAAAAAAATTCTCACCGCTAGGCTAGCTAAGCTAGCTAAGCTAGCTTACACGCAGCAGCTTTATTTCCGTATACAACAGCCAGATCGATCACCTGTAACTTGAAAGCTGCATTATATTCATTTAATGTATTTGTGTGCTTTTCATGATGAGGAAATGTGCATGAAGCGGAAAATGATTGATGTGAAGAATTTAGTGATAGTGTGTTTGATTTAATTCCAAGTTTCATTGGTCCACTTCGACCCGTTCACTAATTGCATTGGTTGATTTTTATTGTTTATTTGTTAACCTTTATTTATACAGGTCCTTCATTGAGTCACGAGGACCCACCCCGCAAGATGGACATGTTTTGGGCAGCTATATGAGCGCCCGGGTAAATGGACTGTACTTATATAGCACCTTTCTATCTTATCAAGACACTCAGAACGCTTTACGCTACAATCTGTGCCTCATTTATCCATTCATACAGCACTCTACTAGATCTCTACAAAGCTAATCGAACAAATCATTGTAAAGAAACTAATAAGCAGTGCTTTAGATCACATTCATACACCGATGGGACATGCATGGGGGGCAGTGAGTGTCTTGCCCAGGGACACTTCAGCATGTGACTGTTGGTGAATTCGAACCCCCAACTCTTGCATTGGAGGACGACTGCTCTAACCACTCAGACACAGTCACCCTCGGTTGTGACGAGGCTAAATGTTTAGGGGTATGAAGCTGGTTAGACCATAAAAATTCATAAATTAGCCGCAACATTGTATAAGCCGCAGTGTTCAAAACGTGTGAAAAAAAAGTTGTGGCTTATAGTCCAGAAATTACGGTAATTTTATTCCTTTTTGGGGGTTTTCTTTAGTTTTATTTTGTCCTTTAGATTCTGCTGTTTTTTCCGGTTAAGTTTAAAACTTTATTATTTTGTTAATTTTGTGTTTATTCTTAGGTTGTGTTTTGGTATTCTGGTTAAGGTCTTGTTCTGTTTATTGTGCCATTCCTGGTTTACCCTCAGTCGGCTTCCTCTGTGTTTTACCAGTCTGCCACCCTCACCTGTCCCCAATCTGTAATCACCCCAGGTGTTCGTTGGTGAGGCTTCATTAGTGTCTCTTTAGTTGCTTGCTTTTCGGTTTGCTTTTTAATTCAGCAATAATCTTTCATGCCGTCAGCGTTCCTTGCTTTTCTCCACAGTGTTCACTGTTTTATCTAGTTTTGTTTTTGCAGAGTTTTTTGGCTGCCTTACCAGCATTTCTTGTTTAACTTAATTAAATAAAGTCTTTTTCAGTTTTACCTTTGAGCTCTTCCTTTTCAGTTTGTATTTGGGTCCAATCCTCCATTCGCACCAACAAACTGACACGCCAGTCTGTCTTCTTTTCACTTGGGTCAGTGTGTAACTTCCTGCATATCTTTTTCATAGTTTCCATAGTGTGACTGAATGTGTAGGTATGGTAAATATTAAAGATAAATAACAAAATTTTAGGAACAAATCCAACCATCACTAGATTAGCCTTTCAATGTTTTTTGCTTTGATTGTTTCAGCTCAACATGAGTATGCACTCATCTTTCATATTCTTACGTTCACTTACAACTGTATTAGAGAAATAACATCCTTTCAGTGTATTTGCAACTTTATACATTTATTATTTATTTATTTAAATTTTTAAACAGGAAAAGATTAAAAGAAATCGTGCTTGGCTCAGCATTTTTGCTGTTTTACAGCAGGTTCTTGTTCTGCAGAACATAAAAAAAACACACAGCTATCCAGCATCACATCACATTAATAGACACACAGACGTACTACATTACAAAATACAAGAATGGCAGCATTAATACAGCAGACACCTAACGGTGATTGCAAAAGAACGTTACACAAAGATAAAATTATCTTTTTGTTCAGTGGATATTTGTCTTGGGCAACAGTTCTACATACATCTTCAGGGGCATTGCTACAGTACAGGTTCATGCTGAAGGCATACATTGTTGTCAACAACAAACTACATAAAATCCATGAAATATGTAAAAAAAAATTAGCAGCAGTATCAAATAATTCCATTAGAGTAACATACACTACCATTACAAACAGCAAAAGAACATGTAGATATACTTAAAAAGATACCTAATTGGTTCCAACGGGTGGTTTCTATACTAAAACAATTCTGTAATGAACTCTTTTTCCCCATTTAAAAATAAAGGAAATGTACCTGGTAGATAATTTACTCCAAACCTCACTCCAGGCCTCATAAAACATGCACAACTCTCATTATAATGGTCATTTTCAGTATAAAAAGGCAATATTCCTCAATTAAAATTGCTAGCAACCGAGAAGCATTGTACGGTGAAATATTAATGAAACAACAAATAATAAAGGCAATCAACACATTTTCTGTAAGATATTAACGTCGATGAAAAGTTACAGCAGGCAATTGCAGGGTGGAGGAATCTGTTTTTTTTTTTCAAGCTTGTTCTGAGTGATGTGAACAGAAGCTTTGCACTTTCACCATATTGTGCACAACTTTTTGATTGCACTCATATTTCTGGTGAATTCCAATGCAGCCTTTTTAAAACTTTAGCCAACTGACATAAAAACACACACACACACACTAAAATGACTATACAACAACACCAGCCTGATCAAGAACGCTCATCAGACTTACTTCCTCAGACGGCTGTGAAGCTCAGTCCTCACCTCCTTCTACAGGTGTGCAGTGGAGAGCATCCTGTGCTCCAGCATCAACGTGTGGCATGGAGGCTGCACAGCTGCAGAAAGAAAAGCTTTGCAGAGAGTGGTGAAGGCTGCACAGAAGATGTTGGAGTCAGCATCCCCACCATCACAGACATCTACACCTCCAGATGCAGGAAGAGGGCCTCCTGCATCACGAAGGACCTCACTCACCCAGCACACACACTTTTTGCCCTGCTCCCCTCAGGAAGGAGGTTGAGGAGCATTAAGTGTAGAACCACTAGACTGAGGAACAGCTTCTACCCTGAAGCTCTTATACTCATGAATATCTAACCAGAATAATCTCTGTGAAAAATCACATCATGTAGCTGCTGATCTGTTTCATGTTGAGGTGTTCATGCGTGCTCATCTGCTCACACAGACTCATGCTCATGTTTGTGCTGCTGTTCGACATAATGTTTTTATGCTATTAGTGCTTAGTTTATTATTTGATGTTTTTCTTAGTTCATATCTTAGATCCTATTACTGTTTTTCTTTTACATTTTATTGTTGGATGTAAATGGGACCCTGTGTACATAATCTCATTCCACCACGTGTACCACATGAGATGCAAATGACAAATAAATCTATCTGAATCTGAATCTCTGAATCATTGTTTGCGATGCATCCCACCGCCACTGTATCGTTTGCAAACTTTATAACGTGACAACCTGGATGGGTAGGTGCACAGTCTTATATGAGCAGAGTGAACAGGAGAGGGCTCAGCACACATCCCTGAGGGGAGCCATTCCTGAGGGTTTTGGTGGAGGAGGAGAAGTGGATGATGGGTGAGGGGTAATGGGTAGTCATTCAGACCAGTCACTGTAGAGCTCTTTGGTACTGGGATGATGGTTGCAGTCTTCAGACGGGTGGGAACTGTTTCCAGGGTGAGTGAGGAGTTAAAGATGTCAGCCAGCACCTTGCAGAGCTGATTGGCACAGTCTTTCAGCACCTTCCCGGGGATGTTGTCTGGGCCAGTTGCTTTGTGGGGATTAATCCTCCTGAAAGGACTCCTCACTTCAGCTGAGGTCACGCTGAGAATATATATATATATATATATATTAGCTTCACTGTTTTCATTCACTTACTGCATGTGACTTGGCACTATTTAAACAAACTGAAGTGAATTGAATTCAGAGTCTGTTTTATTGTAAGCATTTTGAGTATGGCTGCTATCTTCCTTATTGCAAATCCTAGGTAGCATACACATGAAGTTTCCCCGTTTGTCATGTCTTTTTAGTGTCACATTACTGTAGCCTGAGGAAGAAGGAGCTATTAGGGCTATTGTGATAAAAGGCACCATCCAGAATTTTTTGATGAAAGCCGGTGAGTCAGAGGATCATAGATGGGCTGCAACAAACAAAATAATGTGGCAGAGGTGCTACAGGAGCTGGTATGTCACCATGGGCCCGCGCCCTGCAATTTTCTACTCAGCTTCTCTGAAACCTACAGAAAATTACAAGAACCATCAACTGCCTTAGCTGAGGCCAATTTTGTGAATATGGGGTTGATAGGTACCTTCTGCCATTTGAGAGCAGCCACATCTGTCCTTTTTAGATCCTGTCTATCCAGGTTTTTTTAGCACCACTCCCAAATAATGAATGCCACATCCTTTCATATTGCTCGCTGTTTGTGGTAATTACTGCTCTGTGTGTAACATAGAGTAGACAGAGCACATTCCGCATTAAGAGTTTTTCAAAGTCACACTTCTTTGATACGACTTGGCTTTTAGTGGGGCTTTCAAACGCATCAACAGTGTGTGTATTTTGAATAATTGTAGTGACAACTCTGTTTTTGTTTATGACAGCGTTGACTCATGAGCATTTTGTCCTCCAACTACAGATAGTGAATGCATAAAAAAAAGTTAAGGTCTAGTATTCCTTGAAGGAATGCATATGCCAGAGTTTTATGAAACAGACTAAGTTTATCTTGTGTCAACAAATTATGAATTTATAGCCTTTTTTTGTCAACTTTTGACAAAAATGTGACAATCTCTTGCAATATTGTGAGAACTCAAGCTAAGATTATGCACTGTTAATGACTTTTAACTACTAATGGGCGTGGTGGTGCAGAGGCTAGAGAGGGTGGGCCTGTTATCGGAAGGTCGCCGGTTCAACTCCCCGTAAAGCATCATCAAAATGTGGATGGGAAAGGTAAAACACTCATACCTGCCTCCACCCTCATTTGCACCACTCTGGGACCTTGAGCAAGACCCTTAACCCCCACCATCTGCTCCCCTGGGCACCCTAAATGGCAGCTCTCTGCTCCACACAGAGGGCTGTGGTAGCTCGGTGGTCTGTGGTTGCACCAGGAAGAGCAACCTGTGTAAAACCAATCACCTTGTGCGAGTTAGTTTGCTGTGGCGACCCCTGAAGAAGGGAGCAGCCGAAAGAGAGGAAAAAAAAGACTTTCAGCTCTTTTTTCAACAGATTTTAGTTAAATATATGTAAAACTGACAATATTTATGTGTTGGCTAATGCAGCCATCTTGAATTCAACTGACTCAACATTTAATCAGTTATAGACATACATCAAATGATGATTTCCTGCAAACTGAATTAAATTTTGTGCAGTGGCGGATAAAGGATTTTGCTCAAACACACACACACACGAACAATCAGAAGTTGGTTTTTTTTTGTCTTTTTAGCCACAAGGTATTACGATTTATACGCACAAACAGTTTCTTCTCATGAGCTCATACAGTAACTGTAAGGTCTTTGTGTATTAAACTAAAGATTTAAAAGTTGTGTCCAAAATTTTAACATAATCTTGTGAGTTTTCCCTCAAATCTCCAGTTAATATAATGATGCAGTCAGGTTCATCATTTTCTATTTTGTTGAGCTGGTTCTGCCTGAAGTACAACATTGTTGGTACATCAAAACCTACATTTGACAAGAAGCACTGGGGAAAGCTCGCCTGTGACCCTGTTTTTAATATGTTGCTGCAGGCAGTTTTAGTCCTGCAATAACATGCCCTCACATCGGTAACACGGCAAACTGAGGTGAAGGCTAAAAAAAGCAACACGCCAACAAAATGATGTGAGCAAACTAATGGAGGGCAGGAAAAAGAAAAAGCTTTTAAGGATTTTTTTTTTTCTTTTAAATTTACGAATCAAACCTTTTGATTGTCTGCAACTGAATGTTCTCATCTGTTCAGTAAATCCAAAAAAAGTTCAATACAAAAAAAAAAAAAACGTAAATCAAGTTTAGTAAATCAAATTTGTAGTTTTGATTTTTATTCCAATCTCAAAAACAGCAAATTTGACAGGATATAT
>NC_056507.1:7366969-7389600 GCF_014905685.2 Nematolebias whitei
AAAAAGAAACGTTTCGCCCCTCGTCCAAGAGGCTTCGTCAGTCTGAGGCCTAGCCATCTGGTATTACCCAGAAGCCACCCTGACTCTTGTGTTTCAAGCCTGCCTCAGATACCCCTGAAGTCTGGCCTTTTCACTAATGGTTTCAAAAAAGCCTCTTGGACGAGGGGCGAAACGTTTCTTTTTTAACAAAAAAACGAAGTCCAGATGACATGATTCAACCTTTTTTGTTGTTATATACCTGGATGACTGAGAAAACAAACTTTGAGTACATTCAATAGTTATTTCAATTCAATTCAATTCAAAAATACTTTATTAATCTCAGAGGGAAATTATTTGTTGTAGTAACTCGTTATCCTCATTTCATTAAGAGATGTTATAGATGCTGATGGCTGTATGCAGGAAGGATCTCTTGTAAAGATCCATCCCACAGTGGATCCTAATAAACTGGCTGCAGATGCCGTCAGGTCCATCCACCCCGACTTGGCTGACCTCTTGGTTCCCCCGGGCTGTAGGACCATCCAAATGCCAGGCAGAACTCCTCCCAGAGTGATGGCCGCTCCTCCCAGCAGTCTGCCGAGCTCCTCGTCGCTGCGGACAGCCAACTGTCTTGAAAGTTGCATTAATTTCCATTCAGTGGAGATATTTTGCTGAAAGACAGAATTGACTCAGAAATGTTCGTGGCAAAATTAAATGTACTGCACAATATGTAGCGCTGTATGTGTTGGAGATCAATCTTGGCTACTACCACACCAAACTTTAGGTTAGTATATGTAAAAATTGGCAGATATATAGCCATGTTTATGTTTTTTTTAAGGTCAGTTGGCTGTGTCGGCCATTTTAAATTTGGTTCACTCTAAAGTTTAATCAGTTGTGGATATACAATACATCTGATGAATTTGTTCTGCAAATTTCATTCAAATTCGCCCAGTGGTTCATGAGATATTTTTACAAAAGCCCAACACATTAACTTGCACCAACATAGAAAAACATTGTTGTTAGCCTTCGCCTTTTGGCAGCAGCGACAAAAACAAAAACAACCTAGGACAAAGTTGTATTAGTAGCTTTCAATTGAGAGAAATGATAGAAAGATTATTTTCAATTTCCATGCTTCAGGGTTGAGGAATGTAAAGATTAATATGCATAACCCATGTGCTTATGAAATCCCAGATTGGCATTTTAATGCTCCCATTATCTGCTGGGGGAGAAACAGCTCCCCTGTGCAGCTGATCTTGCTGCCTAGTGTGTATCTCCCAGTGCTCAGACTGTCTAAAAAGCTAGAGGGGTAGAAAACAAATCATGAAAAGTGCTTAATTAGTAAATGAAAGAGTGAGTGCTTCAAGAGTCTTTGCTATAGCTACTCAAGGTATTACTTAGAGGAACCACTGATCTGCTGTGCATTCTATCTGAATAGACTCTTTGCAAGAGTTAGCAACTTTAGTAGTCATGTGGGATTTAAAATGTTTTTCCCATTCTCTCCAAGTCAAATGAGCTATTACAAAAGCATGGGCTACAACTGAGGCATTTAACTGCCCAATTAAATTCCAATCGTCTCATAGCTATGGAGCAATTAACCTTTGGTAAATCAATTATCATTGAGTAGGTGATGAAAAAAGTTAGGTCCTAGAGAAGCCATGTCCTGTATTATTAGATACTTCTATGTCAAATAAATGAAAGAAATATGAAGCAGTTTATGTACCCTATTAGCTTAGCTGTGCTAAAGCCCAGCCAGCTCGCCTTGGCCCAAGTAGTGATCAACTGGCACAGAACCATCTCGCATAGATAGCATCGATAAGGAGGAAACAAATGGATGAAAATGGATTCCGCAGAGTGCGGAAAAGTCATGGTGTCAAATCCACTGAGAGCAAGTGTAATGAACAGGATGCAAAACAAGTTAGTAAGATGTTCCACATGGAGCCTTTGGCAGAACCTTGCATCCCACCAGCTGTTTTGTTGGTCATTGAGTGCCATGCTAAGGCACGTGACAGGTTTCCAAGGCAACGCACGGTGAGCCATCAATATCAAACGGAGTACCCATCTTTTGTATTTTCTTCCTTAGACTTATTTTGAAAGCTCAGCAACTTTTTTTGTTCATATCTACTGATACTTTTTGTGTAAAAAATGCTGCGTTGAGTAGTGGATTTGTAACCAGTCATTAGTCATTTTAGTTGTAACTTCAACAATCTGGACAATTCCCATCCTGTTCAGTGTGTTATACCTCCTCATGTACACAAAACAGCTGTTCCAAATATTTATCACGGTTTTGCCGTTACGTTTAGTTTGATGGCCCTGAAGCAACAGCATCACTGTAATAGAGAATACATTTTATCCCATATGGAACCAAGTTTTGCGTTTGTTTTATTTCCTCTTTCTAGCCTTGAAGATAAATGAGAAAATAAGGAAGCCACTGAAGTGTTACACCTACCTTAATGAAAGGATTTAAATGGATACTGGTATTGATTCAGAAGCCCCAGGTGCATACCTGTATGTAAGAGTCATTTCTAGACAAAAGGTTAAGAATGCTGGCACCTTTCCCTTACACTTACCTGAAGAAAACTAAACTAAGCAGTTTATTGACGAGTCATATAACTACTTTGTACATTTTCAGTTGCAATACAGTGATTTTCTTGTAAAATTATAGGAAATCAACTGTTTAATTTTGGGTCATAAAAAAAGTGTTCTTTTGAGAATAATATGGAGTAAAACAATTTCAGTGTGAAGGGATCCAAGTAGGAGCTGGTTTTGAACTTGATCAATAATGATAATGCCCGTTCGTCGATAGGTCCCCCTTTTGGGACAACGTGTTGGAGACGGTTTGTACTTGAGATGCATTGTGGGTGAGATGTCAGAGAATATAATTTCCTGTGTACCACCAACACGCTGGTGATGATATGAGCTGTTAATGAAAAAATCAGTGGAGCTTGTCAACTGTCATCCATCCTAATAAGACGGATAGAATGGTGACAGAAAATGATAAGAGATGAAGAAAAAGAAGAACTGGGAAAAGGCTCATTCAGAACTATTCAAACAAAGAATCTAAAGTTACTTCATGAACATGTTGTGCCAACAAAAATCGTGATATATTGCCTTAATTGGCAGGTATCTTGCAATCTCATCATTTATTGTTTAAACAATATTTTCTTTTTACTTGCTTTCCCATTTTTTCACTGGATCTTAAAGATGCTTTAACTTTGCTATAACCAGATCAAAGGCTAAAATAAATTGTGCAGTACGGTCCCTATGTTGATTATCATCATTGGTGAAGGATCAGAACCATTTTGAACCAATTTCAACTGTTTTTGTTCTGCTAAACGATTTATTTCTTTCATACACACACACACACACACACACACATTTATATGGATGGATGGGATGCTTCGTTCAGGTTTTTTTCTGCCGATCATTGATACCGATCCCATGGATTGGCTGTAAAAAAAAAAAGTTGATTTAGTTAAGATGATAGCTACTTACGTTATCTGGAAAATAGGCACCGTAAAATCACCGTAATTTGGATAAAAACATGTTTGTATTTACTTTTTCAAGACAAAAAATATTTTAAAAAAAACCTTGCAGGCACAATACAGCAACTATTCAGTCAATAGTACAACTGAAAAACATTTACCTGCCATCAGTTCCAGAATCTTTAACAGAATGGAAACATTAAGGCTCGCAACAGGCTAATTAGTGCAGAAAGTCAAATAAATCTCAAAACATAGCTTAAATATATATACCACCGGACCTCTGCAGGCTGCAAAGTTGAACGGTTTTTGTGATCGGCACTGAAAGGCAGTGATTGATATAGGCCGATCACATACATGTCAACCAATCAATCAATCAATGAATCACTCGGCCGATCAATTAGAACATCTCATACATATATACATATATATATATGTATATATATATATATATAAATATATATATATATATATATATTTTTTTTTTTTCCTTCTTCTTTTGGCTGCTCCCTTCGTCAGAGGTCATCACAGCAAACTTTGTCGCACAAAGACTTGGCGATTGTTTTTATGCAGAATGTCCTTCCTGACAGCCACAGATCACCGAGCTACCACAGCCCTCTGTGTGGAGAAGAGAGCTGCTATCTAGATTGCTCGGGGGAGCAGACGTTAAGGGCCTTGCTTAAGGGCCCAGAGAGGGGCAAATGAGGGTGGAGACAGGTGTGGGTGCTTCACCAATCCCACCCACATTTTGATGTTGTCGATACCGGGAGTTGCACTGCCTGGCCAAAAAAAGTTGCCACCTGGATTTAACTAAGCAAATAGGTACGAGCCTCCTATTGGATAATTACTGCATGGGTGATTATCTTTCAGCTGCAACAAGTTATTTAACTCCAACTGGTGCAATGAGTTGCTTCTCATTTCTTAAACAACCGTGTGGAAAGACACATCGCGTGGTCGTGGAAAAGATGTCAGTCTGTTTGAGAAGAGTCAAATCATTGTCATCAAGCAGAGAAAACATCTAAGGAGATTGTAGAAACTACTAAAATTGGGTTAAGAACTGTCCGACGCATTATTAAAAACTGGAAGGATAGAGGAGACCCATCGTCTTCGAGGAAGAAATGTGACCGGAAAAAAATCCTGAATGATCGTGATCGATGATCACTTAAACGTTTGGTGAAATCAAATCATAGAAAAACAACAGGAGCACTCGGGGCTGTGTTTAATAGTGAAAGTAAGAGCATTTCCACATGCACAATGTGACGGGAACTCAAAGAATTGGGACTGAACAGCTGTGTAGCCTTATGAAAACCACTAATCAGTGAGGCTAACCAGAAAAAAAGGCTTTTATTTGCTAGGGAGCATAAAGATTGGACTCTGGAGCAATGGAAGAAGGTCATGTGGTCTGATGAGTCCAGATTGACCCTGTTCCAGAGTGATGGGCACATCAGGGTAAGAAGAGAGGCAGGTGAAGTGATGCACCCATCATGCCTAGGGCCTAGTCATCAATGCAAGATCTTGGTGAAAAATTAATGCAACACTGGATGGAAATAGATCTTGTGATGTTGCAGAAGCTTATCGAAACAATGACACAGAGAATGCATGATGTAATCAGAGCTAAAGGAGGTCAAACGAAATATTAGTGTGTGACCATTTTTTTGGTGGCGACTTTTTTTTGGGGGCCAGGCAGTGTAAATTCAAAAAATAGAAGAGTTTATAATCCTAAAATAAGTGAATATATTTGTAGCAAATGTTTGAATATTTCTCACATTTGGCTGGTGGTGTCAAGTACAGCTATCATGTTATGATGGGTATACTTGTTAAAGGTTGTACAGAGTCAGGGGGCTCACCCTCTTCACATTTATCTCTCTACCTCCCACACTCTTTGTCTCACTGAGTTGTTCTGAATCAAGTGAGGAGACTTTGCTGCCTTGTTCTAACAGGAACAGCACGACTCCTGTCCGCCCTACACCTATACACCCTCATTATTGGCCACCATCTGCCCAACTTTGGCCTCACATCACTTCTTTCCACCCAGCAAGCCCATCAACACTCCGTTCTCACTCTCCTCTAGCACCTTAGCTCAGAGAGCAGGCACAGCTGCCATCTCTATCAGAGTTCCACATTTGTCTTCTTCTGCTTTTGTAATCGCTTCGTCTTCAGTCTTACACGGACAGGTCTGTGTAAGACAACCCACCAGAAACATTGAGCCCAAGAGTAATGTCGACTATTTTATCACGCTATTTTATTCTTTTGTTTTAAAGTCTTATAAGTAAAATATCATGTTGAATAAACTGTCAAAAATCTAAACCCAAATTTGTCTGATGGAGTATAACATTTTGTAATAATTTAAGCTATTATTGACCAAAACATAATGTTTTTTTTAGTAAAATTACTTTATTTCAAATTTGTATTAAAATCAAATGTCTGAACC
Source organism: Nematolebias whitei (assembly GCF_014905685.2). Lineage (NCBI taxonomy): Eukaryota > Metazoa > Chordata > Actinopteri > Cyprinodontiformes > Rivulidae > Nematolebias > Nematolebias whitei. The sequence goes on from NC_056507.1 coordinate 7,372,856, forward strand.
AGGACAAGATTTTATTTGTGAATCAGTCACAATTAGAGCTGTCATTTCTAACCCGAACCCAAATCCGAGGCCTGGACCAACCCAGATTAGGGCCGGTCTGGGCCGTTATGTGATTAATGTGCGGGCCAGTCTCGCGCTTTGATGTGGTTTTAAGAATCATACAGCACAAATGAAAGTAAGAACGCACGATGTAAAATTGTGTTAATCTACTTGTAGAGGAGGAGGCAGGTCCGACCGGCCAGTTTAAAGAGGTTTAAAAAAGTTGCGTTAAGCTCAGATGGATCAGCTGATCACCGGCCGCATGCATCCGCTGACTCGCCGGTTGAAATGGACTTGCGATTTGTCCAGGGTGTACCCCGTCTTTCCCACAGTGACTGCTGGACATGGGCACCAGCGACCCCCCGCTACCCGATAAGGAAGAAGCGGATAAAGATAATGGATGGATGAATCAGCTGATCGCCGGCTGTGTGCATCTCCACACCTGCTCTCATCTGTGGTGAAAGAAGTCGCAGCATCTACAAGCTGAAGCGAGCAGCGCGTTCCGTTACAATAGTCTTGTTCTATATTTTTCCAAATAATTTTGCTCTAAAAATGTTTTTGTTTATTTGTGTAATAGCCTTTCTTTACAGGTGATTTTTTAGGCTATTCGTTTTGTTAATATCCATTTGGTGACTTGTTAATAAAAATAAATCTTATATCTTCCTTTCATTACGTTTTTAAAACTATCACGTCAAACTGATTTGCTTACAGAAGCAGTAAAAGCTTAATTTAAAAAAAAAGTAGCTTTTTTGGGGGGTTCGGCCCTCTAATTACCAGTAATCCGTTGGGTCTGGGTAGAGCTCGGAAAAAAAAAACTATTAGAGCTCGGTCCGGGCCAGATTTATTAGGCCCGAATGCAACTCTAGTCACAGTCCACAGAATTTCATGGTGTCACGAGTGTTTACAGTCAGTTCTCCTACCAGGTCTTGGTTCTGGTGCTCATGTTTTCAAAAACTTTGTCAAGAGAGATCAAAGTTCATGCTCAATAATCCAGGTAAAAAAAATCCAACAAAGTTAAATCAGGTCATCTGGACATTTTATTTATTTTTTTGTTGACATTTCGTCCTTCAGCAACTTTGATGTTTTGAACCACTTTGACTATGGTTGCCTCAGAGGAGTTGACTGGGTATAAGGCGGGCCCCAGAAACCATCTTACCACCAGCAAACTGGTTGGTCCACTATGTGAGTGTGCTGCTTTTGGGACTGAGTTTGTTGTGGCTCCTCGGGCTGATGAAGGACGAAACGTCTCAACAAAAAAGAAACCGTCCAGATGACCTGACTGAACTTTGTTTGATTTGTCAAGAGAGAGCGTTACAGGCAGAGCTGAGAGAGAGTGGCGGACTACAGACACGCTTCTTGACAAAAACAGGATTTTGTGCCTGACACACCAAAGATTGTCAGCTTCAAACTGTTGAGAGAATTACAACTGCCAGTCAATGCTGGGACATAAGCTCAACAAACAGAGCATCAGATCTTGTGTACCGATGAGTGGGGAGATGTTGACACCCTCCTCGTGATAGTGCAGCATGGTTTATTCATGGCGGACTGAGCCGAAGACACGCTTCAACTTTGTCAACAAAAGACAGCATGTAAATGTCAGTGTATTTGAGGGAAAACACTGTAATTATCATTGACTTTGAGCAAACAGGTTGGTGCCAAGACATTTGAGCTTCTACCTCATTATTTGTGAGCTTCCACATGTTTTATGTGCTTTTTTTAAATGTCCAGATGTTTCTGAAGCTATAACACAGTGAAAAGACAGAAGAAAAAAAAATGTCTGTGCATATTTTGTACCAATATTTAACAAATAGTCTTCACAGTCAGCATTTTCTCTTCTAGTTGATGGAAACCCAAATTCAGCTTTTGACCTACTGTATTTGCTCTAAACACAACTCCGTAGTTCACTTTGTTGTCTGTTTTAAATGCCACCAATTAGTGTCAAATCAATGCTGGTAGTTTAACCTATGTGAGCTGGTTAAAAGTAACCTCTCTGCCAGTAAGTGCTTCAGCTGGATTGTTGTTTCTTCTCAAAAAGGTGGTTGGTGTTTGATACCTTCAAAATCAGTTGGAATGTGGCTTTGAGGCCCGTTTGTCACTGAGTGAAATAAGAGAACTGAGACATGATGATAAGTATTAACAGCCAGCTGTCATCCTGATTGGATCATTGCTGCACTTCTCATTTGCAAGAGGAAGCCCAACATCAAGTTAAACTGATTTTCTTTTTCTTTGGCAAGTGTGGCATTAAAGGACCCCCTCTCTTTATGACTTCTGACCTCACTTCAGCTTCAGTGGTGGGCACAGTAAATCAAAAAGTTGGCTTTGCTAATCGCTAATTTGCTAAATAAAAAAAAAATAGCTTTGTTAATGCTAAACAGCTAAACAATTAGCAAACACTAAAGTGCTACATTTTATCAAGCACTGCTGTCAATGACACTGTAAAACTGTCTTAAAGTAAAGATGTGTGAGAGAGTCACATCCCAGAGACAATGTGAGTGTTGCAAAGCATGCTGGGTAGGAATTATGCAATATTTCTGACTGTTTACAATGTTTCTGACTGTTTACAATGTTCCTGAGTGTGAAAATTAGTGTTTCTTGTTATTTTCCTGTTCTGGTTTGACGTTTATGATAAAGTTTCTGTTATTGGGTGTAAACTGACACCATGAGTCAGGGTGTTTGCGGTAGATGTGAGTGGGGTGTTGTCACCAGGTATTACTTAGCTTTACTTGTCAATTCAATTCAATTTAGTTCAGTTTATTTATATAGTGCCAAGTCACATTAGACATTATCTGAGAGCACTGAACAAATACATTCACAGATATTAAAACTCAATTAGTAACATTATTTATCTAAGGTAGGGTAGTATTACCATTCTGTAGTACTGCAGAACTATTAAAAAAAAGGGGGACTTAAATTTACCGGATTTAGATTTAACAGAAGAAGCAAATTCCAATCTGCAGACTCTGTGATCTACACTCATCTCCAGGCCAGCGATCACTCCTTTAGGAATGAAGATGTGCACATCCTGGATAGAGAGGAACAGTGGTTTGAGAGAGGATTAAAGGAAGTCATCTATGTGAAGGTACCTCGCCCATTGTTAAACAAGGGCAGAAGCCTCCATAATCAACTGTCCCCCTCTTACAATGCTGTCATTTGTCATTGATAGTATTACTCAGCCCTCTGTAAATAGCAAGCAGCCATCAGAGCACTAACGATTGGTTTTTAAGTTGATGGTCCTCTTTTTGTATATGAACAACTAGCTTCGACTGTCCTGAGCAAACTGGTTGATCCAATATGAGAAGGTGCTGTTTATAATACTGAAGGACCCTGCATCCTCCATCCAAAGTGTTGAAATTGTCTCTCATTAGCGTTTCGAAAATTGCATCATTTTGTTCGCAGAGCAGCTTCTCCCGCCCCTTCTCGACACGAGGCCTATGCCGAATTTTTCTCACAGGTGTACGCACCAAGTTTTGTGTGATTGGTCAGAAGTTTGTGGGTATGCTTGTCAATGAGGAAATGTGCTTGCTGTACGACACTTCAAGCACACTAAATTAGTCAGTTGGCCAAAAACTCTTGGATGGAGACAACAAAGTCCATGCTCAATAATCCAGGTATACAATCCCACATTTTGCAGTCAGGTCATCTGGACAGTTTCTTAAGAAACTGTCCAGATGACCTGACTGCAAAATGTTAATGCTAATTGGCTTTTCTATGTATGTCAATGTTCCTGTTCAGTGCCCTGAGACAACTTTGTTATGAATTGGCTCTATATAAATAAACTGAATTGAATTGAATTAGTGAGCATGCATCAGGGCATAGTATATCTTTTTTAAGACTCATAAACAATAAGACTTGTGCAGAAAACAAGTTTTTCAAAGAATTGTGAAATCCTGTGAAATGTAGAAAAAGATGATTTGGTGTCCATTTATTTGAAAAGGGAAAAAAAATGTCATTGTTGTTTGTTTGAACAAACCTTTATTAGTGATTTTTGTCACAGAAAACCACAGCTATGCAACAAAGTCTTTGTGAAGAAGAGATGTAATTTGTCAGCTGTCAAAGAGCTGCGTCGTGACGAGTCTCTGCGTCTGGTTGATTCCTCCCCACTTCTGATAACAGCTGCAAAAAGACCTCGCAAGCTAGGGTGTTTTTCCAGGTCAATCAAACTGTATACGAGTCTGTCTTCATGTGATGACTTCCCTTCTTTACGTCTAGTCGGTTTTTTGTGTTTATTTGTTTAAAACATTTGTTTTTTTGAAGGTTGTTTTTGTAAAGTTTAGCAGTAAAATTTAAAAAAGTGTAAAATAAACCTAACAAAGTTGAAGATGACCATTTTATCTCTAAGAGGTAAGCCCAGATGTGCGTTACCTGTTGAGTTCTCACTCCATCAGCTGAAAACTTCCGACCTGCATCCATCACCACAGCCTTAGGTGACCTTGGTCAACAAGCTGACCAGGAACCCTCTGTGAGTTTTAGCCTCAACCTTCCTCCTCACTGTGATCCTGTTGAGGTCTGATTAGCCTATGGAATATAACAAAATTATAAGAGCTTGGCGGTCAGGCATTCGAGCACCGCCTCCAGATAGATGGGAATGCATCCACGGCACCTGCTTTTCAACTCATTTGGGATTTGGGGCTGTAGTTGAGGTATTACTTGAGCTTTGAGATGTTAATCAGCAGCTCCTAGTTGTAGAAAACCACCTTGTTGTCATGGTAAGGCACTTTCAATTCAATTCAACCTTTATTTACACAGGTTAGTGGCATTGAGCTTTGGGGACTCATTGACAAGAGAGACCTGTTTTAAACAAAGAACACAGATGACAACAGTAGACAATCATAAAAAAGCATACAAAATGAAAAGTAAATGGAAAAAAATATAAAAAACTAAACAAAAACAGCTCCATTATAAAGCAATGTAAGACCAAAGAACACAGATAACAAAGAACAAACAAAGAACATGGATGACAACAAAGAACAAGCAAAGAACACAGATGACAACAAAGAACAAACAAAGAACACAGATGCCTGGGCTTTGTTTTCCTCTCCTTATATTGTTATGAGGAAAAATGTGTCTAAATTATAATTTCAACTGCTACAATTTGATAAAACAATCTAAAAGTTTAATCTGACCCTTCAAAATATTCTGACAATCTGGTACAATTATACATCCTATTTTAATCACGTCTAAATTTAAATATATGTTTTAATATACTAATAATAATAATAATAATAATAATAATAATTACCATTATCATTATTGTTGTTGTTGTTGTTGTTGTTGTTGCTGTTGTTGTTGTTATTTAATATATGTTTTATATATGTTTTAATTAATTGGCCAAATCCTTGTGTGTATAAAGCCAAGCATAGATCTAAACATCCATCCATCCATCCATCCATCCATCCATCCATCCATCCATCATCCATTTACACATCCATCCATCCATCCATCCATCCATCCATCCATCCATCCATCCATCCATCCATCCATCCATCTTCTTTACCCTCTTTTTCCTTTTTGAGTCACAGGCGTCCATGTCCAGCAATCACTGTGTGTGAGAGGTGGGGGAGCAATGCCAGGACAGTTAGAAAGACAAACACACAGGCTTATATACATGAACACAAATTAGACAAAGTAAATACACCTGTGAAGAATCACATGTAGCAAGGACAGAGGCTGAGGACCAGGGGGATGAAAAACATCAACACACCACAAGATACCAGGAAACACAAAACCTATAACTTGCACTGAGAATTCTGAGATGTATCTGATTTAACAGTATTTTCTGCAGCATGTAGAATTAAATCCATCCATCCATTATATTTTACCTGCTTGTTCCATTTTGGGTCATGGGGGTCGCTGGTGCCCATGTCCATCAATCACTGTGCGAGGGGCGGGGTACACCCTGGACAGGTCGCAAGTCCATCACAGGGACACATGGAGACAAACGAGACAAACAACCATTCACTCTTTCGCTCACACCTAGAGACAATTTAGAGTTATCAATCAGCCTAACATGCATGTTCTTGGTCTGTGGGAGGAAACCGGAGCACCAGGAGAAAACCCACTAATGCACAGAGAGAACATGCAAACTCCACCCAGAAAGGCTCCTGGACCGGGATTTGAACCGGGGTAACCTGCTCGCTGAGAGGCAGCAGCCTTACCAACTGCTCCACTGTGCTGCCCTGGATCTGAGCATCCTGTTCAAAAGGTTTTGTACTTTAGATAAACTTTAAATTAAAACATTCATTTGGCATCATAAAATGGTTAGTTCTTTCTTCAGATAGTTCTGTTACATTAATATAGCCTTTTTTTGGTTTTAAAAAAATCAGAATAATTTGTTGGTGTGAACTTCAGATCATTTTTTTCATAAATGTTTGATTTGTTTATTGATAAAGTGGATTTGATGGTCCTTTTAGCAACAACACATAAGCAATGTGATGTAAATGTTTTTCACCCTTCTTTGAACATCCTTCTTGTTGCAAATCTTTTTATTAGCAGAAGCAGCTCTTATCCTTTTTTTTTTTTTTTTACTGTGAGTTGTAATTTTGAGCTCATTTCTCATAAAGTGACATTTGCGTTAATGCACTTCAAGGAGAGTTTTGAAGGAAAAGGGAGCAGTGCACAGGGTTAAGTGGATCAATGTTCATTTCTTTAGCCTAGCCAAAGTGCAGATGTCCTATTTAATGTGATGGAGGAATATGACTAAATAATTCAGCTGCCATAGTGTAGTTTTACATTTTCAGTTGGTTACTTTTAATAGCACAAAGGTTGGATTGACAATAGATCTCTTTAAACTGCTTCTGGTATTATTTTTGTTCTATTGGCTGTTAATACCAAACAAAAAATAAAAACAGCTTTTACAATCCACAAAGCTGCAGCCCGCATCAGCTCTCGCTGCAACATCATTTACTATGCGTCACTGTTGACCCGTTGTGTTTATTGTGCGTTTATTTAATGGTCAAAACAGCTTCATTGCACCTGGCAGTGCCATGCATCCATCGCAGCCGAAGCTTCTACCTCTCCAGCGTTCCTCCGCCTGCACCAGCTGAGTGATGCGAGCGCACATGGGAGGACTCGCAGTTGCAGTTCTTAGAAATTTAACAAGATTAACACGTAAAAACAATTATTTGTTTGCTCAACAATGTGTCTCAGTTTAACTTTTCCTTAATAAATGCACTTTAATGGTTAAAACAGCTTAATTTTGCCTGTGTGGTGCCATCCATCCATACATCCAGCTATACATCCATCGTGGCCGGAGCCGCTAGCTCTCCAGCGTTCCTCCGCCTGCACCAGCAGAGAGAAGCGAGTGCGCATGGGAAGACTGGTTGTTGCAGTTCTTAGAGATTTAAAGCGTCACTCAAAAATTGCTTATGAATATGGAGAAAAAAAAAGTATATATGTCACAGGACTGACAAATCTACGCAAAAAACTGCGACTTCTACGCCGGAAAATACGGTAGTAGCAATCAGCAGCGTCAGACAACTTTCTCTGATGTTGTTACAATAGTTTGCACACTGTTGCTCTCATGGCGTGCAGCAGTTCCTTCTTGAAGACCCACCGTGCATTTTATTTCCTTCTACTTTCAGAGACTTTCCTGTCAGGCGGCGCGTAAATGAAAAGTAGAGATTTCACTAAACGTCTGTCTGTGCCCCAACAGTTGAGACTGGTAAAGCAAATTTTCTCCACACCAGGAAAAAAATGTAAAAAAAATAAAAGCTTTTCTCTGCTCCGTCTCAACTCTCAACCCACAACTTCTGTCTTTTCCCTGAGGCGCAAACGTCAGACTTTCTAATGCCAACTCAGTCAGGAGGCATCGCCGCTATTTCCCCTGTGAAAAAGTGTCGGATGGTGATTTCCTGCTTCATGATTTCACGGGAGTGTTGACCATACTGTGTCATACTCTGTCCTACTTTGATAAGTGGGGCATAATAATAAAAACGCCTTTTCAAAAACTAAGGGGAAAAGCTCATTTAAGCTCAAATCGCTCAGCTGGAAGTACAAAAAAAAAAAAAAAGAGTTTAGCTCGCTGAAATAAGTTCCTGACACTGTGTGAATTTTTGTGCATTTGGGTGTGACTGTGCAATAAAATAAAATAAAGAGTCTCAAACTATTTTTACCAACCATCGCAGGCTGAGCTGTGCTGTTACTGAAACTTTTATTTTTCTTGTATTTCTCAGCCAGTGAGGCAAACGACCATCTCTCAGTACCTTTTGCCACTCTTCCTGAACAGAGGGCAGTAACTGCTCACGCACTCACAATCTCAGCTGAGAATAAAACAAGGTGAGAAAATAAAAGTGCATCACAGCGTTGCAATGGGGAGAGTGTGCAAAGTGTGAAAGGACGTTCAATGACATGCCTGACACCTTAAGCATTACCACACTTGTTAAAAATATATAACCTTAATGAAATATTTCTATAGTTTATGGTCCAGTTCAGCAACATTAGCTCTACTGAGGGTAAGAGTTTGAGAGGGAGTGCAGATATTTGACAGTGGTTGAGACAAAATGTTGGAGCAGGAGCTGCTTCCAGAAGCTACTCTGGGATTTGATGGTAATTTGTCATAATTCTTTTTAAGACAAAAATAGAGCAGGGGAAAAAAAAAAGAGGCTTAAATTTATTTATGTACTCTCTTTGATGGTTTATTAGCTGGACTGAAACGCTTTGACTCAATTTAAATGAAATATAAATGTCACGATGACAGCAGAGACCAAGCATAATTTTCCATTTCTGTAGTTATCTCGCAGCAGAATGAAAATTTATGGAATAAATGTCTGTAGGATTAACCACAAGACTTGGCATACATGGTCATGGGAATAAGAAGGTCCACCCGTTTCAATTCTAAGTTTTTACACAGGAAGTATAATCAAAATTATATGTTTTTTACCAGATTCTAAAATTATTCTATTCTCAAGTGTAAAAAAGATGCAACAAATCGTATTATGTTTATTACGAACAAAGACAAAATGGAAAAGCTGTGTGCGAAAAGCTACGTCCACCTCATGATTACATAGTTTATGGAAGCGTTAGCAGCAATAACTTAAAGTAGACTCTTTCTGTAAGACTTTATCAGGCTCTCACATTATTTTGGAGGATTTTTTGGCCCATTTTTGTTTTTACAACATTGTTTCAATTTGAAGTTTGCAGACATTTGTTACTGCACAGCATTCTTAAATGTAGTACAGTATTTCACTGAGCTGGGCCTATAGACAACAAACCACAAACTGCATTTGTAAGGGTTTCCAAAATTTCTTGAAGGGTTCGTGGGGGTTCTCAGTTTCTGAATGGGAGTCGCAGGGCCTCGTTCTTGTGCCACTGGAATTTTTGTGTTTGAAAATTCCGCAATACAACTTTTCTCTAAATGGTTAGAGTTGTTGCGATTGTCTGAAACGTGTCTAAACCCTTATTAAATTTAGTTTCTGTATTCCTGGAGCGCTGGAGCTATAAACGCCTAGCTAATCTTGGCATAATCTTTGCTAGGAGGTTGTGTAAAGTTGCCATTTAGTGTGATTCCAAGTGGAAATGTGTGTATTTTATTGCAATATTGTGTCTCAGTTGTAAGCCCAGAAATCACAGCCCAGTGAGATGGTATCACAAGGTCCCACCAGCATTTCTGTCTGGATAAGGTTCGGGCATTGACTGGACCATTGGTTGGGGAAGGTTTAGGACCCAGAATGGAGACAAGACTTGAAGTTCTCAAGAATAAACAGTTTTAATCACAAAATATAAAATAAAGCGCTGAGGTGACGATCAGGAACTGTTGGAAAGGCTCAGGAAGAACACAAGCGCTGATCAAGGACAGAGATGACATCATACTGATGTGCAGCGTAAGACTGATGGAGGAGCAGAGACACCAAGAAAAGCTAATAATCAAAATGTCAAACACCTGTGGAAACAAAAAGAAACAGGTTAGAGTGGGTGGGACAGGAGCAGGGAAGTGACTAAGAAGAACTGAACTGACGACTCAAACTCAAAGACCCCAAAACACAGAGACAATTAAACTTAAACAAGAGCAAATTAGTCTAAAAAACTTAAATAAAGCAGCCAACAAGCAACCAAAATGCACAGATCCTATTCAGATCCTATCCAGAGGACCAGATTTAACTTTTTTAGATTTTTCTACCTGGATTATTGAGCATGCATCAGGACAGATCCTCATAATTTCTCTTTTAGCATTACCTTTTATTTTGCAAATTATTTTCAATTGGTGGAGTTTCTGCACATTCATTGAGTCAATAATAATGCTAACAAAGATCAGAGCTGACAAGCACTGCTGCGTTTAGCTCTTGTGATGTGTAACATGATGATCTTCATTGATACGTTTAATTTAACATGCACATTGCATTGCATGTTGAGTCCGATTCTTTATTGTCAGTTTCTCTTGCTCTTTGCCTGTAGGGCTACAAACCCTGACTGCATGGTATTTTCCCACATTTCATTTATAGATGTTATGGTGTTCATACAGGCCCAACAATTTGTGTGATTTTTTATTTATTCATTGTTGTTACATTTTCCCTTCACGCAGGCTTGTAACATTTTAGTTTTAACATTACTTGGATTTAATCTACAGTGGTGATTTAATGTTTGTGAAGCGTTTTAACATTTTCTCATATTTTCATTTTTTCAAAGTCAGATCTGATAACACTGACTTAAGTGTAGCTATCTGCCTTAACTGGAAGAAGATTTTTTTTTTTTTTTGTAGAACAGAGTTAATCTGTTTATTAAACATAAAGTCAGAGTCTAAAACCATTTTTAACTGACTGCTTAAGATATGGCTCAAGAGAGTCATGGTTTACAGGAACAGAGAGAGCAGTAGAGCTAGGGTTGAGTCAGAGATTCTTTATTGTCATTCGCACCTCATGTGGTACATGTGGTGGAGTGAAATTATGTCCACAGGGTCCCAGTTACATCCAACAATAAAATGTAAAGGAAAAACAATGATAACGTCTAAGATATGAACTAAGAAAAAACCTCCTTCCTGAGGGGAGTGGGGCAAAAAGTGTGTGTGCTGGGTGAGTGGGGTCCTTCATGATGCAGGTGGCCCTCTTAAACACAATGTCTTCAGTTTTCTGATTGTTGAAACCTAAAAAAATTAAAGCCATCCATGCCTTGATGTCATCAAGATAAACAGAGGATGAATTGTGCATGAACTATTATTATTGGGTTTTAAGGGCAGAGAAATCTGATAATCATCAGCATAACAATTAAACAAAAGACCATGTTTCCTCAGGATGGAGTCCAAAGGGAGCAGATACAGTGAAAAGGGGTCCAAAAATTAAACCCTGTGGAACCCCACAGGAAAGAGCCACTGAAGCAGACTAAATATTACCATCATTAACACAAAAACTCCTGTCACTCAGGCAAGAACGGAAATGTCCTAAAGTAGATAAAGAAAACCCAGTTAAACAAATGAGAAAAATATTATACCTGGTAATTTATTTATTGAGGAAAATGATACAATATTACATTTTTGTAAGTGGCAAAAGTATGTGAACCTTTGCTTTCAGTACCTAGTGTGACCCTCCCTGTTCAGCAGTAACTGCAACTAAACGTTTCTGGTAACTCTTGATCAGTCCTGTACACCAACTTGGAGGAACTTTAGCCCATTCCTCTGTACAGAACATCTTCAACTCTGGATGTTGGTGGTTTCCTCACATTAACTGCTGCTTCAGGTCCTTCCACAACATCTGGATTGGATTAAGGTCAGGACTTGGACTTGGCCATTCCAAAACATGAACTTTATTCTTCTTGAACCGTTCTTTGGTAGAACCACTTGTGCTTAGTGTCATTGTGTTGCTGCATGACCCACCTTCTCTTGATTCAGTTCATGGACAGATGTCCTGAATTTTCCTTCATAATTCTCTGATATAATTCAGAATTCATTGTTCCATCAATGATGGCAAGCTGTCCTGGTCCAGAAGCAGCAAAACGGGTCCAAACCATGATACTACCACCACCATGTTTCACAGATGGGATAATGTTCTTATGCAGGAATGCAGAGTTTTCCTTTCTCCAAACATAACACTTTTCATTAAAACCAAAAAGTTTTATTTTGATCTCATTTGTCTACAAAACATTCTTCCAACAGTCTTCTGGCTTCAACAAAGTCCATGCTCAATAATCCAGGTATACAATCCAACATTTTTCAGTCAGGTCATCTGGACAGTTTCTTGTTTTTGTGCTGAAACGTTTCGCCTTCGGTCCGGAAGGCTTCATCCGTCAAGGAAACACACAACAAAACTGATTCTTCCCCCAACAGCTTACTCCAAAGTGGAACAAACCAGTTCTGCTTGTGATATGATGGTCTCTTTGGAACGCCCCTCCTCCATTGCCGGCCCTCTTCTTTGTTGACAGTCGTGTAAAACTGGTTGAAAACAACAAAGTCCATGCTCAATAATCCAGGTATACAATCCAGCATTTTCCTGTAGTGGCGTCCTCCTTCAACCCTGCCATGACACCATAGTTGTTCAGTGTTCTCCTGATGATGGACTCATGAACATCAACATTAGTCAATGTGAGAGAGGCCTTCAGTTGCTTACAAGATACCCTGGGGTCCTTTGTGACCTTGCTGACTATTCTACACCTTGCTCTTGGAGTGATCTTTGTTGGCCCACCACTCCAGGGAAGGTTAACAATGGTCTTGAATGTTTTCCATTTGTACACAATCTGTCTGACTGTGGATTGGTGGAGTCCAAACTCTTTACAGATGTTCTGTAACCTTTTCCAGTCAGATGAACATCAACAACTCTTTTTCTGACGTCCTCAGAAATCTCCTTTGTTCAGGTCATGATCCACTTCCACAAACATGTTGTGAAGATCAGACTTTGATAGACCCTGTTCTTTAAATCACACTGGGAGTCCACTCACACCTGATCATCATCCCATTGATTGAAAACACCTGAGTCTAATTTCACCTTCAAACTAACTGCTGATCCTAGAGGTTCACATACTTTTGCCACACACAAATATGTAATATTGGATAATTTTCCTCAATAAATAAATGACCAGGTATAATATTTTTTGTCTCATTTGTTTAACTGGGTTCTCTTTATCTACTTTTAGGACTAGTATGAAAATCTGATGATGTTTTAGTTCATATTTATGCAGAAATATAGAAAATTCCAACGTGTTCACAGACTTTCCAGCACTTTCAAGTATTGTCTGATTTTACTTTCAGTAAAATTTAAATACACTTTTTGATCCATTTTCATGTCCTCACTGTGTCCATGTCCTGCGCAATTTTCCCAGAGCAATTTGACCTGTTTTTGCTCTCATTTGGCAACCGTTTCCTTAAAAACTGAGTGATTTGTTGAAAGCGCAGGTCGGACGACTCAACGTGAAGTAAGCAAGCAACCCAAGCACCTGGTAGAACTGAAAATGATTTCTTTTTAAATGCTGTGTAGAATCCTTCCTCTCACCAGGCCCTCATTTCCTTTCACACAGGCAGGCTTCACAAACAGAACAGAGCTTATTAATATTTAACGAGGAAAACACAGAACTTGGAGAACTTTAATCTCAACTCAGTGGTCACCATGCATATTTAATTGGGTCGGCCCTTCTTGTCGGACAGCAGGAAAAGGATAACTTCTGGGACCTGGAGTTTGTGAAAGTGGTTGAGCCTCTCCACCTTGATGAATAAATAAACACATTCAAGCAGGCAGAGACGCAGTCAGCAGGCTTTGAGTCGATAACAAGCAGGTTTGTTTGCTTCTGAAAGCCGTGTTTACAAGCTACCGATTAGTCATGAAATTTGATCCAACTCTCAGCAATTTTCAGTCCATTTGACTCAGCTTGGCTCCGTAGTTTAACCACATTCTGCTTCAACTTGTCCAGGTGGCCGTCTCAGAAAGGGTTTCATCGTGCAATAAAAAAGAAATTAGCTTTTGACTGTGCCGACATTTTGTGATGATGAAGTCCTCGTAAATATTTTTCATCTCAATTTGCGTCACATTTTGTGCAGCCCCCTCGAATAATTTTATTTTCATAAGCTAATATTGACTGCATACACTAGAGTTTGCTCGGTACCTAGGGGTGACGCCAATAAGAAGGCATTCAAAGTTATGCATGCTTTATTTAAACTCTGAAAACAAAATGAATAAGAATGTGCAGCCTCCGTGTGCAACGCGGCTCCAGAGACAATAGGGCTTTGTTGTCTGAGGTCTGCACATCACAAGTGAAATGCCACAATTCTTTTGCATCAAACATTGATAAGTGTTATTGTTTTCAGGAAATCCAATTTGTTCATTGCTTGCATGTCACCAAACAAATAAACAATAATGTTTACCAAATGGCTTTGTTGTACAACATACTGGCTTATTAAAATGGCATCTCATTAGAGGCATCGAGCAGCCGTTTTACATGAGATTAATTGGATTTTTTTTTTTTAAAGCACTTTCTCCTCATTATCATTATGTCTTGCAAATGGATCCAGTGCAAAGCTAATATATATTCATTTTAGAGGGAAGCCTGGAAATTGTTCGAAAATAAGCCTAAGGTGGAGCCGGACTGATGTGCCGACGTAAAATAATAAACTGCAAGAGATTCTATTCTGGAGGTGAGAGCAGCACCGTCCTAGAGTCTGCTTGGGATGAAAACACAACTCCCACCTTCAGGAGATGAATTTGTAGCAGGATGAGCATGATTTTGGATTTATAAATTGCACTAAAAATGTGTTCGCAGTAAACATTCAGCTGCAACTGGTGAACATAATATTTGTGTTTTTGTTTCCCATGCTGCTTGGTAAAAATTTGGATTCAAGGCATCCTCATGGCTACTCCTTGTACTCTAAGGGGCATTAATAATGCACACCAACAAGCTTTTAGTGGATTCTGATTTGCTTTTTCAAAAGGTATGAGGAAATGTGCAACATGCTCTCCCAATAGAGCGGTCTAGTTGCACTTTGATGAAATGAGCAGGGAGGTTTCTCTTCTTTTTCTTTGACATACTATTTTGGATGTGTAATGTGTATATTTCAACATCAGAGAAGCTCACTTGGTTTGAAAGCTTGCCTGAGGCAAATAACTAAACAAAAAGTTTTCCTTTTTACCAAGTTATGGACTTTTTTTTTTTTTTTTACCTGAGGCAAGATGAAACACATCAAAGGCAAAGGGCATCCTTTGTCAGCGTCTCAAGCTTGACAGCAACAGATGCACCGTGAGAGTAATTGCAGACAAGTTTTCTTTTCCTAAGACAAAGAAATCACTGACTATCTAAAAACAAGGGACACACTGCGTCACTGTTGACCTCTAGATGATGCATCTTTTATGAACCACAACAAGGTCATTTGTGCTCTAAAAATAAAAAAAGTAGAACCCTTTTCCTTCCTTAGTCAGTAGTTGAAAATAATTAGTACTGCTCTTTGTATTGTCAAATTAGAATGTCACAAACGTCAAACTAAATTCTATTCAAAAATACTTTATTAATCCCAAATGGAAATTAAATGTTGTTGTAACTCATCATCCTGGTTTCATTAAAGAGTTCTAGATGCTGATGGCTGTGGGCAGGAGGAATCTCTTGTAGTGGTCTGTCTTACAGCGGATCTGAAGAAGACTCTGACTGAAGACACTCTGTTGTATGACAGTCTGATGAAGAGGATGCTGAGGGTTGTCTATAATGTTCTTCATTTTATGAAGAATCCTTCTTTGTACAATCATCTCCAAAGGTTGTAGCAGAGTCCCCAGAACTGAGTCAGCCTTCTTTATGAGCTTGTTGATCTCTTAAATTAAGACTAATGCAAGAAACGTCTAGCATTTTTGGTTGACTGCCGAACTTCTCCGCTCATGGACAGAAAGAATGGTAAATGGACTAAATAGCATCTTTTTATCTAATCAAGATACTCAGAGTCCTTTACAACATAATCTGTGCCCTCATTTACCTCCACACATGCATTCATACTCTACTAGATCTCTACAAAGATAATCTGCATGTTTAGAGACTAATCAGAGCTTTAGACCACATTCATGCACCGATGGGACACACATCAGAGGCAATGAGGGGTCCAGTGTCTTGCCCAGGGACACTTCAGCATGTGACTGCTGGTGGAATCGAACCCACAACTCTCCCATTGGAGGACGACTTCTCTAACCACTTAGCCACAGCTGTTCGAGAAGGAATCTGATCTGGAAAATTTGCCAATAATGCCAATCCTGAGCCACCAGAGCCCTGAGCACAAATTTCACAGAAGAGTTAAATGCTTGTTAATTACATCATAATTGTGTTACAGTTGGTTCGGTGCCTCATTTAGTTCCATCTGATTAAAGCAATAAACTGTCTCTACAGTTTCAAAAACCAACATCACAAAAGAGACAATTAGTAAAAGTTGTTGTGTTAATATGTAGCAGTCAATTTAATTAAAATGTTGGCATTGTTGGGCTTTCTGTATTGTGAGAGACCAGCTTGTTGGAGGCACTGCCTGAAAAAAATGAAGATGAGTGTGATAAGTAAACGTGAGCTTTTCTAATTTAGAGATTATATATATATATATATATATATATATATATATAATTTTATTTGTCCAAAAGATATTTTCCTAGAAACTTTGTTGTTTGTCAGTTTACAATTTGGTAAATTCCACTATCTTCTTTATGATTTGATGTGCTCATTCTATGAAGTGCACTTTGGTTTCAAGAGTGACCAACGGTGCATTCTGATGTACTCTGGCTTTGGAGCTAACCTCTAATCTTTTTGGAAGTTGTTCAGTTTTTTTTTTTTTTTTG
>NC_056507.1:7389700-7422328 GCF_014905685.2 Nematolebias whitei
GGGGGGGGGATTAGCCGTCTCTTCAGTTTATGTTAGACTCCGACTCTTGATGTTTTAAAGTCTCATCTTAAAAAATGTTTGTACTCACTGGATTTGAATGCATCCTGAGGGGTTGGCATTTTTTTAATATTTAAAGTTTTATTTTACATCTTATTGCATTTAAATGTGTAGTTGTTTTACATTTTGTTTGTTTTTATGGTCTCTTGTGTTTGGTTTTTTCTTTTTGCTATTTATTGTTTTGTGTTCAGCACTTTGGCCAATAGCAGTTGATTATAAATGTACTAAATAAATGTAATTTAATTTGATTGTTTCCCTGTCCAAGGAGGCTGGCTACAGTCATGTGGACCTTAACCTTCAGAATATTCTGTGAAGCTATCGTCAAAGGAATATCAATCTGATTGGAGATTATCTTTTAGCCTTTAGTTGTAACATCCAGCTCAAATATTTTCTTAATAACATCCAGAGACAATTCCATCCATAAGCTTCTGTGGTCCATGCTCAGGGTGGTGCACCCCATGATTTTCCATCATTTAAAAAGGCAGAGTGACTGATTATAAGACTGAAGACACCTGTGATACTGGTGATGCAGGGTCCATGTCCCTAAGGACATATTCGTTTCTAGGTTATCTAGGGCCAATCTTATTACTTTATTTCATTAACATAAGCTTAATGCACATGATTTTTATTGCACATTAACATAAACTACACAGGTTGTGTGACAGGTTATTGGACAGGTAGTAACATTGAGATGAATTGAATTATGATGTTAAGGTAGTGATATACATGATACAGCCGCATAGTGCTATGTTATTGTCAATTGTTCAGTGTTATTATCAAGAGTTAAAATAATCTGACAGCTTGTGGGTAATAACTGTCTTTAAGTCTTTTTGAACGCGATGAACTCCTGTATCGTCTGCCTGAGGATTGTAGATGGAAGAGTCCTCGTGCTGGGTGGGTGTGGTCCTTAATGATGCTGCATGCTTTTCTCAGACATCGGCTGTGGTAGATGTCCTGGATGTCATCCCTGTGTCCATTACATCTGAAACAAACCCAAAGCAAATTCTAATAAAGTTTTATTTAAATATCAAGTGGAGCATTAAGGCCAGTCATAATGCTCTGTTTGTGAAAGTAAATCTGTTGGGCCTCACTTTGACACTCAGACAATAATCCTGAGTGCCACAATACCAGATAGGACAAGGGGGAAAGAAAGATGTCCTGGATGGTGTGGAGACTGCTACCAGTGATGTCCTCTACTGTTTGCACTACCTGTAATGCTTTCTGGCTCTGACTGGTGCAGTTCCCATACCACCCTGTGATGCAGCCTATCAGCAGAGTGATGCACCTAGAGAAGTTTGTGAGGATGCTGGTGTTAGTACCAAACTTTCTTAGTCTTCTTAGGAAGTATAGTCTTTGTCGGGCTTTCTTTTGTGTGTGTGTGAGAAAAGAAGTCTCAAATTTGGACAAATTTCC
Source organism: Nematolebias whitei (assembly GCF_014905685.2). Taxonomy (NCBI): domain Eukaryota; kingdom Metazoa; phylum Chordata; class Actinopteri; order Cyprinodontiformes; family Rivulidae; genus Nematolebias; species Nematolebias whitei. The sequence goes on from NC_056507.1 coordinate 7,391,171, forward strand.
TCCACAACAATGTAATAGACTGATGAGGTCATAAAGAAGACAATTACTTCAAGTTATTGCTGCTAAAAGGGCTTTTACAAGCTGCTGAATAATGGAGTGGACTTAGATTTTCACACGCTGCCTTTGCATTTTGGTTTGTTCAATGAAATTTACAAAATGTAATATGTCGTGGGTTGTTCATCGCACTTGAGCTTGAATTTATCAGATTTTAAGACCTAGTACGTAGTTATGCAAATGTTTCCTGCCTCATAGTACATCAGCAGGAGACATAAAAGAAACAAAACTGTTACTCTACAAAGTGAAGCTCTTGGACAGGCGCTTCGGCCTTCAGACAAACTGTGTTGTGGAGCAGAAATTTCACAATTTATCCACAATTTTGTCAGAGAACATTTTGCAGCAGTTAAACCGGAGTGACAAATGACTCTGCTGCAGCGTTAATAAAAGGTTACAGAACGGGAATTTAGTTTTCTGAGGATCTGTGAGCTCATTTCTGTCATCACAAATACCACTGTGTTTTGCATAACCACGTTGTTAAACTATTAGTCTGATGACGGAAAACTCAAGGTCTGCTTAGTGACCACAGGAAATTACTAAACACCCAGCAACGTTGAAGCTGCATAAACATGTTTGTTAAAGTTGATTAACTATGGATGTAAGTCCCTGAATAACTAAAATGCATCGCGTATTCTGGGCGTCTCATGGGAGGTGGGACATGATCTGCACACTCTGCCTAGATGTACAAACAACAGGCTGAATTTTTTCATTTTGTGTTGTGTGGAGAAAAAATTTAATCGCAATATGTTAAAAATGTCTCTCTTCTGAATCCTACTGCATCTTCAACATGCTGTAAGCTAATTTATCTTATGTCTATTACTGTGATGCCAATAATTTTCCTGAATGGGCCTTTTTATCTATGAAAGTTTTGTTTTTGATTACAAAGGAGAAGCTCGGCAGGGCCTGCCAAGTCAGGGGATATTGGAGATAAATGTCTTTTAGTGATTGGCCCCCCACTCAGCCTTCATCAAATATTCATGATCAAGACCAGGGAAAATCCAGAGGATGCAGAGATAATGGATATTCTCACATCAGTCTAGCACTGGGATATGTAGTCAATGGATCAGCAGAGTGCTGCCTAAGGAGAACTGCTATTCGAGGCTGGTGGAACAGGAAACGGGCTGATCCACTGAGGTACTGTTCATCGCAATTTCTACTTGTTTCTCATTCTTCCCCCATAAGAGGAAAGTGCATGTGATCTCTAGGATAAGAAAGTTGCTTTTGAATTATAAATCCTTTACAGATTATGAATGTTTCAATTTAAACAGTGAACAACTCTGCAGTTCACTACAAGTTGTAAATACAGCAACGGATGATGGTTCTTTTAGTTTCAATTGCTCTGTTTCCTGAATTCGTACATGAAAATATATATTTTTTGACTAACCATAGTGCTGTAACTATCTACCTAATTTTTTTTTTCATTGTTCCCTTTCTCACTCATTTGTGAGACAGGGAAAGTGTTGAGAAAACGTTACAAACCAGTGTCGATATTTTCTTAAAGTGTAGTTTACAACACTTTCCTTGAACATGACTTCACATCCCAACTAAATTGGTTTGGGATTTTGAAATTATCCATGTGCTGATGAAAAATATATCCATTCTGATTCAAGTTTTGCATGAGAATACAGACTTGTAGGGATTCTCATCAACAAGATAATCCTGATGTTTCCGAGTGATACATTTACTGAAAACAAAGGAAACTACAGAAAAACTAATGCCTTGAACGCACTGCACCATGGCTACTTTTAAATTGTGTGTTTGTACCTGATAGATTTAAATGAGTCAAAACAAACTGGTTTTAAATTGCTCTTATTATTCCAGATAATGTGAACGCTGCTATCCGAACCCATATACACACAAATAGACTGAAGCACCTTGAACAGAGCGGCTTGGTTAGTTTAGAAACACTATTTTTACTTGAATGAAACCACAAAGTCATGCAATCGTTTAATATTTTATTTCACGTTTCCTTTTTCTTCTGAGGCGTATTTTAGAAGAAGTGCTTTAGAAGTACTTTGTTGCTCTTTAGAGGTCAATGCTGCTATAAGAACGATTCTTTTTCCCATATGTTTCTGTTAGTTTGTGCATTAGAGGAGCCCCATCGCTCTTTGAATGTTTTCTTTGAATATTTCCAAATGTTACTGTTTTAAATCTTTCCTGTAATGCCGTCACTATATTAACCATACATGGGTAAGAAGTGGAGCCTGGACCATTTTTGTATGGCCCTTGATGTCCACGGATGGAAACAAAAGAAAAATATCAATAAAACACAACACAAAACAATGTCTAAATTTAGCACAAGACCTAAATTTAATGATTCTTAATTAAAGCAACTTATTCACCAAATTAGTAATGAAAGTATCTCCGTTTCAGACTAGATGGCGAATCTTAATTGTTTTAAAGTAGGCAAATGCTCCATTGCAGTCTACCTCTGTTGCTGCTCTAACTTTAGGAAGCTAATCTGAGAAGGGCTCAAAACATGACAACTCTTGTGACTGGTTTTTTTTTTTTTTTTTAGAGATTTTCTCAGAAATGTTTTTGAACATGCTTAAAACTCAAGCAAAAATATTGTGAGCCTTTGCAATTCACGCAAGGAAATTTATAACACCCACGACTGTTTTACAAGATTTTGGAGACTCCCTTACAAATGCCATTTGCTGACTAGTCACCAAAAGTTGCAGTCCAATGAGATAATACCTAAATGTCTGAGATTATTCTGAAAGAACTGCTATAACTTCAAGTGTCAGGTCATAAATATTTGATCTGCAAGGGAGTAACAAGAATAACATTTATTATAATTTGAAAAATAAGAAAACGCTCTTAGATAAGGTCAAGTCAAGGTCAAAGTGTCTTTATTGTCATTCACATCACATGTGGTGCAAGAGGTGGAATGGAACTATGTACACAGGGTCCCAGTTACAGCCAACAAAAATACAAATTGTAAAGAAAAACAGTAGTAATATCTAAGACGTAAATTAAGAAATACGCTAAACTAAGAATATACTAAACACTAATAGTAAAAAACAATGCGCCAAACAGCCGCATAAATATAAATAAATAACATAAATAACCAGTTTAACTTACGTAAAATATTTTTCCTATTCAACATGTGGCTCTTTGGTTGTTCTAGGACAAAATGTTACCCATCCTTGATTGGCTGGTCAATTAGCGGACCAACTAACTGGACAGTATTTGCTGCAACAAATGCTACAGCTTGCTCACTGTAGTCCACTATTAAATGATTTTAGATGAAAATGCTATTAGATGTATATAATTTTAAATGTCCACGCTTGATATTTTTTGTTCATTAAATGTTTATTTAAGTTAAGTACTTAGCCTATTTTTCAGTCAATATATGCAACATAGAAGCACCATCACCCTTTGCCTAACAAGTACATTTAATGTTTGAAAAGCTTTATACGTATTATTTATCCTTAGGATAGATTATTATAAATCTGTGTAAAGGACAAACCCAAGACTACTCATAAACCAAAGGTTATATCTCTACCAAATCAATTACTGATGTGACCAAAAATAAGTGCCGTTTATGTTTGCTCTTCTGATTTGCACACATGGCAGAAAGTACAAAATACTGTATTTAGATAGTATTGCTTGAAACAACCAATATCTTGCCTTTTTTAAATTATACTAACAGTTCTTGTCCTTTGAATGAAGTATGAGTCAGCACCTTTGAAATTTACCGGAGTGCTCACTCTCTTCTTGACCGAAAAGCTTCGTCCCTAAGAGTACCTCAATGTATGCACAGTCATACTGGTTGAAACTGGGCCATCTTATTGTGTCTCCAGTCTTTATTTAAAGACGGAGGCTTTTGAAAAGCCTGCCTGTGCCTCAACCTCCCCTTAACTAAATGTGTAGAGGGAAGATAGTGTTTTCTCATGTTATCTGCCACCAGCTTCTTGCCCCTTTCAGCCATTTTCTCATTTCACAGATTTGACCAGGAGGTGACCTTGACTTTTTAAGTGCTTTTAAGGAAAAGTCAAGTCTCCTCAACATTTCTCATCTTCCAAATGGAGACGGGAAAAGGGGAGAAATGGGAGAGGGATTTTCTTTCAGGCCAATTCTTTAGTGGCTATTTCTCTGATGTATCATCCATTCTTTTCCTTGCCTGTAGCCACTGTTGCACTTCTTTTTATTAAGAGTAGCAAAGATGATCATGACAGGATGTTGACTGCTTATTCACAGTGATCTTTGTTTATAATGTAGAAAGTAGCCTTAGGGGAGCAGTGTAGCAGCATATGTTTATGACATATGACAGTGGGCTGTCAGGGAGTACACAAAAACACAGTCCATTTACTCGTTATGATGTAATAAGAAACAAATTGAATATTTTGGCCCTAGAGAGTCATTGACGAACTACAAATACTAAGCATCTTGTCTCCATTGTAGGTAATAATGACAATTACTGGCCACATCTTCACAACACACATGGGATATGGAGGTGAAATGGAGACCAGATGCATGTGTTTGCATGTTTACCAGACGTGTAAACACACCAAGTGTACCGGTACTTTAACACGGAAACATGCAGGCATTATCACAGCTCTCCATCAGCATCACTCCCAAGTGAACCTCTGGCAGAGCACTAATCTGGGTCAATGTGCTAACTGCTTAGAAGGGCCTGGGAGAAGCCGATTGCATTCGTGTCCCACATTTATTCATACTCATTATGGATGCACAGTTGGAAAGGCCCTTATGTACCCTGAACCTTTTAAAGTAACACACTGTACTTAAAGTATTGGTAACCATTGCAGCATTATTCACTTTGAGACATAATGGACTGCGACTGGATGATGATTTCAATAGTTTATTTTGTTTTTTGTTTTTTTTTCTTTCGGCTTTCAAGGTTATTGCTAATACCCATTAGGCATTCTCAAAGGTTAAACAAAACAGGAGCTATACCTGTAGGTAAAAAGTTACATAGAACGTTCCTGGAATTTCACCAATGACATCTGTTCCATTCCTAAGAACTAATCTGTAGTGCACCAATATCAATCAATAACTATTTCACAAATGTTGGTTTGAGAGAGGAGTAAAGAAAGTCATCTTTGTGAAGAGAACCCATCCATTATTAAACAGGGATGGAGGCCTCCATGTTCAACTGTCACCCTCTTACAATGCTGTTAATGCCAGTATCACTCAGCCATTTTTAAATAGCAAGCGGCCATCAGGGCACTAACTTGTTAGTCTGCTGTTCGTTCTTTTACATGCGAACAACTAATTTGGGCTGTCACCAGCAAACTGGTTGATCCACTATGAGAAGGTACTGCTTATAAGACTGAGTTTGCTTGCAGCTCCTCAAACTGAAGAAGTCTTTTGGACAAAAGACAAAACATTTCAACAAAGAAGAATCCATCCAGAGAATCTGACTCAACCTTGTTAGATTTGCCTGGATGCACTTGAAACTGCAGGTTTGTGTGGGACGACACTTAACCTGGCCTGGATTCCACCACACGTTTCCTGCTTCTGCTTTCTTTCTTGTGTCCTATGTTCTCCAGTTGTCACCTACTCATAATATGGTATTTTGAGCAAGTACTCTCTTTAGGTATAGTGTTAGTCTCTCAGTGGGCTTATAGTACAAAATGATCTTAACTGTAGAATTACCCTTCTTTTGTAAATCCAATTAATAGTTATGCTATATGGCTAGTGCCAAGCTGCTGCATCTGGGGTGTTGCCATCTTGTACATTTGACTTTTGACCTAACTGGTAGTCCGAATTCAGCCAAGCCCAAAGTATAGCTTGCAATATTCATCGCATGATTGCAGTGAGAGTTAAATTTGTAGGTAGTCTATAAGCAATAGTTTATTTTGTGCCTTTTTAGTTGATTATCTGGACCACATGTGCATGTTTCATTCTGCGTGGTGGAAAACTTTTTTAAAAGAAACATCACAGCATCAGCCATTTTTCTAATTGAAAATAAATGTTCTTTTCACATACTTGAAATATTTGTTCATTTTAAAACCTAGCTTGGTTACTGACACTAAAGCTAATTATAGTATTGTTTAAACGAGGCTACTAATGTTAATTTTGTTATTGCCAATGCTACTAAAGCTTATTTTGATAATGCTGTTTTCTTAATATTAGTACTGATTCTACTAATGCCAATTTACTTAATATTTATTCCACTATTCCTTATTCTGTTAATACAACTACTACTACTATTACCTCTAGTATTACTACTATACTACTGATACTAATTATAATAATTTTAATGCTAAAACTACTAAAGCTAGATCTACAAATGCATATTTTTGCTAGTAATATTGTTTTTTTCTAATGTATACTTCTATAGCTTATAGTGGTTCTAGGAATGAGAATTCTGGTAATGCTAGTTTTGCTATTAACAGTACTGCTAATGTTTACAGTTGTACTGTTTCTGCTAATACTGCAAATTATCAATTGCTAGTTTTACCAGTGGTAGTTTAAATAATGCTAATTCTTCTAAAGTGATGAACTTGCAACATGTCCAGGGTGTACCCCACCTCTCACACAGTGATTGCTAAATAAGGGCAGCAGTGACCCTTGTGACTCTCGTGAGCCACTATCCTTCATGTTTTAGTTCTTTCCTGGCTTTTTAGCTGGTCTTTAAGTTCTGCAATAGTCTTTTTATTACTTATTCATTCAAATCAAGTGTGTAGGAGCAAAAAAAACATCCAAAGCATGATGTTGCCCCAGAGGTAAGAAGGTTCTAGTCATGGAGAAAACCAGAGGTTCAGCTAGACTCTTCCCCCTCAGAAGGAGGTAAAATAATAAAGAATCGGGGAAAAAAATACAGACTTACATAGACATGGAAGATTTGCACATATTTTTGAGTCTCCTCATTTATGTCATGGGGTTACTGTCAAGTATCTAGAATTACTGGAAACAAAACCACATTTTGTCTGTCCCTCTTACACCCAAAATAACGACAAGCATCACATTCAAATATCTATTTTTACCAATTACCAGTGTGATTCTAAACAGGACATTGAAAACAAACAACAACAACAAACAGGGGAACAGCAGGTCATGACAAATTGTTTTGAGTCAGGCCTCTTTATGAAGGTGCCCTCAGTGCCTGCCTGACCTTTTAACACCAGTGAAAGGAGCTGGCTGTGGATAAAAGAACTGTGGACACCAGTGCAGAAACCAGAATGATTCAATATACAAAAGATAAGCTTACAAAATAGGGAATAAATCTTTTGTGTTGGCTGACTCGAGCAGTGGCTACGTCCTCAGGCTTAATATCTGCACTGTGATGTGCCCCTCTGCCATGTTTTGATCAGAAACTGCTTTTTTGAATGTAAAATGATTGGTAGCATTTTATTAGGACACCTCGTTGTTTTGTTAAAATACATGGCAGCAACACCGTGTCTTTTAATGTAAAAAGTGTATAAAAGCTAGTTGTTAAACATGTTAAATTTACAGTTTTGCATTCTAAGTTGTAAAATGGATTGTAGTGAATGTTTAGCTTTTTTTGAGTGAATTTAGACCTATGGTGTAAATGCAGTGGGTCAAAAGGAAAATGCAAATGGAATTTCTCACATGAGGTTGTGATGAACAAAATGATCCCAAACATGGCAGGTTAAACATTTTTATGGTAAAATATTGATATCTGTTTAAATCAATTCTGGGGACATCTCTAAAAAATTGACAGGGCATTCAAATTACCTCCTTTTCATTGATTTTAATATTAACTTTTTGGGGAACAGGATTTTGGTACCTTGTTCACGAATGAGGGAAAAATGGAGCGTGAGATCGATAGGCAATGACCGATAGGTGCAGCGTCTGCAGTGAAGCAGGCGCTGTACAGGTCTGTCGTGGTGAAGAGAGAGCTGAGTCAAAAGGCGAAGCTCTCAATTTACCGATCGATCTACGTTCCTACCCTCATCTATGGTCATGAGCTTTGGGTTGTGACCGAAAGAACGAGATCTCGGATACAAGCGGCCGAAATGAGTTTTCTCCACAGGGTGTCTGGGCTCTCCCTTAGAGATAGGGTGAGAAGTTCGATCATCCGGGAGGGACTCAGAGTAGAGCCGCTGCTTCTCCACGTCGAGAGGAGCCAGTTGAGGTGGCTCGGGCATCTGGTTAGAATGCCTCCTGGACGCCTCCCTGGTGAGGTGTTCCGGACACGTCCCACCAGGAGGAGACCCAGAGGAAGACCCAGGACACGCTGGAGGGACTATGTTTCTCGGCTGGCCTGGGAACGCCTCGGGATTCCCCCGGAAGAGCTGGCCCAAGTGGCTGGGGAGAGGGAAGTCTGGGCCTTCCTACTTAGGCTGCTACCCCCGCGACCCGACCCCCGTTAAGCGGAAGAAAATGGATGGATGGATGGATTTTGGTACCCACAAAGATTTTGGTTCCCACACTGTGAGAGTGCTGTCAGGCATTGGTTCCCCCAACATGATAAAACAACGCACACACACACAAAGAAGTTTGTTTTGCTATCTTCATGGGGACTTTTCAATGACTTCTATCCATTTTTCATTCATTTCTATAGCCTAACCCTGCCCCTTACCCTAAACCTAACCATCACAGTACATACCTGTCTTTGCGTGAGTGCAGCTACAGCGTGCACTTTCAGGACATTATTACCTGCAGTGTTCCCTCAGTGCGGACTGAACTAGGCAAAAGGGTCTTCTCCTACTTCGCTCCTGTTTCCTGGAATATCTTGCAAAAAGCTCTTGACCTTGACCTCTCTAAGTGGCTTTAAGAATCCGTTGGACTCCTGGCAGGGACCAGTGCAGACATGTTCCTCTTTGTAGTTTTCTACATTTGCTTTATGATCTAGCTGTTTTTGCTATTTTTGCCATCTTATTTTAATTTTTAAAAAAAATCTGTATGCCTCTTTTATGATTGTCCATTGTTGTCATCATTCATTGTTGAAATCAGGTCTCTCTTGTAAATGAGTCCTCGAGGGTCAATGGGATTAACCGGTCTAAATAAAGGTTGATTGAATACCTAACCCTAAACCCAGGGGCGCAACTACATATTTTTGAGGTGGATGCGAACACATCATCGGCGCCCCCCCCACCCGCTCCTTTTTACTTGCCGCCTCATACAGCTTAGTCATGCACTTAGAAAATACAGTAGTAATATTACAGATTTTTTTAATGTTACATATTATATCAGGTGATCATTTCAATCATAAACAAATAAGAAGTTTTATAAAGTACAAATATATAACAGTAGTGGTACTCAGTCAGTGCTCAACATTTTATGTAGCGGAAATATGACATCTTAACAGCCTGGAGTCCATGTCAGAGTTTTAACATTTATGACATTTAAACTGTTACATTCCGTGACTTTGCATTTGCCCATTTGTCAAGTATAACATCAAATGAAATAGACCGTGCCACACTGTTTTCAATAGAGATCACTGCTAACTGGGACAAGCGATCATTGCTCATATTTGAACGAAGGTATGTTTTGATGAGCTTCAGCTTGCTAAATGATCTCTCTGCAGATGCAACTGTCAGAGGCATGGTTAAGAATACTCTAAGGGCTACTGTCAAATTTGGAAATACCAAATCAAGGTCCTCTTGAATTAGGAAATTTAACTTTTCTAGAGCCTTGTAACCCTTCAGTAGACGGCTTGCTGGGTATATTTCTTGAATGATATCTCTTGAAACATCACAAGTGGTCAGGGCATATGTGGTCACTGATTCCTCCAGCTCAGCTTTTGTCATGTGCTCCATTTTAGTGATGAATTTAAATTTCTCAGACACAAGTTGAAAATTGGAAAACCTCTCAGACAGCTCTTGGAGGAGTGTGTCAACAATAACATTGAAAACCATGCACCTGAAGTGCCTTGTGGGTTCCTTTTCATGATGACCAGTGCATGAATTGTCATCTGGGAAATTCTTTTGCTTCCTAAGTCGTTTCTCTTTGAACTTAGGAGAAGCATCCATTTCGATGGCTATTTTGCTTGCAATGTCAAGTGACTTCTGAAAGCCCTCTTCTCTATATTTGAGCAAAAACTCTTTCAGAGACTCGATTAGCCTAATGGCTGTGTCCATTGACACATCTGCTGCTTGTAGTGCCTTGCTTGCAAAGTTGATCTCACATAATAAGGCATACCAAATTATGAGGCACACAAGGAACTCCATACTGACAATCTCATCAGATAGTGATTTTGCCTCTGAGACAATCTTGCTGTCTCCTGCCACTTCTCCAAGCTTTTGTAGTGCATCTAAAATTCCCCCCATCTGGAAACGTATAGCTTTGACAGAGTCTAGCTTTGCCTCCCACCGGGTGTCACTCAGAGGCTTCAGTGTGATGTCGACAAACTCTGTGAGAATGTCCCACCTCTTCACAGAAGACGAAAAGATTGTGTACAATCTTTGAACAGTGCCAAAAAAAGTGAGACACTCTCTGCTAGATGAGGCTGCATCACATAACAAAAGGTTCAGGCTGTGGCTGCAGCAGGGGATGAATAAAGCCTCTGGACATCTCTGTTGTATTAAAGCTTGAACACCCTTGTTTATTCCCCTCATATTAGAGCCATTGTCATAACTTTGCCCTCTACAATTAGCCAAATCCAACCCCAGACTCTCCAGAACCCCTGTTAGTGTATCTGTGAGGCCTTTCCCAGTTGTGTCCTTCACAGCAGTGAACCCCACAAAAGACTCTGCAATAGTGACTTTTTTCTTCTCATCAGTATCAATATATCGAATACTGACTGAGGCCTGCTCTTGCTTTGAAATATCAGGTGTGCAGTCCAGTTCCACTGCAAAGTACTTAGAGGCTTTGATCTGGGCAGATATTTTACCCAAAACACACTCTGATATTGAATCTAAAAATTCATTCTGAGTGCACCATGTCAGATATCCAGTGGTTTGTTTGGAGGCTGCCTTTCTAAGATGTTCTGCCAGTGTGACATCATATCGTGCAATGAGCTCAAGGATTCCCAGAAAATTTCCATTTTTAGGATTTCCTAACTGAGAATTTTTCCCCCTTAGTGGCAAGTTTCTCTCTGCAAGGAAGAGTATGCAGTCAATAACTCGAGTCAACACACTTCTCCAGTATGCTTTTTCAGCTGCCATGGTTCTCTGCAGTTCACTATCAATAGTCTTACCTAGGCGTAAGCGAGATATCATTTCTTTCCACATCAGATAAGCATTTATGTGAGAACTACTGGTTTCATGGTGCTTCAGTGTTTTTGAAAGACATCGCCAGTTACTGTACCCTGCCACAAGGCATGTATCAGAAACTTTAGCTTCACCAAAAAGCTTACACGCAAAACAATAGACTCTGCTGGTATTTTTGGAATACAGTAACCAATCTCGTTCAACTTTCTCTCCATTAGACAGTATACGAAAACAGTACGCTTTGGAAAAACACCTCTTATTCTTCTCTGATCTTGGATATGGACCATCAGAAACTTTCTGTGGGCCATTTTCAACCATGTACTGCCTAAATGTGTCCCCCATTTTGTGTGGTAAAGGCCATTCGGATGGATCTTCTGAATAAAGCCTTGCCTCAGCCCTCTCCTCTGCAGCTCTGTACTTCTCTCCCTCTACATCATCATCTGGACCTCTCTGCTCCTCTCCCTCTTCATCATCTGGATCTCTCTGCTCCTCTCTCTCTTCATCATCTGGTCCTCTCTGCTCCTCTCCCTCTTCATCATCTGGTCCTCTCTGCTTTGTGATGATTAACTCACCATGTCTGCCTGAACTAATTTTCCCAAAAAAGAAGACAATGAAATATGGTCATCAGAAATTAAAACCATCATGGTATATAGGTTTTTGTTGCCTCCCTAATGTAATTATTCCTACCTGATGTCATCACTTGTCTCCTCTATCACTGACCTCGTGTCTGTCTCCTTCACCTTTTGTCTGTGGCATTCTGCACTAAGTCATAAGGTCAAAAAAGCATTATATATTAGTTGTAAAAATGACAGATCTTAATACAGTTTTTAAAAATAATGTTTACACGTTATTGCTTGGGATTAAGTAACTGTTCCCTCACTTCCACCTGCATTAGACCAACCTGTTGCCTTCCCCAGTCTGTCCTGATTCTTCCTCTGTCATCTTCTCTTCCTTCTCTCCATCCTCACAGCTGAATGACATTAATTTTGTGTCAAGTAGGTTTAAAAATACAGCAGTCAAACCACAATAGAAATGAAACTTGAATTTAAATGATCTCCTTGTTGGATAACAGTTACTGACTGGACATTTCATCTGATCTGACTCACCAGATACATCACAACACACACCACTGTAGTGATACTGAATAAGACATTTAAACTCAAGTGTCCCTCTGCCAAAAAGGTTGGAAACATGGGTCACCAACCTTTTTGAGCTATAGTGACACTGAGGACTAATTTATCTGATACACACATAAACTTGTACAACTCATCTTTAATTAAAGAATCAATAATAATAAATGTACATATGAGTGAATAAATTGCAGCACTGAGGGCTAAGCGTTGGATCATAGCTGGGAACTGCCGCCACAACAGTTTAGCTTTCCTGTGTTAATATTTCATGAGTTTTATTTTGGTCATTCTTACACTTAGTGTGTGGATATGTGTGTGTGACAGGCGAGGCGCATGTATCAAATATTCATAAAAATACAGAAAATACTAAACAAATCACATCAATAGGGGAGGCAACATTTAACAGCCAACCGCAGTGTATTAGGCTAGCTTTAGCTAACCTGAATATTTAAACCCTCCTGTCCTGCTAATACACTGACAGTACTTACCTACTATCTTTCAACCACATTGAAAGGCTTTTTTTCATCCCGCCAACATCTTTATCCTTCTCCCTTTTCCTTTTTCTGTTTTGCGCCCCGGATAGCTTTTTTTTCTGCCGCTCCATCTTGTTGTCAAGTGCACAACGAGCGGTAGTTCAAGATTAAAAAAAAAAAAAAAAACGCGCCGAGTGCGTTCTCTTACGGGCGTGTTCACAGCCACCTGTGTGGGAAGGGAGAGCGATAGGAGGGGAGGTGAAGGAGCAGAGGGGAGGTGAAGCAGCAGAGGGGAGGTGAAGGAGCAGAGGGGAGGTGAAGGAGCAGAGGGGAGGTGAAGGAGCAGAGGGGCGCCTAATCAGTGCTGTTCCCCTGTTATTGATCATTTAGAAAATGCCTACTAGAAAAACATTTTTTCTACAGAGGGTTTTGACGCCCCCTGCAGTGCAGCGCCCCTATGCGTTGCATACGCTGCATACCCGCTTTTTGCGCCACTGCCTAAACCTAATCCATCCTCAATTCACACCTTAGTCCTAAACCTAACCCCTAACACTTGAACGTTATGGGGACCGGGCTTTGGTCCTCACAAAGAGCAACTGGTCCTCACGATGTAGTATGTGTTCAATGGTCTTCACAAAGTCACATAAACAAGCACACACACACACTCCCTTCCACCTTCTCATCACCTCCTCCTCCCATTAGGTAGTGTGAACTCAAGCTGATGACAGCGATGACAGGCCCGGCATGGGGAGACAATGGAGAGAGAAGGCAGTAGTGGGGTGGGACATCTGTTTGGAAACTCAGCTCAGGCATCTGGTCTCTGGAGATTGATGCAGCTGGTACTGGTATACAAGCCACATCTGGGGCTCTGCTATGATCTGAAAAGTACTTGGCATCTCCCAACAGAAAAAAAAAGTTTATGTTGTTGCCTCATGACACAAGGACTCGTTTGGATGATTAACTTTTGAGTAGATGGCAGGTCATCAATTTGAAACACAAATGGCTTTAACAGTAGGAGACGTAAAGAACTGTGTAGTGAATCTCCCAGTGACAGCTTTTTCCGCTTTAATTTACCACCAATGTCAATTCCCAATTGTGTGTTCATAATTAGATCATTTCTGTGTGAATCGTAGGCAGTGGCTGTCAATAAATTTTTGATGACACATTATTTTTTCTTTGGAATGCTATTATTTACAAAGTATATAGTAACTGGTAAACAGTTTGCCAAATTCAAAGTATCCAGAAAATAGCCATTTAAAAAAAATGAAGTGATTCAATATTTCACCCCATGCTTCAACTTTTTTTTTTTTTTAATCAACAAAAGCCAGTGTTCTACTCGGCTTTTTATCAAGAAAAAAACATCCATTGAAAGTGGCTGAAGGCTTCACACAAAGCAGCTGCTGAATCCCTGCAAATCTGCAGGCTTAATTGATTATTTGTGCAGGGCTGTATGTCTGTACGGTGTAGGACACCCAGGGGAAATAATGTAAAACAGATAACAGGATGAAATTTGGGAAAATTGCTTTTTGCAGTTAGGTCTATTAATCTATTCCCATTATTTTTAAATTTTCAATTAATCTACCACTTAGCTTTCCCTATTTCGGCACAGAATTTGTTTGAAAATGTTTGAATTCAGATGTGAAGAGTTCATTTGAGCTAATGAGAAAACCCTTTCTTTAGAAAGACGTTCTGATTTGGTTTTGAATAAATCATGGGAGGAATCAAGCCTGTGTGTACCTGGCACTGTTAGGAGTACATTTTATTGTTCTCTTCATTATTCTGCCCCTCCTCTTCTTTAATTCAGGTTACCGATGTCCCAAAGGATATTTTGACATAGAGGTCTGTGCACTTTAAAAGAATAATCTCCGAATGATCAGACGTGAAACTGCTGTGGTACCACATGGGTTTGTGGCAAGATAACTCTGTTCCTCTCAGTGATACTTTTCTTTTTAACTCTCACTCTTTGTTTCGTTTCACGGCTCTTAAGGGAAAAAGAACTTTATTGTGTGCAAGAGGACTGCTGCAGCGCTGCAGGACTGAAGTCATTACAAATGGAAAGGGAAGCCGACAGTTTGTTTGTTTTGTGTCATGTGTGCTGTATTGAAAGCTTGGCATTAAGTTACACATCGGGCCAGACGACATAATTGCCTTCTCTGCACAGGGGAGCCTCTTGTTTTCCATTTGAAGTCTTACCTCCATCACATTTCACCATTAAGGGAATATGATGTAACAAAGGAAAAGAAGATTCCTGGACCACTCATCTAATATGCACTGCCAGAGAAACATAAATGACATCGAGGACAAATTCAAATAAGTTTATGGCAGTTTTGGTCTATAGCACACATGGGAAAAAATTAGAAAACATTCTGCAGGGGTTTTTTTTTCAAGCTTTTATTTAAATTCCAACCCTCATCTATGGTCATGATTTATGAAGCAGAAACAAAATAACAAGATCCCAGAAACGAGCTGAATACTCTGCATGGTGGACAGGCTTAGCTTTAGACGTAATGTGAGCAGCTCAATGATGCTGGTGGACATCACAAAGGATATGTCATAGATGCTTCCCTCTAGAGATTTTATGGGCACATCCCACAGAGAAGACAATCTTAGACAGACCCATAACTTTCCAGAGAGAAGATGAAGATTCTGTGACCTGGAAAAGGAGCTGGAGAGTCTCACTGGGGACAGGGATGTCTCTGTTTCCCTCCTGGCTCTGGTCTCAAACCACAGATAAACAAGAAAAATCATGGATGGATGTGCAGTTTTTCATTGTTTTACTGTCTTGTATGATGTTAGTATGAAATGTATCTTGGTTATCGTCCATTAGAAAGATAAAACACGTGATGAACTTGATGTACAATAATTTCACAGACCACTCTGTCTTTAGGTTAGTGATTACATAGTGTTTAGATAGATATGTAAAGTTAGTTACAGTCGAGAAGAAGGTTGCTGGATCAAATCCCAGCCTGAGACCTTTCTGAGTTTGCATGTGCTCTCCGTGCATGTGTGGGTTTTCTCCGGGTACTTCAGTTTCCTCCCACAGACCAAAAACATGCATGTTAGGCTGATTGGCAACTCTAAATTGTCCCTAGGTGAGTGAGAGAGTGAATGGTTGTTTGTCTCTATGTGTCCCTGTGATGGACTGGAGACATGTCCAGGGTGACCCCCGCATCTCGCACAGTGATGGCTGGGCGTGGGCACTAGTGACCCCCGTAACCCAAGGAGAAGAAGCCTGTAAAGATAATGGATGGAAGGATGGGTGCATGCCTAAAACTTTTTTTATAAACTTTTTAGGCTTCAGTCTATGGATGTTGATGTTTATTCAAGCTTTTCAATCTCCAAAGAGAAATAAAATGCATGCCCAAGTGTCAACATTTGTGCAGCTAATTATATTTCCTGTTAGCACGGGAAACATAAATTCATCATCGTTTTTTTTATTTTTTACAGGTCTCCACATGATTTTTCATTTCCTTTGTTTATCATTCTCACTCCCTGGGGTACTCGCGTCTCAGCACATCAACATAAATCTCTGCTGGCTTTGACGTCAAGGACTGATGTGGGGAAGATTTTCAGCTGGGGCCATTTCCAAACCCCACGGCACTGGTATGTGACAACCAGGTGATGTTTTCCTTGGAGGGTTTTTGGAGGCTGTCTAACCAGGTCTTTTTTTTTTATCTTGTCCCATTTGAGAGCAACTTATATATAAAAAAAAAGTCTAGGAGGATGACTTTCTTGTAGTCAGAATGCTAATACAAACTGCAAAGTATACTGAATATTTAATACAGAGGGGAAACATATGGAAACCTTAACCAAACTGACAGGCATATTCACTAAAATTGAACTGGGGTGTTATCTGCTCTATTTTTACTTTTTCATCGTATCTGCTCAGTCTCGGCCTCATACTCACGAAGCAAATGGTGCTAGATATATGCTGAAACAAAAACCCATTAAATTTAGCAGATGGGAGTAATTTGCACTCCTTTTCCATCAGAACATACAGATTACTGTTGCTTTTATTGCACAGTTTTACTATGTCTGTCACAATCGCATAAGAAACACAAGGCACGAAGAGACAGATAAAAGGTTTTCTCACAATAAGCTGCAGCAGCAGCGGTACAGGAAAACTTCTTAGAACTTAATGAAATACGTCTCACTTTATCATGAAGGAATCATGTTGAAGATGACTTTTCTTAACCGGTAAGTCACATTTTGTGTCATTTCTTCCCATTTGTTACTTAAAGCGCTTACTTACTAAAGTGCTTTGAGCATCTCAATAAGACAGAGAGGTGCTATATACAGTATAGTCCATTTATTCACTCTACCTTTATTTATACAGGTTAGTCCCATTGAGCCTCAGGGACTCATTTACAAGAGAGACCTGATTTTAACAAAGAGTGATGACAACAAAGGCAATAAAAGACAATCTTTAAAGAAAGCATACGAACTGAGAAGAACAAATTAAAGAAAATGGTAATAAAAAAATTAGACAAAAACAGCTAGGTTGTAACCATATTTACTTAATACATTTATTACAACAAAGATTAATCTGAACAATGGAGTACTCTATCCCCATCTGGAGGATTTGGACCACAGTCCCATTCTTTAACACGTGAATGGGACTGGTGTTTCTGCAAAAGTCATCCCCCCAAATGATTACTTTTAATTCTATTTGTTAATCTTTAAATCTAAAATGTGAAGCCTTGTATGTTTAAATGATCTATAAGCAAGATTTTTTTTTAAATACTGAAAATAAAACCACAGCAAGATTTTACACACATTTTTGACTATTTACTGTATTTGTTGATGCAATAATTTCTGACATCACTGGAAGAGGAGATTAATACATTTTTTTTAATGCTTGCTGTCACATTTTTGTGACACCAAAATTGCAGCATATTGCTAAACTTCATAATATGTTCTTCAGATGGCATGTTTTTCACATTAACTGTGTTGCAAACAGTGCTAATCTTTGAGAGTCCCGTGCTTTTTGCCCTGGTAGATATTCACATAAATGTGCAATGTTTTTTTTTATCTAAATGCTGCTAAATACTTAATTTAAATGTGGGGAAACTGCACCAGCATAGAGACACAGTGTAGTTGTCAGCCAAGTCAGAGGTCCAAACCTCACTTTGAAAATTAGATGTAAAATCTGAAATTAAAATCTGTTTGTGAATCTGGAACAGAATGCTTACACAAAACAATGACAAACTGGTGGACTTTTGTCACATTTGTGCCGCCAACAAGCCCTTTTATGTTAATCACACAGGACTTAACCTCAGAATAGCTCTGGGAACAAGGTGGAGAATGACAGTCGATACGAGTGAGTTCTTGTAGTGGTGATAGGTGAGAGCAATCAGAAAGATAGTGCTGGGGTTTATTTGGTCCAGTGCACATGTGCGAGCAAACACACACACACATACTGTACCCAAGTTTGCATTTCTGTATTTTTTTAGGACAATGCATTGTCTTGCATTAAGTTTTGTGCCTAACCCAACACTTATCCTAAACCTAACCATTACCAGTACATGTCTAACTCTAACCCAAACTCAATTTACACCATAGACCTAAACCTGGTTCACTTTCTTAACCCAAGTCTGTTTATGGATTACCATTTCAAATTCAAGTCAATTTTATTGTCATTCACATTACATGTGGTACGTGAGGTGGAACAAAATTTTGTACTCAAGGTTCCAGTTACATTCAAAAATAACAAAAATGTAAAGTATAAAAACAAACCATATATATCAAAATATACACTAAGATATGCACTAAATGAACGCCAAACAGTACGCTAAAAGATCTAAGATATACGCTAAACATTAATACAGTACTCCCTCATTTATTGCAGAGGATCCATACCCTGAAGACCCGCGATAAGTGAAAAACTACCAAGTAGGAATAGTAGTACAAGCAGAAGGTAGTAGTTTATCTCTCTCTCTTTATATACATATATAAAAAAAAAAAAAAAAAAAAAAAAAAAAAAAAAAAAATATATATATATATATATATATATATATGAAGGCATTTTAAACCCTTCCCACTCTTGCAATGTTTTAAACTATGTTTCTAAACTCTAAACGCTCTAAAAGAGCACAGAATGTCATGATTTCAGCTCTCTGCCTCCGCTTCTCTCAGCCACCTGCAAGCGCTCTTGGCCACGCCCACTTTTCCGCTTTGCACGGTGAACAGCTGATCAGCTGCAGCAGGGAGTTTATCTTGCAGTATGGGCTGTACAAAGCTGCAGGAGGAAGCTTTTTCTGCAGCTCTGGGCTGCACAGATGTGCAGCAGCTGCTAAATAATTTAACATTATTTATTTTAAATAAAAAATCCATGCCGATCGTGCGGCTCATCCATCAATCAGTTAATTGCGTGTCAAGTTCAATCTTATTATGAAAAACTGAGATAGAGCGAGTCTGCGATAAATGAACCGCGAAGTAGCGAGTGACTATTGTAATGTAAAACAATACGGCGTAACAACAACAGCACAGGCATGAGTCTGTGGTGAGCAGATGGGTATGAATGATTACAGCAGCATGAGATAATCAGCAGCACAGATAAGTCACATATCACCAATTAAAGTGGCATTACAGTTATTATTACAATATTTCTGACATGGTTGGCGATTTTACCAGAAAATGTCACAAACTGTAGCAAAAAGAAGCAAAACTAGGTGCACATACACAAAGCAGAATGGATATTTAACAGTTTCAGACTGTTGAAAATGTGTTTTAAAAAATAGTTCAGATATATGTGAGGGACTTAACTCTTAGGATGGCAGCTCTACCAAAATACATCAGTCCATTTCACTGCCACAGCTCAGCCCAGAATTCAGGAACATAATAATAAACACACACAAGCCTCCTGCTAATGGATGCTAACAGGGATCTCACATCATTATCCACAGACCTTTAATCAGGAAGTCTTTCTCATAGGCTACCATATTTTATAATCTACTAATGTAAGGTGTGCAAGTCTGCACGGTAATGTTGGAGGTGTTCAGCTGAGCACTTCTGCCACAGTTAAACCTAGAGGAGCAAACATGTGTTTCTCTGCTGTGCCTATGGCTCTATGAGCCTCTTACCCTCTTCTTCACTGGTGCCCACACTGAATTATTTAAACAGCAGGGACCGCTTTCTTTCTTTCTTTGTCTTGTTCCATCAAGAGTTGGCGTTCAAATCTCAGTTCCGTGAGATCAGCTCTCGTCTTAATTTAAACCACAGAAAATTCCAGTTTAATTTTATACTGTGTCTGAAAACAGGTTTGGCTAGAGTTAAAGCTGCAGCTGGGTTTTCACTTGAAGAGGGACGAGGCGGCGCTGGGAAGCAGAGAGGGAGCTACCTGAGCTGCCTGGTTGTTGCAGCAACAACCGAGATGCTTCCAGAGCAGATGATTCTTCGCATCATTGAACTTCGCTTCAGCAGAACATTGCAACTCTTTTATTCTCTTTGGTTCTTGAAGTAAAACAGTGTTAAAACTAAAACACATGCTTAGTTGCTTAAGATAATAGCGAAGATGCGTCTGTTTCCCTTTTATTTTTTCCTTCATTACTCATAAAGTTGTCTCCATGAGAATGTCAGTTTCACATTTGTAGTTATAATTAGCTGGAGATTTCAGCATTATACAAACATACAAACCAAAAAATAAAACAAGGGTTTTGAGATTTGTCTGTGCTAATCTGGTTTATATTTGGAATCACACTGACATACATTTACTGTGATAAATGCAATGCATTAATGGTCATGAATATTAAATATATTACATTTTTGCATTAATTCTGATGATTTGGTGTAGGTTGCCTGTTTTTTTTACCAATCTTGCAGTTATTTAATGTTAAGTGCTTTTATTCACAGAAAAGTTAATAAATTATTTTCAGTTGGAACAACCTTCAAAATGTGTTTTTGCCTTACATAATATTTGTTTATTTTAATGCACAATGAATGAGTTTAATTTTTATTCGCTTTAAGTCTTGTACTTAAGGGCGATTGGCAATAAAGTTGCTTGACTTATATTCAATAGGGTGATATTTAAATTTTTTTTAAAAAGCACAAGAAGACAAAATAACTTAAAATAGCTATTTTTATTTACCAGACTGTCAGACCTCTGCATTAAATGACTTTTTATTTAATTTAAAAGAATTGAATTTGAAAGATTTCAGTTCATGTAATTAATACTTGATGATGAGTCAGCCCTACACCCATGATGTATGTTCCTGTAAAGTGCCCTGCGACAACTTTATTGTGAGTTGGTGCTGTATGAATAAACAGAATTGCAACTTGAATTGAAAATGTAGTAGTAACACTGACGCTGGTACACAGAAGAAATGTTGGCATCAGCTATTTGTAAAGTAAATACCAAACTAGCTAGAGTCTTAACAGTTTCAGGGTAGAAGCTGTTCCTCAGTCTATTGATTCTACACTTAATGCTCCACAATGTCCAGCCTGAGGGGGGCGGGGCAAAAAGTGTCCTATGTTTAAAGTGTTTTAAATGTGCTTTAAGCAGTAAGACCAATAAAAAGTGTAGTGCAGAGCAAATTTCAGGTTGTGCCAAAAGCCAGGGAATAAAACGGTGTTTTAAAAGTTTTAAAAATGGACAGTGAAGGGGCTCGTCTGATGGGAGGTGGGAGATTGTTCCATAAATTTGGAGCAGCAACAGAAAAAGCTCAGTCTCAACCTGCAGGAGCTTCACCCAACCAGGCCTGATGTGTTTTTCCCTGTATTTCTCCTGCAGATCTTAGCAGTAGCGTGGACAAAATGAGGCTGCTGTGGAAATCCTTGGAGAAGATTAGGTGTCTGAGGAAACGATCCACTATTCCCTTCCTCGGCTTCCTCATCACCTTCCTCCTCTTCCTAAACCTCTACATCGAAGATGGCTATGTGCTGGTTAGTAAACAGACTTTTGTTGCTTTGCTGGGATTTTTCTGAGCAAACTTAAAAAAAAAAAAAAAACACATCTAGGTTTATTTATTTGGTGTCTTAACAGCAAGTTGGAACAAATATTCTTCTGAGTCAAAATACCGTGCGTTGCTCGCTAGCCCGATGACATAGACCTTTTAAACTGACTTGTTTTAAAAGGAGGCATGTTTAAATTTTCGTAATGTGAACCCAAGTGAAAACCATCCAAATGCTGTATCTCTTATGCATGACGTCACTGGAATTTGATGATCAAATTAAGAAGTTTGACTTGTCAGTGAGTCCACATGTTCAGTTCTGCAAATTCCCCAGAGAGGCTTTATCTTTCCTTTTATCCAAAACACTGAGGTTTCGCTCAGCCATTTTCAAAGACGTATTCATGTACGTATATTCTCTTCTGTTGCAATTCTTTTGTTACATTGCACTTTTCACGTTGTGTTACAGGAAGGGGATAAAAGGCAGCTCAGGGAAACATCAGTCCATCCTCCGAGCTCGGAGCGATACGTTCACACCTTCAGAGATCTTAGTAATTTCTCTGGAACCAGTAACATCACATACCGCTATCTTGCTGGAACACCTCTGAATCGCAAAAGTAAGTTTTGTGTTTTTCTTTCAAACCAAGCTCACTTTGACTTGACTTATATTTGTGATTGTGATCTGAGAAAATTAAACTGAACTTCAAGGTTGTGGTGGTTCCTTGTCTAAACATTAAACTACATCAAGGACTTGAAAAACGTGTCCACTTTAGATTGGTAGACTTAACACTAGTAAGATTTTTTATTTATTTTTCCTATTTGGACTCCATGTAATTGTCCTAGAGTTTTTCTAAAATGACACATAATATAAAGAGTAAAGAAGATTTTCATGTTTTGTTCACAGAGTTTCTCACCATTGGGCTGTCATCAGTCAAGAGGAAAAGAGGGAACTACCTCCTGGAGACAATCAAGTCCATCTTTGATCAGTCCAGTTATGAAGAACTGAAGGAGATTGTGGTTGTGGTTCATCTGGCAGACTTTGACCTGGTCTGGTGTGAGAACCTGGTGCAGGAAATCACCAGGAAGTTTGCTCACCACATCATAGCCGGACGCCTCCTGGTCATTCAGGCCCCAGAGGAGTACTACCCTTCTCTGGACGGGCTGAAAAGGAACTACAATGACCCAGAAGACCGGGTCCGGTTCCGCTCCAAGCAGAATGTGGACTACGCCTTCCTCCTCAACTTCTGCACCAACCTGTCACACTTCTACATGATGCTGGAGGACGACGTGCTGTGCTCCAGGAACTTCCTGACAGCGCTGAAAAAGGTGATCACCTCCAGAGAAGGTTCCTACTGGGTGATGCTGGAGTTCTCCAAACTGGGCTACATCGGGAAGCTATACCACTCCAAAGACCTGCCCCGGTTGGCTCATTTCCTCCTCATGTTCTACCAGGAAATGCCTTGTGACTGGCTCCTCATCCACTTCAGGGGTCTGCTGGCTCAGAAGGACGTGATTCGCTTCAAACCCTCACTGTTCCAGCACATGGGCTACTACTCCTCCTATAAAGGGGTGGAGAACAAACTGAAGGACGACGATTTTGAGGAAGACTCCATTGACATTCCCGACAACCCCCCTGCCAACATTTATACAAACATCAACGTCTTTGAAAACTACGATGCCTCCAAGGCTTACAGCACAGTAGATGAATACTTCTGGGGCAAACCTCCCTCCACTGGGGATTTCTTTGTCGTGGTATTTAACAAATCAACCAAAATTTGCAAAATCAAGATTACAACTGGGTCTGATGACCGGCAGAATGACGTTCTCCACCATGGGGCTCTGGAAGTAGGCGAGAAACTAGTTGGGACTAAAAAGGGGAAACAGTGTTCCTCGTACATCACGCTAGGAGAGTTTAAAAATGGCAACATTGAGGTCCAAGATGTGGACCACAAAATAGCCTTTGACATCGAGTGTGTACGCATTGTGGTGACAGCCAGTCAGAAAGAATGGCTCATTATCAGAAGTATAAGTTTATGGACTACACAGCTCGCCAGCCAATGAGGACTACACAAAAACTCTGGTTGGTTTTTAGGATTATTTATTGGTGTATGCTTTTCTGGTTCTTTTATTCATTTTATATGTATTTATTGATACTTATTTTGTAAAGTCAGCTTATGTTTTTATACCTGACCGTTGTAGCCTTTGTGCACCATCTTTATAATAGTTTTAATGACTGTTCAACAGACCTCCCAATGCAACAAATGGTATTGGTGGGTTTGGTTTATTTAATTTAGTATTTTGTCTTTGAACAACCACTTTGTTTATGTATTATTTTTCACATACTTGTCTCATGTATGTATTTTTTTGTTGTTGTTGAAGTTAACTCTGAGTAAAAGTTGTGAAATTGTTATAATCATGTTGCCCAGCCTTACCATGGTGACAGAAGTCATCAGTGGAAGATATAAAACTAACTTTGTATTTTTGAATGTTTTCGTTGACTCTTCAGGAATGTGTTTGTAGTAATGAAATAACATATCGGTCGTCTACTTTCCTGATCTTCTGACAGTGTACTGTTTGTGAGTTACTGAATTTTATTGTCAAATATTTCAACTTTTGAATGATTTAAGACATTAAGTTTGTCTTTGAAAAGATTGTCCAGCTAAAGGTGAATAATTTGAAGAAGGATTTCCCCGCACCAATAGTAGAAGTGTAATTGTACTTGTATTTTTACTGAATTATAACAGATATCAAGGTCCGGCAACCAGACGTGGAAAAGAATGCAGTCGCTCATGATGTTTTGGTATACACACTTCTACCAAACCATCACGGTTCAGTTGTATGGCACAGTCATGTTAAAGTACACGACAAATACATCAGTCACATGTGATAACCACTATACCTGGAAGCAGATGCACGTTATAGTTAAATACATATTGTTGACAGCCTTGACAGAAAAGAAGCAGAGGAAGATATAACACGTTTTTTATAATGAGCTGTGTAGAGATCACAGAGTGATTATAAACACGACTGTCAGTATGGTAAGCATTTATGTTGTATAATTGGGGCTTTGAAAGTACAATTTCTGTGGAAGGCCACTTGTGTATTTACTCAGTATTACAGATATCAAACATTATTTTTGGACACCAGCTCACCTGCTAAGAAGTTAGGTTTTAATGTTTACCATTTATTTAGCTTGCACTTTAAATTACCGTATTTTTCAGACTATATGGTACAATATCGATATTTTCATACATAAGGCGCATTAAGTGAATCAGAACAGTCAGGTAAGTCAAACTTTATTCAACATTCACAATAACCCCATAAAATCGGTTCGAGGTCAGTAGGTACAACCAGCATTAATACATAAGGTGCACTTGATTATAAGGCTCACTGGCAATTATTGAGAGAATTAAAGGATTTTAAGTGCGCCTTATAGTCCAAAAAATACCATAGATATAATTCAGTACTGTGTTGGGTTTTATTTTTCGTCCAGTTAATGTCGGAATAAATTAAGCAAGTACTTTTTTTTGTTTTGTTCTGGTTTGTCAGGTCATTTTATTTAAAACAGTTTTTAAAATGTACTTATTTTTAACTAACATAAATACCTTTTATAGTTTTGAAGTTGATCAAACGTGTTTCACACGTGCTCTGTAGGACACTGGTTACTGTTGAAGTTGAATGAAAAACATAATGTTTTTTATATTTTACCAGTTTAAAAGTCCTACTTTGTTGTTCATGGCATGCTGTTCTGGAGCCGTAATCTCACTAGTAAAATCAGACATTTAGTCATTTGTTTCTGTTGTACTGAACCAGGCCCAAACCATGACACAGAAACGGATTATGTGCTGAACTTACTGACATATGCAGACTTTTCTACCCCTGACTGAGGTCCTGTTTGCACATTGTAGATCTGGAGGGAAACCGTAGCTTTTCTGCTGCGGTTCAGCCGTTCGTGTGCACGAAAACACTCGTTTTCTCTGAAACTGAAGGTTTCTGAATGCAGAGCTCAGAGAGGAGGTTTTTAGGTGTAAATGTTATTTGCTGTCGGGCTTTTATGCACTTGCACAAGCAGCAAAACAACAGCGAACAGCTGATATTGAAGTTCTGGTTTTTGTAGGTTTCAAAAAATGATAATAATAATTTCATGGAGCCTTAGCTTTGACACTCCAAGCACCCCATCTCCATCCCTTTCCAGCAGAAAAAGCTCTTCAGGACTTATCAATAACAATCTTTCTTTTGGTCATTTTTAAACTTTAATAAACAAACTAAAAGGCTTTTATGCTCCTATATTGGATATAACCACGGTGTTACTCATGCTGTTTATAACTTCTTTTATTTGATTTAAATTGCTTTTTGTTGAATTATTATTCTCTGCATCTCGTCTGTGTTCTTTGTTAAAAGCAGGTCTCTCTTGTAAATGAGTCCTTGTGACTCAATGAGACTATCCTGTAAAAATAAAGGTTGAATGAATGAACATGTGCAGCTCATTGAAGCCTGGCATCTGTGTTGCCAGATAAACAATAATGAGCCTTTTTTTAGACATTATTGTACAATACTCCTCGTTTCCTATCTGGCAAGTTTGTCTTGCAAAGAAACTAGAGCGGATAAACATGTTGTTGTTTTTTTTGTTTTGTTTTTTTTACATTCCATGTTGGTTTGCCGTAATAAACATTGAACAAACACTAACATTTTCAGACGTGCAAACAAGGCCCGCTGGTATTTGTACAAAAATGGAGAGGGGAGTTTTTATTCTGTAAATGTTCCCTCGAAGCATTATTATTGTTGTCTTTACATTTTTATTCTTATTTTCTGTTTTAAAGTTTGTTCCTTATTTCGTTGTCTTCTGGGAAGAGCTGGTGATTTATCTGAGCTCACTGACTGGAACTGTTCTGACAGAAATCAGAAGCGTTGTCTTCTTCAGGACCTCACATTAGACTGCACAGTGGAGAAAGACCCAAGTCGATTCGTACTTTGTTTTTTTTCCAGCACAATTTTCCCTCCCAGTAAATTGGTCTGTGTTTGCCTCACTCTCTGCACCAGACAAACATCTTCCCTGGAGCTATCGGATCTCAACTGGTTCTCTCCCTGATGTTGCACTCTCACAGCTTCCTTGTTGCAGCTGTTACATGCCTTGCTCCTCTGTGATCATTATCTTCGAATCACACAATCCACAGCTGCTGCTTTTGGGTAAACTTTGTCCTCTGAAGATGCTTTTCTTTTACAGCCATAATAGCTCTCAAGATACTAAATTTTTCTGTATTTTTCCAGTTACATTTCTCTGCTTCTAATCCAATTTCTACACTGATAAATTATTGTGTTGGGGTAGACATAACTCAAAATGATCAGGTCCTGATGCATGCTCAATAATACAGGTACCGTAATTTTTGCTGTTTTTTTGCATAAATTAGCGTGCGTGTGAATTATACAGCAAAGCAACATATTTATGTTTTTTCCCCATATTTATAAACCAATTTTTGGCTGAGATCTGACAATTTCATTCATTCTGGCATGGAAAATATTGAACAATACCCATTTTCAGCCAGTAGAGTGCCATCGAAGTATGGCAAGCCAAGTGTCTCATTAATAGGCAAAAGTGGATATTAATGAGACACTTGGTTTGTCAAACCGAGACACCTTTGTCTCGCTCCGGAACTCCGGGAGCAAACATCAAATCAGCTACATTTCGCCGCACCGCCCAGGTGAAATGCAGCTGATTTAACCATTTAAGTGCATTTATTAAGGAAAAGTTCAACTGAGACACACCTTTAGTATAATGTCGAGCAAACAAATAATTGTTTTTAAGTGCTTATCTTGTTAAATCTTGAAGAAATTCAGAGCCAGTCCTCTCTCTGCGCTCCCACTTCCACGAATCGGCTTTTAAAATTCAGCTGATTTGACCGTCAAAGTGCATTTATTAAGGAAAAGTTCAACTGAGACACACCTTTGCTAATATTTCGAGCAAACAGTTGTTTTTAAGTATTAATCTTGTTCAATTCTTGTTACAGTCCTCCCATGAATGCTCCCGTGGCCACCATTTGGCAGCCAATCGATTTTTGGCACAACTCTGACCCACGTTTCCGAATTGTCAGCAGTGACGCATAATAGGTGCGATGTATACGGCAAAGCCATGTATTTATAGTTTTTTTCCACTTTATTAGACATATTTGGGCTGATGCAACTTATATGGCGGTGCGACGTGTACGGCAGCAAGTACAGTAGATAAATCTAACACGGCCTCATCCAGAGGACCTGACTCAGCCTTGTTAGACAAACTCAAAGGGGTTTTATTAAAAATTGGAAACCTCAGCAATAGAAAACAGCAAATATGCCCTGTCTTTGTTTACAACTAAATTTGGCAGCACAAGTTTAGCTTTAACACTGTTTGAATATCTCCCCCAAAATTACTCCTGCCAACTCAACAAACGGCTCCAAATATGTGCAATTTGCTGTTTTCCCTCTTTTTTTTTTATACAATTAATATGGAGCGATTTTGGTAGTAAATGATGCATATTTAATGACTTATCATGGATCATACCAATAACAATAAATATTAAATTAAAAACATGTATTTTGATAGCTAAACCTGTAATAAATTTAAAGTGTCAATTGTTATACAGCTTAATTTTATAGAGTCCACTTCAATTGACAGTCACTTCAAAAAGAAATTAGATCCTGCTAATGAAATGTTAGGTTTTGTGATAAATTAATAAATGTTTACATGATGGTGTTCATTCAAATAATTCAATGAATGCAGTAAAGATCTTTGTCATATAGCATGCAGCAACCACTTCAGTGAGACCTGTTGCATGTATTCCCTCAAATACGTGTTTAGTTAGATCAAGATCTTTCTCAAATCATCTTGAGAGGTCCGTTTTTCTTTTCCTTCTGCAGAACATGCCCATTTCCTCACACACAGGTGAAATAAAATTAGAGTTTCCACCATCTCCCATTTAGGTTTATTGGTTTTCCTGCAGCCTCAGAATGCCACTGTTCATTTTAGTGACTGACCATGACCTACGCTTCGGTTGTTTAAATGGATAAGGCCTAAAATTTGTTGCACGTATTCCTCCAGACACACAGTGTTTACCTGCCTGTGAGCTGGAAGCACATGTTGCCTTTGTGTCCACTTACTCCATCTGCTGTTCAGGTGGAAATGAACGGCTTTGATGCGCCTCATGTCCAAGCACAGCAGCTGTGTTGCACCGGTGATATTTTTTGGGGAAAAATTGGTTTCTGATCTTTATTTGAGATAAGATGCCAACCGTAAAGTAGCTGCCTGCTGCAGATTTGTGGACAGATTTACATCTTGAGGATAACAGCAAAAACTGCAAACATTTTTCAAGCCTATGTCAGCAAAGTGCTGTGTGCAGCTTTTTTTGCCAGTAGCATGTTTTGAACTTCAAGTGCAAACCGAACATCCAGAAAAACAGCGTGCACGGGATCAGTTATTTATTTCTTGATGTACAAAAAAAATTGCTCTTTCTTCATGTAGCTGCTAAATATTAAATTGCGCTGACAAAGACGCTGAAAGGCGGGATTACTGATCATTTGCAAAGTATTAACAGCACTCTTCTACACTGCTCCGGATATTTATTTTAGTTATAGATTTTCTGATGCTTTTGCATTTGCTGTAACACAGAGCAACTGAATTTTGATAAGAAAAACAAATATTTCTAAAATCACTTTCCAAAGAGGAGATAAAAAAATAAAAAAAACTATTGATGGTGGATGAGTGTAAGAAAAATAGAGCATTTCAATGACATGGCAGCCTATTTTGTACATGCTCACAATCTTTTTGCATCCTAGGAATTGACATGTAATTAGAGCTGTCCTTACCAGTTTTTTTTGCACCTATCTCACTTTAGTATTATCCTGTCGCCATCACATTTTGTTCATATGTTGAAATAATAATTTACAGGAAACGAAGTGGTATTAAAAAATAGAACAACCTTTTTTTTTTTTTTTTTTTTTTTAAGTCGAGCTGAAAATGTTCTTAGTATTTTGATTTGTGGACATTCCTTCAACATCATTAGAATGTGTTGACTGAAAAAACAAATCTACCAAAAAGATATCCGGAGAAGTGTAAACGGAGTTTCAACTCCCACGTGTGGACAAGTGAGCGTAAGATGTTAGCTGTTTGAAATGTGAGCCGTCTTCCAGTAGGGCATGTACAAAATGCATGAACAAAAGCATTTTCAGTGGATAGGTCATCTCCTTTTTATGATTTACTGTTCAGATTTTGATTTTAAAAATGTTGCTAAGTTTTTTTTTTTCGAAGCGTTCCTGTATCTTACAGCAGGTTTATGTGTTGTGTTTTGTTAAGTGGAGCGAGTATGCAAAGATGTTGTTCTAATGTGTTACTTTCCATTGTTGTATTGTAAGATATATATTTTTATGCATATTATTTCATATGTTGTACTGTAAATAAGTTATTTAAAAGAAAATCTGATTAAACAAATGAATGCTGATTTGTTGTGAATTTACTGCTGGGATTCAACTTTGTGTGAGAGAGCATGGGACCACAACATAGTGGATATGTGTCTGCAGCATAAGGGCTTCAGTACTGGTTGCAGAAAGCAAAAACTTTTCTTGCATGACCCTGATTCAGAAATATTGTTGTCCTGTTTTTGCCTAAATGCATGTTGTTTCAAAGTTAATATGTAGAAAAGAGTAGAGCAAGAAGCAATCATATGCATTCTGAACATAAAGACACTTTACTGGCATTCAAACTTCTTTTAAACTTACAATGAGAGCAAGTCTGCTTGACTCAGATCTTGCTGTAGCCAAAAGCAAAAAGCATACATTATTTATTTCAATATTCAAATGCTTTTAACTTTTTTTTTTTTTTTTTTTACTGCATCCTTAATAAGTGTGGAAATGCTTAGGGGGCAAACTGTATTGCTTATACACCCTTAAGTAATTGTCAAAAGAGTTGGTGTTTTTAAAGTTACTTGCCAGACTCGTCTGTAAAATCAATCAACCTTTATTTAGACAGGTAAATCCCATTGAGCCTCAGGGACTCATTTACAAGAGAGACATGATTTCAACAAAGAAAGATGACAACAATGGACAACAGCAACAACAATAAGCAGTTAAAAAAAAGCATACTACAGTTTTTTTTTTTTTTTTAACAAATAGGATGGCTAAAAACAAACAAACAAACAAAAAAACAGCTAGATTCCAAGACAAATGTAGAAAACTAAAAACAGGAACATGTCTGCATTGGACCCTGCCAGGAGTCCAACAGATTCTTAAAGACACTTAGAGAGGTCAAGGTCGAGAGCTTCAAATCTTTTTGTAAGATGTTCCAGGAAACAGGAGCGGAATAGGAGAAGGCCCTTTTGCCAAGTTCAGTCCTCATTGAAGGAACACTGCAGGTAATAATGTCCTGAGAGCGCACTCCGTAGCTGCACTCACGCAGAGACATGTAGGAGGAGATGTATGAAGGCAACAGACCAAGAAGTGATTTAAAGATGAAAATATACCAGTGAGAGAGTCTGCGTGAAGTTAATGATGTCCAGTTAACCAG
>NC_056507.1:7427328-7449330 GCF_014905685.2 Nematolebias whitei
GGATATATTTACTGTATTTTATTTATGTAGTTAGTTTTTTAGTTGTTTTATTTTTGTAAATCAACCATGCATCCATACAAAAAAGCAGTTAAGGAGATTATAAAGGTTTTTTTTTTTTAAATTGGGTTCCAGACTGAAAAGATCCCTAAATGCTCGTGCGGACAGTCTGAATAAAACTTTTTGAAAGTATGATGTCATAGACTTACACGTGTGTGTAAATAATTTACCCTATTGTTCTAATGAATACTCTGCCTGCTATTGTTTTTATGTCTGCCTAAATAAACTGACGCAAGTCCTAGTCACTTCTGTCATGGAATTTGTGGTTCTATAGTTCAACCTGAAGCAAAACAAAAGTTCTACTTCAACGCCAGTTCACAAAAAGAATTTGGTTTTTGCTCTTGCGTTCAACATCTGTCTCTTTTTCTTGCATTTACAATGTGAAGTGTCTGTTACATGACTTCATTCCTCTATTTGATGTGTTTTTGTGGCGGTGTTACAGCACCGTGTTCAGGCTTGGTATAGTTATTACACTGTTTGGGTTGTTTGCTGTGTTTCCATGTGGAGGCTACAAGACAAGCAGCTTCATGTTTCTGTGACAACAGTTCCCATCCATCCATCCATCCATCCATTATCTTATATCCACTTCTTCCTTTTCAGGTTGCAGGGGTCATTGGTGCCCATGCCCAGCTATCACTGTGTAAGAGGTGGGGGACACCCTGGACAGGTCGCAAGTCCATCACAGAGACACATAGAAACAAACGAGACAGACATTCTCTCTCTCACTCACACCTAGGGACAATTTAGAGTCACCAATCAGCCTAACATGCACCAGAGTACCCTGAGAAAACCCACGCATGCACGGAGTGAATATGCAAACTCCACCCAGAAAGCCCCCAGCTGGGATTTGAACCGGCAACCTTCTTGCAGAGAAGCAACAGCAACTGAGCTACCGTGCCGCCCACAACAGTTCCCAATATTATAAATAAATTCAGGTTTATGGGATTATAACCAGCCTCACAGGACATGGACACAAAAGGAAATTCATCCCCAGGTTCATCAGACAAATAGTGCAGAAATAGTGGTAGAAAGAAAATAATCTAAAACCATCCATTTATTCATTTTCTTCACCTACTTTCTTCTTTCCAGATCCCTGGGATGCTGGTGCCTATCTTCAGCAGTCACTGCAAGAAGTGGGATATACCCTAGATAAGGTAAATGCCCATCACAGGGACACATAGAGACAAAAAAGACAACCAACCTTTCACACTCTCACTCAAGAACATTTTAGAGGTAACCATTTATCAAACGTGCATATTTTGGGTCAGTGGGAGGAAGTGACAGTACCTGGAGAAAACCCACGTTTGCACAAGAAAAACATGCGAAGTCTACACAGAAATGCTGCAGCGGGGAACCTGTAACCTGTCAGGGGACAGGTCTAAGAACCAAGAACTGGATATTATACCAAGAACTACAATGGCACCCATCCAAAACCAGTCAAGGTGAATTCTACGTTCAAGGTAAGTCATTTTACGATTGCACTATCTTTTACATTTTGAATCATCACAGGCTCTGTTGAAGATGAAAGTGCTCCAATATAAGCAGAAAAAAACACAAAAATGCCACACAGGAAAGAGCCAAGTTCTTACCAAAGTTTTTGGTATAAGTTTCTGGGCCTGACGAGAAAAACCCAGATGTTTTTGACCAGTTACACCAGTTGTTTTGTTTCAGTTGTTTGTTGAAGGGTGTTAGGGGATTTTTGGTCAAGGATTATGGATGTTTTTAACTTTTATGGCTGAGAATGCTAACTCTGCCCATGAACCTCACAGGGTTTCCTCACTCTGCTTCTGTCTTTACTTGCTCCACTCTACATGTTTTGTACTTCTACTTGTTATGGATTTGCAATTATTTTTATCCTTAACATGTATTTTTTTGTCTTTCTTCCAATAGGGGGAACATCTGGACATGCCATTCTCTGTTTGTTTGTTTCTTCTTCCTGTCCTCTCAAACCCCAGCCGGTCAAAGCAGATGGCCGCTCACTCTTCTTCATACACCAAAGTTAGTCATGGAGGTCCTCAGGGTTCATAGCTTGGACCAATACTCTTTACTTTATATATGCTTCCGTTAAGTAAAGTTAATAAAAAAGCTTGAGATAATTTTTATTGATTTGCTGATGATACTCAGTTATATTAATCCAATGAAACCTGTTGAATCCCATCAGTTCCATAAATTGCAAGCATGTCTTAAAGACATAAAAACCTGAATGACACAATTTTTCGCTTTTAAATTCAGATAAGACAGAGGTTGTGGTTTTTGGACCTGAGCATTTTAGGAATAAAATTTGTAGCCTTTTACTTTCTCTGGGATTGCATTAATTTGGCCTCCAGTTCTAATGTAAAAATCTAGGTGTTATTTTTGATCCAGATGTCTTTTAACCCCCATATTAAAAAAAGTTACCAGGACAGCTTTCCTCCATCTGTGTAATGTCACTTAAATTAGAAACATCTTGGCCAAAAATGATGCAGAGAAACTGGTTTGTACATTTATCACGTCTAGAATGGACTATTGCAATGGTTTATCTGGGTGTCTAAAAACTTCTTTAAAAATTCTTCAGTTGATCCAAAATGCTGCTGCCAGAATTTTAAGGAGAGCTGATGGGAGAGATCATATCTCTCCAGTTTTAACTTATCTCCATTGGCTCCCTGACAAATTCAGAATATGACTCAAAATCTTACTTACAAAGCTCACAACAACCTAGCTCCATCTTATATTACAGATCTTATTGTTCCACATTTTCCTAACAGAGTAATTCACTCTCACACTGCAGGTTTACTTGTGGTTCCTAGAGTTTTCAAAAGTAGAATGGAAGCAGAGTTTTCAGTTATCAGGCTCCTCTCTTGTGGAACCAACTTCCAGTTTTTATGAGGCTGATACCTTGTCTACTTTCAAGGTTAGGCTCAAGTTTTTCCTTTTTGATCAATCCTATAGTTAGGGTTGCCTTAGGTATCCTGAACTACCTCTTAATGATGCTGCTATAGGCTTAAACTGCTGGAGGACAGACTGTCCACATTTCCTGACTCTGCTGCTGTCTCTACTTGCTCTCTACCTGTTTGTATTTGTAATTATTTCTATCTTAAGATGTTTTTTGTGTGTGTGCTTCCTCCAATAAAAAGTACATCTGGACCTATCATTCTATGTTTGTTTCTCCTTCCTGTCCTCTCAAACCACACAGGGTAGAAGCAGGTGGCCACTCATCCTGAGCCTGGTTCTGCTGGAGCTTTCTTCTTGTTAAAAGGGAATTTTTCCTTTCCACTGTCTTCTTTGTGCTTGCTCAGGATGGGAGACTGTGGTGAAGTGAAGATTCAACACAATCTGCTGCTTCCTTAGTGAACTTTTACTAATTGGCTTTTCTTTGTATGTGAATGTTTTTGTACAGTGGCCTGAGAAGACTTCTGTTGTGACTTGGCACTATACCAGTTAAAAATCTTCTCCTGCTGTCGAGTGTGGTTGCTTTTAAGTAAGTAAGATGAAGCGTGGATAGTTTTTTCTAACAAAGTTATCTGTACACGGTCTTCTTAAGGAAGGAGGATGAAGGAAATGGTGCTGAAAGCAGACGGAGCAGATTGCTGCCTCAGAATGGCTAGCCCCTAAAGCAAATGAGTTTAATCACTCCCAAATGCTTCCCCCCCACAAAAGTGTAACCTCTTCCATTTCTCCCCACCCTGCATCCTCCACCACCCTCCCATTTGTCTCCCATTGTTGTCAGAGAACAAATATATCTGCCAGAAGAGGTGCCGCTACTTTTTCTCCATCGTTTCTCCTCCAGCATCCACTTTCAGATTTGTACCATTTTCATCCAACTGGGAGCACTGAACGGAGTAATCAAAACAATTACCTAAGTCTCATGGCGTTTAATCAGAGGCTTGTCTGTTTCCATACGAGTCCCACTAGAGATGAAGCAGGTTGTGTCTCGAGCAGCTGTCACAACACCAGAGAAGCTCGAGAAGCAGGACTGCCAGCAGGGTTATCATTTGACTCTTTAAACAAGAGATCTGAAACAAAAACTAAACAAAGAAGAAATAAACTCTTCATTTAACAACATGCATTTTGATCAGAACATAAGGCAGACTGGTTTATTATGCAGAACACAAAGCAGGAACATTACTCATGGCCCACTGCAGTGCTCAGCCTATTTTCCATGTTTTTATTTGTTTAAGTCAGTTTATTTGTTTAATTTATGATAAGACTCTGTTGTTTATAATATTTGAATTATAAATATTTTGATATGCGCACAATTGTCAGTTTTATTTTGTTGTGTAAGTTCTTCATCTATATTGACTGAAGGTAAACTGATTATTGGCCATTATTTCCTACTTTTAAAATACTTCTCAATCCAATATGCCTTTGTATACCTATTAAGATAGAAAATGTAAACATCTCTATAGCATACAATTTATAATTATTTTGAAAGCAAGACTGCTCTTCTATATCCATCCGTCATCTCACCATCATGGTCCGCTTGTTCTGAAGTTGGTTCATGGGGGCAGCAGCTTGAGCAGGAAGGTCCAGACATCTCTTTCCACAGCCACCTCTTCCAGCTCTTCTGGGGGGGACCACAAGGCGTTCCCAGGCCAACCAAGAGACATTCTCTCCAACGTGTTCTGGGTCTTTCCCGGGGTCTCCTTCCAGTTAGACATGCCCAAAGAACCTAGGGAGGTGACCAAGAAGCATCCTTAACAGACACACAAACGACCTCAACTGGCTCCTTTCGATGTGGAGGAGCAGCGGTTCTACACCGAGTCTCTCCCAGATGACTAAACACATCACAAAAAGATATGCCACAGTAATACATGCATCATCAGCATGTAGTGGCATCATCTTGCTGAGGACTTTTAGGTTTCAGCCAAGGTGAAAAGGAATATAAAAAGATCTAAATACATGTTTGGATGGCAGCATGGTGGCACAACTGGTAGAGCTGCTGTCTCTCAGCAAGCAGGTTGCCCTGGTTCAAATCCAGTTCTGGGGATCATTCTGGGTGGAGTTTGCTTTTCCGGGTACTCCAGTTTCTTCCCACAGACCAAAAACATGCATGTTAGGCTGATTGGTAACTCTAAATTGTCCCTAGATGTGAGTGAGAGAGTGAATGGTTGTTTGTCTCTATGTGTCCCTGTGATGGACTGGAGACCTATCCAGGGTGGCCCCCGCCTCTCACACAGTGATTGCTGGGCAACCCAAAAAGGAAGAAGCAGGAAAAGATAATGGATGTTTGGACAAATTTTGATCATGATGCCTGCATACCTGCATAATAATGACACAAAATTAAAATCACATCGAGAAGAGCCAGTTGAGGTGGTTCAGGCATCTTATAAGGATGCTTCCTGGGTGTCTTCTTAGGGAGGGGCTTTGGGCATGTCCGACTGGGAGGAGACCCTGGGGAAGACCCAGGACACGCTGGAGAGCCTATGTCTCTTGAATGGACTGGGAACACCTTGGGGTCCTCCCAGAAGAGCTGGAAGAGGTGGCTGTGGAAAGAGATGTCTGGACCTCCCTGCTCAAGCTGCTATCCCTGAGACCCGACTTCGTAACAAGTGGGAGATAATGGATGGAAGGACGGACTATTTGTTGTGTGATGTTTAACAATTCAACAGATTCAGCTCAGCCTTAACTTCCAAAGAGTCATCAGGACTGGTGAGTGTGGAGAACAGAACAAAACTGGAATCCTGAGAGCAGAATCAATCCCTCCTGTCGAGGTTTCTTCAATGAAGATACTTTTTGTTTGTGTTGGTTGATGACAAATAAGACCATCTGACCCGTGAGAAACAAAGGTGACAAGACTCATTTTTCAAGATCTTTTAATTTTATTTTCATACAGTAACCAATTTTGAGGAATGTTAATGTCGTAATGATGGTTGGTGAGGGGTAAACCCAGGGGTGCAGGCAGACAATCCAGGACTCAGGAGATGAATAAAATAATTTATTAATAATAACAAAACAACAGCTGACAGGGCAGCAAACTTACATAATTTGTGGGAAACGTAGAGGACCAAGGTGACAGGAAGCAATGCCAGGACGAAGGACTAACACAGAGACACAGACTTATATACAGTGACAAATGAGACAAAACACCTGTGCAGACACACAGCTGAACCACATCAGGGAATATGACAAACCAGGAAGCCAGGGAGTGCAGGAACAGACACACAACACTGGATGGAAGCATACACTAGGAAAACACAAACCCTATAGAAAAACAGAAACTGAGAAGAAGGACATAAGACAAAAAACACAACACAAGATGGGGCTAAACCCATGAAACAGACCAATCCTTACAGGTAAATTTCTATTTTCTTATATTGATGGTTTATCACAGCTCATAAGATGGTTTAGGATTTAAATTTGTTGTGATCTGTCCGGTTAAAGGTCAGAGAGTCAGCCAGAGATTCTTTATTGTCGTTCGCACCACATGTGGTACATGTGGAGGGATGAAATTATGTACACAGAGTCCCAGTTACATCCAACAATAAAATGTAAAAGAAAAAACAATGATAACATCTAAGATATGAACTAAGAAAAACATCAACTAAATAATACACTAAGCACTAATAGCATAAAAAAACATTACGTCGAACATCAGCACAAACATGAGCATGAGTCTGTGTGAGCAGATGAGCACACATGAACGCATCAACGTGAAACAGATCAGCAGCAACATTGAAACAGATCAGCAGCAACATGATGTGATTTTTTCACAGTGATTAACTTGGTTCGAGATTCATGAGTCTAACAGCCTCATGGTAGAAGCTGTTCCTCAGGTTAACCAGAGGATTGAGAAGTGACACTAAAAGACCCAGAGTTGAACCCAAAGCTATCTCTCTGACACTAATCCTGCTTTGTAGTACAGTCTTAAGGTCTTTTTTGTTTGATTGTTTTTTGTGTGTGGGGCAGGGGATGGATTGTGCTCCTTCCTGGGTTAAAACACATGAAATTTAGTAATTGACTTGGAACGGACAGTTTATGGAGGAGACGCTGCAGGGAATACAGAAGAGAATGTTTTTCCTCTTCTGAGAATTTATTTGGAAAGAGGAAGATTTTACAAATCTATAGTTTGTTAAGACATTTATTTTTATTATTGAAGAAAATCGTTAATAACATGAGGCTTTCAACAAGGATTGTAATACATTCTAACTTTATGGCTTTTTCAAAGTACAGTAGACCCTCGTTCATCGCAGGGGATCCGTACCCTGAAGCCCCGCGATAAGTGGAAAAAACGCAAAGTAGGAATAGTAGTACAAGTAGTAATTTATTTTAGTATATATATATATATATATATATATATATATATATATATATATATATTTGTAAAGGTGTTTTAAACCCTTCCCACACTCTTGCAATATTCTAAACAATGTTTCTAAACTCTAAACGCCCTAAAGGGGAGTGGGGGAGTGGTGGCGCAGAGGTTAGAAGATGGGCTTGTGATCGAAACGTCACAGGTTCACCTCATGGTACCGTCAACATCAAAAATGTGGGTGGAAAAGGTGAACCCCCCACCATCTGCTCCCTAAACAGGTTTCTCTTGAAAATGAGTTCTCGTGGCTCAATGAGACTACCTGGATAAATAAAGGGTAAATGAAAAAATAAAAGAGCACAGAATGTCATGATTTCAGCTCTCTGCTTCCGCTGCTCTCAGCTACCTGCAAGTGCTCTTGGCCACGCCCACTTCTGTGCTCTGCACGGAGAATAGCCGATCAGCTGCAGCAGGAAGTTATCCTTCAGCATGGGCTGCACAAAGGTCCAGCAGGTGCTAAATAATTTAAAATTATTTATTTTTAATAAAATTTCCATGCCGATCGTGTGGCTCATCCATCAATCAGCCAATTGTGTGTCATGTCCAATCTTATTTTGAAAAACTGTGATAGAGCGAGTCCGCGATAAATGAACCGCGAAATTGTGAGGGACTACTATTAAGTTAAAGATGAAATGCTGTGAAATAAAACCACATATCTAAAGGTGAGTTTTGTGTTTCTTATTCAATCAAGATCAATTAAAATTTCATATGATTTAGTTTTTTGAAGATGTTGTGAATTGATGGTATTATACACCATCTAAATAATAAAACTAAACTAAATTAAATTACTGTAACAATGTCAACCTAAAAACAGTATTTTTTTTTAATAGAAGCCAACAGAACATGTCTTGTTCTTAAGTGGTACCCAGGCTAACTTTTCCAATTCTTATTTTACATTATTCTTTGGAACAGGCCATAGGCAGGCGCACCATGTATCTTGTAAGATGTAAATTACCCGCTACTCATTACAGCGTTGAGTGGTGTGCTCGTTTGTGACCTCGAGCTAATTTACAATGGCTGTGGTAGATTACTTTAGTCCTTTATGAAATGAGCTGGCTCTGTCTGTGCTCATATATCAGAGCAATGTTAAAGGATCACCAACAGAACCGTCCTCTTCCTACAAACTTGTTTCTTGATCACGGCTTATTGTCAGGCTTAGTAAATCCGGTAAAACTGCATGTAGGCAAATTCCAATAGACTGTGAACCATGAAATGTATAGCTTATAATCTAACTTCTTTCAGAAGTTCCTCCAGCTGAACTCATACTAATATGAATAGGATTTTAATAGAGTTTTTTAGGATGGGAGAAAGCTCAAAGCAATTTGTTGGTTCCTTAAATAAATAATGACTTTATATGTATGTGAATGTTTCTGTTCAGTGCCCTGAGATGACTTCTGTTGTGATTTGACACTATATAATCAAACTGAATTGAATGGAATTAATATTTTTGAATTGGCATGAAACTTTTTTGTAATTTTGCCCAGTTTGCACATTTCAAAACTCTTTGTATGTGGATCCTAATGTGAAATACTGATGTGTATTTTTGTAAAAAAGTCAAGTTTTGTGATGTTCATTATGACATGCTCATGATGCAAATGTTTAAAGTTTACTTATTGCTGTGGTGTAACCATTTTGTCTTGATTGATGAGATATTTTGTTCTGACGTGTGACAATATTTCTGCGAATCTATGAGTTCATCAGCATCATTTTGTCTCGGATCTTTAATCCTGTGGCAACATTTGAATTGCAGATACATGTCAGCATCGGGGTCTCACCCACCTTTTCTGGGTCATCTTCTCCTTGTTAGACCTCTCTGTTCCTCTTCTCTGGTGATCTCAGCCTGACAGTTGGTATTCTCTTCTCATCGTCCTCAAGTAGTCCAAACCAAACCCACATCAGAAATTTGAACATCAGTTTCTTCTGGGTCCATGTTTGTGAAATAATGACCATAGAAAAAGTTGGTATTTTATAGTACACATCATGTGACTGGACACAGTACACAGCCAGTACCAAAAAAACATGTAGATCTTATGGGAACTTTTAAAAATACTTCAATTTCATCATCATTATTATCATCATCCTCGCACATGAAGTGTTTTGAGATTACCTCGTTGATGTTCTCATAATTCAGCTCTTGAGTGTCCTCAGCAGTCGTGGGTGCTGAGGATGTCCTGAAGCTAGATTAAGGTGCTAAGTCCAGCTGAGAGCTCCAGCTGGCTGTAGCATCCACGCTTTCATCCTGCTCGTCGTCATTGTCAAGAGGCAACCTGCTCATTGACACATACGGGTCCTTGCCGGATAGGCTAGCTTGGCATGCTCGCCATCTTCGGAGGCTATTCTCTCTTTCGCCTTTGCCAAAGACGGTCACTCTTACCCTCCCTCCCTCCTGCTTTTTTGCTCTCTTGTCCTGTCAAACTCAGAGCCTCTCTACACATTTTCCGAATCAAAAATTATTGTGGACTTGGTCAGCTGGTCCCTCAACGCAACTGATAATTTTTTTTTTTCACCAGTCGACAGGGAGCTGGAGAGCCCTCATGCCCTGAATGGACCCATGCAGCTGGGTATGTCATTGATTCCTGGGGTGATTGGAAGATGGTGTGCCTATCTGTGCTCTCCGTGGAGGACGTAGAAGATGTGTACATTATTGGATTTATGATAACAGGGTCTCTGCTGTTTGGAAGCTGTGGATACCTTGGACATTGACAAATTAGGAAGACGTCGGCAGCAGTTTCAGCCATGGTAAAGCTGCCAGCCTTATGTGAAGGGCTAATCTGTGTCTTGAACTCTCAAACTCACATGCTTACTGAGCTCAACCGCAAGCTGGACGCGATTTCAGAGAATCGTAGGCCACTTGCGGCTCCTGGAACTCACCAGCATGAAGGATTCAATCTTGGAGAATGCTAAATTGAGCATGGACCAGGCAGAATGTCCATTAATTCTGGCTGTTTGGATTCATCATTGAGTGTACCAGCAGAACTTTGAAGGCAGACTGAAAACAGAGTCTGGCGGCCCGAACAATTGCTGTTTATCTGAATTTGGCCTCTTCGCTGACCTTGGACAGGCCAACTTATCTCAAATTGCTCCTGAAGGATACATAACTACAAGCTTTGCCTGCCCCCTCCACCCCCGAGGACATATGTGGCCTTATCAGAACCATGATGCTGATAGACACTGTACCATCTTATCAGAACTTTGGAACTTTCTGGAGTGTTTATGGATAACTCACCGGCTTTGTCAACCTATATGCATAAGTGTATTATGATGTCATTGCATGGTGCAGCTTTATGTTGCGAGGTCTTTTT
Organism: Nematolebias whitei; assembly: GCF_014905685.2. Classification (NCBI taxonomy): domain Eukaryota; kingdom Metazoa; phylum Chordata; class Actinopteri; order Cyprinodontiformes; family Rivulidae; genus Nematolebias; species Nematolebias whitei. Next base: position 7,437,976 of record NC_056507.1, read on the forward strand.
TGCATATTTCACACTGTTTCCTGGCTAGGAAATGGTGTGAGACATGATTTTTTTTGGCTTCCTCCACCCTCGTGTTCTCTTTTTCTCATCTCCCTGTATGTTGTATGTAACAGGTCTCTCTTGGAAATGAGTCTTTGAGGCTCAATGGGAACTAACCTGTATAAATTAAGGTCTAATAATAATAATATTCATATAAAAGCAGGAGAAGTCCAGGCACAAGCTAGGTACTTCACATGCCAAGCGGGCATGTTCCAGCCCGAGGTATGTGGATCGCACCTGGTGTAGATCCTTGCTAAAAATTCTGTTCCTTCAACCACAGAGATGAGCCTCCACGTTGTCAACTACTCTGGTGTGATTGGGAGCAGAATCCATTTCCGTCACTGAAAGTGTCCCAAGTCAACAGGTGTGTAAGCCGAAAAAGAAAGCTGTGTTAACCGGTCTAATAACATAGAGAACTATCCACAAAGACGTTTGGCGCTCCAATCTATGGTGAAGCCTGAAGACACAGCAGCTGCCACCCTTTGACAAATAATTAGATGAACATGCTGAATGATTTCTAACATTTCTTTTTCCATCTCATACTGGTCACTCTCCATTTGTGATCATCAAAATAGTTGAACTGAGTCTTAAGTCTCTTGTTTTTGTTTCACTTTGTCTCTGTCTACTGTTTAACTGAGCAGGGAACATTGTTCACGACTAGCAGTGACAGTCTCACCTGGGACAATAAATGCATTTGATGTGGCTTTCCCTTCCCTGCCACTGCTGAAGGTCTCCCTAATGCTGCCCATATGGGAGGCCTAATTACTCCCAGCCACCCTCCAGTAACAAGGTTGCACTGGCGATGCCCCTGTCCCATCCACACAATCAAATTTAGCACAAAGAAAGCTAATCTCATTCCTTCACAAGCCATTATCTTGATCAGACCTGCTTTTTTCACAATTTGCGATGCTGTCCGGGTGAGAGAATGACTTTTGGTTAGCGGGAGTGACGCTCATCAGCATCCTACTGAGAAGCTTCACACTGTCAGCCAGCGTCCACAAACACCAAATTGGAGTTAAATTGAAGAGGCGTCCGGCTGGATAACAGCCAAGGCAAGCAGCGCGGCAGAGGCAGATGTTGACAAAGGTTTTTAATGAACTTGAATTAATTCACATAGGGTGTAATTTGTCCTGTGGGTGTGGGAGACGTACTAAGGCTGACCTTTTTCAGGGTCACGGGAGTCGTTGCATTGATAGACATCTGCTGAGGCAGCCAGCAAATTTGCAACAACTGACAGATCTGTCCTGATGCTTGGATAATGATAAATTGCCTTCCTCCTTTGCAAGGCGTCACATTATGTTTAGCTGATACTTAACATCCTGAACTGTATAACTGCTGAATGTCTTCTTTTAACTTCTCACACTTGAATCCCTGCACTGGTTTGAACTCTGTGTGCTGCATTGAGCAAAGGATTTTGAGACCAAAATTAAAAGAAAGTGAAGTAAATGAGTTTGTTAGATGGTTTTCCTTTCCTTTAAAACATCATGGGTTCGTCTCAGCACATGTCGGTGTTGCTGACAAGCAGATTAAACCTGGCATATTGGGAACCTTTAATAGCTGTTTTAAGAATGAGAGTTCAATGGAGGCTTTATTTTTAATTGCAGAACGTATTTCATCCGTCTTTGTTTCATGTTTTAAAAGCTGTTTTCCTGCTTTAGGGTGAATTTAGTGTTTTTTCTTTACAGCTTGTGTTATTTGTATTAGGATCTCAGATTTGAATAGTCCCAACTTTTAATGTGAAAATGAAAGGTTCATTTTGTTATGTTGTTAAAACAAAGTTTATGCTTTCAAAAAGCGTTCAATACAAAAACAACTGGACTTTATTTGTAACAGAAGACGTTTCGCTCCTCATCCGAGGAGCTTTCTCAATTCAAAGAGCAGAGAGTGAGAGATACAGGTTATAAGCCTGAGTGAGATAAGACACACACACACATAAGACACACACACACACACACACATACTGTATATGTAGATTGGCAGTTCACACCTAAAAAAAACCTAAACAGTAGGTCTTTGTTCCTCTAATTCACAATTGAGGCCCCCTCTGTTCCCATCAGGTGTGAAAACCGGCTGGGGATCTGTTTTAAAGTTGCATTATATGTTTTTGAAAGTGGGAATCTGAGGCCTCCTCCTCTGTTAAGAGACGGTTTTTCTCTTTTTACATAAATTGCTTCCTTCACCCCCCTCTCAAACCATCTGTGTTCTCGGTCCAAAATGTGCACATTTTGGTCCTCAAAAGAGTGTCCCTTATCTGTGAGGTGGAGGTGAACTGCGGAATTTTGTCCAGAGGAGGTGGCTCTCCTGTGTTGAGCCATGCGTCTGTGAAGAGGCTGTTTAGTTTCTCCAATGTAGAGGTCTGGACAGTCCTCGCTGCACTGGACCGCATACACTACACCACTCTGTTTGTGTATGGGTGTCTTGTCCTTAGGGTGGACCAGCCTCTGTCTGAGAGTCCTGCTGGGTTTGAAATGTACTGGGATGTTGTGTTTGTTGAAGATCCTTCTGAATTTCTCTGATACTCCAGCAACATAAGGGATGACAATGTTTTTACGTCTGCTGTTCTCCTTTTTCTGTTTATTGGTGTGTTTTGTAGATTTCCTCGCTGACTTGACAAAAGCCCAGTTAGGATATCCACATGTTTGAAGAGCTTCTTGAACGTGTTTCAGTTCCTTTTCCTTCCCTTATAACGTTATAAAGTTTATGCTGTTTGTGATTGATTTACAACCAACAAAAAATCTGAATATTAGGCTAAAACACTATGTATAGATTTTTAAAATGTTTATATTTGGTTGCGGTTGACTTTAGCGTCTGTACTGACGGATTCCTAACTGCTGTAAAGTCCTACATTCCTTGACGGGATCATCTCACCAAACGTCTTTCATGACAGCGTCTTTAAGCTGCTGTATTCACAATAGACTCATGTTCGGGCTGCTGTTTAATACACCACATTATTTTACATTATTATTGTTTAGCATATACTTTAGATCCTCATATACTGTTTCTTTTTATACTTTATATCTGTGCTATTTTTGTGTGTAACTGTGGCTCTGAGTGCACAATTTTGTTCCACCTCATGTACCAAATGTGCTGCAAATGACAATAAAGAATCTTGAACTTTTAACCTTTCTGGGGCAGATGTGACTGAGTGGTTAGAGCAGTCGTCCTCCAATGGGAGAGTTTGGGGTTCCATTCCACCAGCAGTCCCATGTTGAAGTGTCCCTGGGCAAGACACTGAACCCCTCATTGCCTTGGATGTGTGTCCCATCGGTGTATGAACGTGATCTAAAGTTCTGATTAGTTTCTTTAGATTCAGATTATCTTTGCAGAAACCTAGCAGAGTGCTGTGTGGAGGTAAATGAGGACACAGATTGTGTTATAAGCACTTTGAGTATCTTGTTAAGACAGAAAGGCGCTATATAAGCACAGTCCAGTTATCATTTCTAAGAACATCTTTGGCTAAAAAGAGACTTAGCTTTAAGTATTTTGTTCAAACTATGACAAATGAAATTACAAATGATCCCAATTGAGTTGTATTACAGTGAAATGATAGAAGTTTTGAATTTACAGGGGAGACCCTGGGGTGTTCCCGATGGAAATTAAGGTAGCTTTGATCTCTACGGTCTCTGAGAGCACTTTAATATGATTGGTGCTGGTGAGGTTGTTTTTAATGGCTGTTGGGCGAGTATAAAAAGAAATCAACACTACAGTGTATCCTCTTCCTGGTACAGCGGGTTGAGACTGTTTGTACAGCATGTTGCATTAAGGCTGAAATAATGTGTTGCCATGTTGAACTTCCAGTTGCCTGCTCAAAGAGTTCATGAGTCACACCAAGTACGGAAAGCACAAGTTCACATATTTTTGCTACTCACAAATATGTAATATTGGATCATTTTCCTCAGTAAATAAATGACCAAGTTTAGTATTTTTGTCACATTTGTTTAACTGGGTTCTCTTGATCTACTTTTAGAACTTGTGTGAAAATCTGATGATGTTTTAAAGTCATATTTATGCAGAAATATAGAAAATTGTAAAGGGTTCACACAGTTTCAAGCACCACTGTACAACTAAAATAATTGTAAACATTTTGTGTCTGCTTGAGCTCCATCCGCAGCAAAGGTTCTGCAGCTTTTACTGGTTGTGAAGTTCCCAGTCCGCAGCAGCTTGCATAGCACTGTGCGTCAAACTGTCGTGGGTTTACAGATTTTATGTATTTTGAATCACTAGACAAATGTTTAACAGCAATAAATACGAATACACATGGTGGACTTGTTTTCTTGCTTCCCTTCTCTGTTGTCAATCAGGATAAGATTGGGGATGTACTGCCACCTGCTGGCAGCATGTGCACATAAGAAAATCAGCTGGAATAAAAAAATTAAAAACAGAAAAAGATCCTAATTTAGTGAATAATGATGTAATGTGAGACCTTCTTTAATTGTCATAACAAATGAGTGGGATTAAAATGTTATTTCCTCTTTTTAGTCAGAAGACACAGATGTTTTAATTTACACACACACACGCAAATATGTATCTCTATAGAGACTTCCGCCAATGTTGGATAAAATAAATATAATTGCATCATCTACTTACTGAAAATACGTCCCACTGAGGACATGATGAGATTTTATCCGGTTTACTTGCGAGGGGCAGAGTTCACACACAGGCTTACACAGATGTTACGTTGAAGCGAGCTCTGCCACGGACAGTCTAAAGAAGTGCTTTTAATAATGCGTAGACAGACACCGATGACCTCGGTCTGCCAGCGTACAGACTCGGAGAAGGCCTCGGAGGTATCAGGAGCTCAGGCTCCGTGCACCTGCAGGCTCCTCTCTCTTCAGACAAAACAACTCTCTAACTCACACACATTAATTTAACATTAAACATCCATAAACGTTCACCTTTGACAGCCAATATGATAAAAACATGCTTGTAAAGACAGGGAGCAGTAGTGTGTGTGTGCAGATGTGCACATACATGTGCGACTAAGTGAGTGTATACTGTATTTTTCAGACTATAAGCGAAGCATTAAGCAAAAATAAATAACAGTCAGATAAGTCGGACTTTATTCAACTCATTCACAGTAACCACATGAAATGGGTTCAAGGTCAGTAAGCACAACCAGAATTAACACATAAGACACACCTTATTTTAAGAGCAGGCTCAAGACCCATCTTTTTAACTGTATTTCCTGAACTGGTTCATTTCTGTTCAGTCTATACATTTTCCATACAATTTTATTTTATTTTGTGTGTGTTGTTTGCATTTATTTTGTGGGTTTATTGTTTATAATTCTGTACAGCACTTTGAGCTGCTTTTAGTATGAAGGGTGCTTTATAAATAAAATTGATTGATTGATTGATTGATAAGGCTCAGTGTCGATTTTTAAGAAAAATAAAGATTTTAAATGCGTCTTATAGTCTGAAATATACGATATTATTAAGTACTGTTTATCAGACTGACTTCAGAAAGCCTTCAGTTTAATTACAGGAACTTTGGAAAGAAGAAATTCATATTGTGCTTTCGTGAGCCTGTCCTTCCACGTGAAGCAGATTAATGTTCAGAAATTTATCCAACAAACAGTAAATCTCCCAGTAAGTTGTCAAACTGGGAGTCCTCTTTTAAACTTGCGTGAGTGGTGGCGCAGAGGTTAGAGAAGGTGTGCCTGTGGTAGGAAGGTCGCCAGTTCAACTCCCCGGACCGACAACATCAAAATGTTGGTGGAAAAGGTGGAACACCCACACCTGCCTCCACCCTCATTTGCCCCACTCTGGGCCCTTGAGCAAGGCCCTGAACCCCCACCATCTGCTCCAAAACAGGTCTCTCTTTAAATTGACTCAACGAGACTGCCTGTATAAATAATGTTAAAATTAAGTAAAATAAAAATAAACTCCAAAATTAAGATCTTTTTGGCAGAAGGAGAAGAAAGTTTAATTAAGAAGTAAAATTACCCATAACTCCTTGCTAGAACCAGCACCAAGTTTATACAGAGTGATGTTCTTTTTGTTGTGGGGTGGGTTGTCAGGAAGGTCATTTGATGCAAAACAACTGCCAACTTTCCCTCGCTGTGCCACTTCCTGTGTGGACCAGTGCAGAGGAGAGGAACTGAGAGAAAAACAACTTCCTGTTTGAAACTGCTTTGTTTACATGTTTCTAGAGGTCCGTCATGTGTTACAAACAAACAGGCTATTTGTTCAAACTTAACACATGTCCTTATATTAGTAAACTGCAAATGTAACGTTACCTTACACTAATAGACATTATGGTATTTAGATTTGTAGGATATTTTGACGGTTACTGTGATACTGTGAAGTATCCTGATGCATGCTCAATAATCCAGGTAGAAAAATCCAAAAAAGTTCAATCTGGTCCTCTGGACATTCAAAAAAACAAAAAACAAAACAAAGCAAAAAAAAATCTAGAAACGTTTCGTCTCTCATCCAAGAGACTTCCTCAGTCTGAGGTGCTGTTTTCAGCTCAGTCTCTTAAATAGCACCTTCTCAGAGTGGATCAACCAGTTTGCTGCTGACAACCAAAACCAGCTGATCACATGCTCAAGAAGGACCATCAGCCTAACAATGGGTCATTAGCACACTGATGGCTGTGTACTATTCACAGAGGGCTGAGTGATACCAGCAATCACAGCATTGTAAGAGGGGGACAGTTGAACCCGGAGGCCTCCACCCCTGTTTAATGATGGACGGTTTCCTTTCACAAAGATGGCCTCCTTTACTCCTCTCTCAAACCATCGTTCCTCTCTGTCCAGGATGTGAACATCTTCATCCCTGAAAGAGTGACCGCTGGCCTGGAGATGAGTGTAGACCGCAGAGTCCTGGCCTGATGATGTTGATCTTCTGTGCTGGTCCATCCTTTTGGCCAGTGGCTGTTTTGTTTCCCCGATGTAAGACTGATCACAGCCCTCCTGACACTGAACAGCATACACAACATTGCTCTGTTTGTGCCGGGGGACTGGATCTTTGGGATGAACCAGTCTTTGCCGTAATGTATTTTGGGGTTTAAAAGCCACTGGGACGTTATGTTTAGAAAATAAACGTCTCAGTTTCTCTGATACCCCCTCAACATATGGAATGACCACTGGTCTGGGTCTGGGTTCCTCCTTTTCACCTGATGGCTGACTGGAGTCCTGTTTGGGTTTCTTCTCTGCTTTCAGGAAGGCCCAGTTAGGATATCCACATTGCTCTAGAGCCTGTTTTGTGTAGGATTTCTCCTTCTGCCTGGCTCCTGAGTTAGTGGGGACGCTGTCTGCTCTGTGGTACAGAGTCCTGATGACTCCTAACTTGTGCTCCAAAGGGTGATGGGAGTCAAACTGCAAATACTGGTCTGTGTGGGTGGGTTTGCGGTACACCTCGGTTTGCAAATGTCCTCTATCAGAGACTGAGACCTCACAGTCCAAGAAAGCCAACTTGCCATTTTTTACATCTTCTCGTGTGAACTTGATGTATTTATCCACAGAGTTGATGTGGTCAGTAAAATGTTGGACTTCCTGAGATTTAATTTTAACCCAGGTGTCGTCAACATACCTGAACCAATGACTTGGTGGTGTCCCTGAAAAGGATGTCAAGGCTCTCTTTTCTACCTCCTCCATGTACAGGTTGGCAACAATAGGAGAAACTGGAGACCCCATAGCACACCCATGTTTCTGCCTATAATATTGCTCCCCATATGTGAAGTAGGTTGACTGCAGGCACAGTTTCAAGAGTTGACATAGTTGTTCTGTGGAAAGTGTGGTCCTGCTGCTCAGAGTGGTGTCTGATTTTAATCTTAAACTAACCACCTCTACTGCATCATCAACAAGCCTCCGGGTTCAACTGTCCCCCTCTTACAATGCTGTGATTGCTAGTATCACTCAGCCCTCTGTGAACAGTAAACAGCCATCAGTGTGCTAATGATCCATTGTTAGGCTGATGGTCCTTCTTGAGCATGTGAGCAGCTGGTTTTGGTTTTCAGCAGCAAACTGGTTGATCCACTCTGTGAAGGTGCTATTTAAGAGACTGAGCTGAAAACAGCACCTCAGACTGAGGAAGTCTCTTGGATGAGAGACGAAACGTTTCTAGATGTTTTTGCTTTGTTTTTTTTTTTTTGTTTTTTTGAATGTCCAGAGGACCAGATTGAACTTTTTTGGATACTGTGAAGTAATTTTGTCAAATATTATTAGAATCATGACTTGAAGCCCTGTCATTCCTCATGAAAGTATTTGGTTAATAAAATCCATTATTTATGATTTCATGATTATATAGCCTCCTACGTTTAAATCATGACTGTGTTTATTTGTCTGTCTGATGAAACAAACACTGAACTGCACAAAGTTTGTTTTCTCAGTCATCCAGGTATATAACAACAAAAAAGGTTGAATCATGTCATCTGGACTTCGTTTTTTTGTTAAAAAAGAAACGTTTCACCCCTCATCCAAGAGGCTTCGTCAGTCTGAGGCCTAGCCATCTGGTATTACCCAGAAGCCACCCTGACTCTTGTGTTCCAAGCCTGCCTCAGATACCCCTGAAGTCTGGCCTTTTCACTAATGGTTTCAAAAACACTGAACTGGTTTTTCAAATCTTTCTGGTCAACATCTGAGCAGCAGAGTACTAAAGCAACAACAGCGCCCTCTGCTGGCTGGGATCGGACCATGCACCACTGCTGATCGATGACACGAGGAGACTAAAACCTCAGGCAGATTTATGACCTTTACACATGTGAGGTTTGACCTTTCCACGTGCCACCTGAACGTTTGGGTCCCATCAAACGAAGCGGCCTGAAGTCTCCCTTGGCATTTAACTGTGTCTCTACATGTGAGCATCTATTGCATTTAAAGCTAGTGACGACATTTCTACAGTCAGTGGATAAAAAGGGCAAAAAGACAAAAAGGTTCTGCTGATGCGTAAGAAAATAGACTTTGATAAAATGAGAAGACCATTGCACGCAGACACCTAACTTTGCTAGTTTACATATATTAATTAAAATACAGTCTGGATGTACCTGCAAACTGATCCCCAGCATATTATTTTCTGAGCATTATTAAAATGTAAAAAAAATAAAATAATTCACATTGCACCACATATTCGTTTGAAACTTTGCTGTTAGCTAGTTAAATTCAACTCAGGTTGTCTATCAGCAAAATATTTCACAATCCATAAGACACGTTTTATTAAAACTTTCAGGAAAAAGTTACTGGATGTACCACATTATATACTAGTACTATTATTAATATAACATAATAATTAACATTTACACACACACAAACTATGCAATGCATGTGGAATACAGCAAAATGACCCAGTTTTAATTTTATCACCAGCAAACTGGTTGGTCCACTATGTGGGTGTGCTGCTTGTGGGACAGTTTGTTGTGGCTCCTTGGACTGATGAAGTCCTTTGGATGAAGGATGAAACGTCTCAACAAAAAACAACAACAAAAAATGAAACTGTCCACATGTTTCATTTTGTTGTCCGATATTTTTCAATGCAATATAAAAATTGACAATGCTGCTTGGACTGAAATAAATAAAGCCATTATAATTCAAGCTTTCGTGTTCTTTATGCTAAGAATGTATTTGATCAGTCCAGTGGACTCTCGCTGGCCTTGAAGTCCACAGCTGGTTTAGATGAATGTGACAGAAGAGAAAGTGAGGAAAACGTGTGTTGATATAGTCATTGCATTATTAAAAATCACTTGTCTGTCTAATATTGTGCTGCCCTTATGTGTTCAGTCTGTGAAACGTCCTTTGTCGACTGGATTCTGACTGTCGTCTTAATTGTTACCTTATTATTATCTGAAAGGCAAAAAGTGGACGTAGGCTGATGTTTTTTGAGTGTATGCGTGTGTGTGTGAGTGTTCGTTTTTTTTTTGTCTATTACTGAAACCTTTCGTGAACCGTTGAATGTATTTTATTGAAAATCTCAGAATATTTGACTTTTGGAGCCAGCCAGACAACATATGACAGCCACAGCTAAGCAGCTTTAGTAAACTCATAATTGCAGCATAAATGTCTGTAAACCAGTCAACATTACAGACACTACGGTAAAATCTGGTGTTGCAGTAGCTGAGAGTCATCCCCAACACATATCTGACTGCCAACAGATAGTTGAGGGTCTTTGTTTAAAACTTTGGCAAGAACTTTTACAAACAAATCAAAATACGTTGAGTTACATTTTGGGTTTTTATTCGTGTTGGGTTTTGTTTTTTTCCAAGTTAGATGGTTTTTCGCAATAAGTTTTGTTTTTTTTACCAGTTAAATTATATTTTTGCATTACTATGTTTTGTTTTGTTTTTTTGGTCAAGTTGTATTAGTACATTTTTAAAGTTACATTACGGCTTTTTTTTTGTTTGTTTGTTTGTTTGTTTTTGTCGTGTAACTATTTGGGTTTGTTTGAGTTACATCACTGTTTGTGTTCCGAGTAAAATTTTTTTATTTTTTTTTTGGGGGGGGGAGGGGTCACTTTTTTCTTTTTTCTTTTGGAGACAACCTAATTCAAGATGGCCGCCACAGCTAATCAACATTTGCCAACACAAAATAGCAAAAATTCAGTCAGTATTACAAATACTGAGTTAAAGTTGGTTGTGGTAGTAGATGAGAGTGATTCATAACACATATTCCACTCACTAACAGATCTTTCAAGATTGTGCAGTATTATATAACAAAGTTCAACAAAAATTACTTTGTGTCACTTCTAATCTTAAAATGATCCAATATCAAGATCATGGTGGTGAGTCGCCCGCTTTGAATGTTATCAGTCATTAATTGGCTGTTATTAGTTGTCATCCCCATAGGTTGCATTCAGATTGTACCTCCTGTACCTCCTAGTGGGTTTAAAGGTATGTTCTTATCGCTGATAATAGGTCGGGGGTTAGGTTTAGGAAATTTGTTTAAAAAAATCTAACAAAAACACTTGTGGTTTTAGACGCAGGCGTCTAATTATTATCTAATTATTATCAGCGATAAGAACGTAATTTTAAACCTACTAGGAGGTAGGAGGGACAGTCTGAACACTACCTATGTGGATGATAACAACTAGTAACGGCCGTTTAATGTGTTGATAATATTCGAAGCTGCTGGGTGGGTGACAAGGATACAAGGGATGCTTAGCCTTTAACTTAGTTCCTTATGTTTGATCTTTTTCCATCATCTTTAAATATTTATGCCAATTCATTGTATATGATTCACATCATTTATTGTACATGTTCTAATGTCAGTAAAGTAGTTGAATTAAACTGAATTATACCTTGTGATAATCTGTCAGTAGAGTAGTTGAACCAGACAGAATTATACCTTGTGATAATCTCTGTCAGTAAAGTAGTTGAATTAAA
>NC_056507.1:7464330-7489418 GCF_014905685.2 Nematolebias whitei
AAACCCTCCCCACACACTTGCAATATTCTAAACAATGTTTCTAAACTCTAAATGCTCTAAAAGAACACAGAATGTCCTGATCTCAGCTCTCGGCCACGCCAACTTCTCCGCAGCAGAACGGAGATCGACAGAGGAGGGAGGAGGAGCTGCAGGAGGAAGTTTCTCCTGCAGTGTGGGCTGCACACAGGTGCAGCAGGTGCTAAATAATTTAAAATAATTCATTTTCATTCATTCTCTTGTAAATGAGTCCCCGAGGCTCAATGGGATTAACCTGTACAAATAAAGGTTGAATTAATTTTAAATAAAAATTCCATGCAGATCGTGTGGCTCATCCATCAATCAGCCAATTGTGTGTCATGTCCTATCTTATTTTGAAAAACCGCGATATAGCGAGTCCGCGAAAAACGAACCGCGAATTAGCGAGGGACTACTGTAATAGTTTGACCATTTTGAATTGTAGTTTTGGGTACAAGTTATTTAAAAAGTAATACCATATCCATTGTGGGCCTAAATATCATTTTCAGTGGTCTCTGTTTGTCGAAATGGAATTTAAATGCGAAAATGACTGACAAGCCAATGGCTTGGTTTGATAATCTCAAACATTTTGTAGCAGTTCACCCACTTTCATAAACCTCTACACCACACACTACATTCTGCAAGGAGCCCGAATCTTCAGAATACAGTACAAATATTTTTCACATACAGTCCTTATGCATGCTCAATAATCCAGGTAGATAAATCTAACAAGGTTAAGTCAGGTCCTCTGGACAGATTCTTCTTTGTTGGAACGTTTCGTCTTATCCAAAAGACTGACTCGGACTGAAGAAGTCTTTTGGATTAAAGACGAAAGGTTTCAACAAAGAAGAATTCGTCCAGAGGACCTGACTTAACCTTGTCAGACTTTTCACACAGTTCTCTGTTATTTATAAGTGTATAGCAACAGAAGGTTGTAGACTACTTCCAATGCAGCATAGGGCCCAAGATTTCTAATACACAATGTAATCTGGCATGAAGTTTTAAATGTTAATGTTCTCATGGTATTTATTGCATTATGAAGATTGTGGGTATTGTTTTTTTTTAAGGCAACAGCAATTCAATTTGGAAGTGGATTCATTTGCACAAGAATAAGACACAGATAACTGCCAACTGGAGCCACTTCTAAAGTGGATTTTGAGATCTTAAATACACCCAGTCTTTAAAGGTTCAGTTGATGCAAACTATATGCACAACTATTATTTTACACATGGTCATTTCTGCTACACCTCATTGCTGACTGGTGTGAATGGTTGAGCCCATAAACCCAGCAGAGTGGGGTGGATACCAGCAGTGGGCAGGCCCTTAACTGGTGCCGTGTTGTGTGGAGCCTTTGAGAGTTGAGACGGTGGCAAAGTGCCGTATGTGAGAAGTGTGACACCTTGGACAGGTCCATCACATAGATCAACAAGACAAACAACCTCACCTCACTAAACTAGTAAACAGCTGTAGAATTCCACGTAAATACATGTTTAATGTAAAACTGATGGCAGTGTGAAGGACTATAAACTAGTGTTTGCATGAACTTCTATACAATTCTGGAGATTAAAATTGTATGACATTGGCAGAAGTTTACTTTGTTCTTATCAATGTTTGGACTTTCCTGTCAGAATTAATCTTTTTCTCCAAACTGAAGGAATCTAAAAGTCTGTCTACAACAGGTGATGTCATCATTTCCAAAAATGTACAAAAGCACAATACTTCAAAATGACTGCCTGTTTCTTTAAAAGTTTGGCCTTTAGTGGTGTAAAACACGTTTCTTTAGTTTAAAACCTTTCCTGGTTTATAGTTACAGTAAAGATATTGATTTGGGATTGAATTTAACAAAAATATGTTTAATCAAAGTTCATGCTCAATAATCCAGGTAAATAAATCCAGCAAAGATCAATCAGGTCATCTGGACAGTTTCTTTTTTTGCTGAGATGTTTTGCCCTTCATCCAAAGGACTTCATCAGTCTGAGGAGCCACAACAAACTTAGTCCCACAAGCAGCACACTCCCAACCAGTTTGCTGGGGATAAGATGGTCTACTATGTGGTCCACTATATGAGTGTGCTGCTTGTGGGACTCAGTTTGTTGCGGCTCCTTGGACTGATGAAATCCTTTGGATGAAGGAAAACAAATAAAAATTTTTAAAAAGCATCCAGATGACCTGACTGAACTTTGTTGGAAAAGTACGTTTCATTGGAAGAATTATAGCACAATATTCTCACTGTTTGAGAGATTTTTTTTTTTCAAATTGAGTATTTTGCAGTAGTAATTTCTGTTGGTGCTGTATTTTTTTTAATAAATCTGTCTGTTGAGTTTGAGCCAAGCTTTCAAAACATTTAAAATTTGTGCTTACTTAGCTTCCATCTGTTTTTGTTATTGCTGCATAACTTCAATTAGTTTTGTTGAGTGCAGGCTTATGTAGCGTTCCTCTAACAGATCTAGGTCACAATCCAGTCTTTTACTAGGTTTTAACCAAAACCACAAGGGTAACAGTATTTTACCTTTATTAGGAGTTTCATCGACCACAGGAGTTGACAAAAAGAAAATATATTTGGATTGGTCTCATAGATAAAATGGGCTTTTATGCCAAATTGCTGTTACAACTCATTGACAGTGGCACCATCAGCAGACTGGTTGTGTTTTCACATCACACACAGCTGAGTGGAGTTTGATATCTTCAAACACTCAGACTAAAGTTGTCTCTAGTGGGTGTCTACTGTTTTATGTGTGCTGCACAGTAATTACTACTGTGGCACCTATAATTATCTGAAAGTGTGTAGATCTGGAGATACGTCAGACATTTGATTATAGAGACTGGCCTATACTCGCTCTGAAACGCTGTTTGTCAAAGAATGGCAGGAGTTGGGATTGATGCATTCAGACACTTACAGCTGACAGTATCTGTGTAACTATTTTCACTGTCACAGTCATCAACAAATCTTAAGTACAGTGTAGAGAATTAGAAAATGCTTTTAGGAAAATTGTGTTTATTTAAAGTGGGGTTCTGTAGAAGAATTATAATGATTGTTAGCTCTTGAAATACCTCATTTTGCAGCATTTGATTGTATCGGGACTGATGAGTCAACTGAGTATTGTATAGCCAAGACTAATTGCTGATGACTTCAAACAACTCAAATCGTCTCTCCTAAATTTCTTGTGTATGATACTTTAATACATTTACATTAGGGTCAGTTTCTCACAGGTTTTTACCGGTACATAGAACTTTACAAGTAAACATAAAACTTCAGGTGCAGCCAATGGGCACCCACAGCAGGAATATACAAATATTTCTGTTTTCTATTGTAAATTATATGGATTTTAATAATAGCATTTGCAAGGGCTGCTATGAACTCTTGAAGAATGGGGGTGTTTTTAATATGACAAAACTTGTTTCGGACATAGACCCCATCAACATGAATAAAAATGAAAGCAGTGTCCCCGCATTCTCCTACTGTTCAGAACTGAAGCCAAAATATCTGTTTTTGGTGCTGCCATGTCGTAATTTTTAAGCCAGTCTGCACGGTGGCACAGTTGGTAGAGCTGCCGCCTCTCAACGAGCAGGTTGATGGTTCAATCCCAGTCAGAGGCCTTTCTGCATGTTCTCTCAGTGCATGCGTGGGTTTTCTCCAGGTACTCCGGTTTCATCCCACAGACCTAAAACATGCATGTTAGGCTCTAAATTTTCTCTAGGTTTGAGTAAGAGAGTTAGTTTGTTTGTATCTATGTGTCCCTGTAACGGACTGGAGACCTGTCCAGGGTGTCCCCTGCCTCTCACACAGTGACTGCTGGACATGGGCACCAGCGACCCCCGCGACCCGAAATGGAAGAAGTGAGTAAAGATAATGAATGTCTGGATGGGACTTAACTATTCAATTGCAGCCAGTCACTAGGGGGTACTTGTCCACTGTGGCTTCAACTTCCTGCTTCTGGTCCTCTCTCTAGTTATTTTATAATTCCACGATTCCAGACGAGCCATTACTAGCATGTCAATGTGGTCCGAGCGGACCCACTTCTAAAGGTAATTTTGCTACAACTCCATTGTTTAAATTTTCATAGTTTATGAAAATGCTGTAAGTTAAACCTTCAAATTGTCATAAATTTCAATTTACACAACTATTTAGACAGAAATATTTTTGAAATTCCTGGCGGATTTAACCCCAGGGTGTACCAGAAGTTCTCAGCTAGTGGTTGTGGTGGCTATTTGCATTTGTAAATAAACTTGCATTGAGAAATTTCCGGTGACATAAAAGTCCATAAAACAGTTTTTGCGTTAACGCTACAGGGCCATTTACCACAGCTGAGATAGCTTAGCTCATACAAATTACCAGGCAAGGGTAAACAATGAAAAAAGACGCTACTTGTGCAGGAAGAAACAAGACAAGTTGTTTATCTTTAGAGCTAATTTGGAGATAAGCTCGAAAGCTCTGGAGACAGAACTGATGGGGAAAGAGAAAAATAGGGGTAAGTGGATTCACAGAGGAAGGAAAAGAGGGGAAGGGGGACATGTTGTGTCTGTTCTCAGATGCCTATCATTGTGGGAGTCATCTCAGAGATCAGCACAGATAGAAAGGTGATGTTATTTCCTCAATCCCTCATTATCCTTCAGATAAGAAAGAAGAGCCTTCTGTCCATCAGTTGGTAGTTTTTCTGTTCCGTTAAACAATTCAGACAAAGTTTGATGAAAGAAAATTGGAGTTCAAGTTTCAAAATATATGAGTTGGTCTTTAGTTGAGTCATTTGTTTATACGATTCCCAACAGATCCATCAGGTGACGCCAGTTTGTATGATTGGATAAAGCAGCCGTATGTCTGAATTCAGCTGCTTTGATTTGTTCAGGAAATGTCAATGCAGGGTTTTGTCTTGTTTACTTGATTGGTCTGATCTGATTAACATTTGCTATAATAACAACAAAGCAAAGGTCTGTGATGTAACCGGTGCTTCATGTCCTAAGACTTTTAAATTATTTGATGAACTGAATTTTTTTATTAAACGCCTCACTTTTCTTTGCGTGATGTATATTGTAGTATTTTATTTTGTTGTCACTTTAAAAGACGTTCTGTAGACCGAAACAGATATATTGTAAATAGGGTATTTTTTATCTCTGGTAGCATCATCTATGTATGCAAATCACACTTTAATAAGCAGAATGGTTAAAATATCATATCAAGTGAATTGCATGTTTTGAACTTCCTAGGACCTGGCCGTCCACATATGTGGACAACCTGACATCCACATATGCAAGAGTTCGGTTCTTAGGAAGTTAAATAACATTTAGAAATAAGGAGCTCCAAGTACTATTGTTTCCAAATTGAACGAGTCCTTGACTTTTGGTCCTTTGCTACAATGGGCTGACATTTATAGGTTCAAACAAAATGGTTTAAGCTAAATTGAAGACATTAACCATAGACCTTCATCTTCTATTCAGAGCACAATTCAAAATTTTTGTTGACCTCTTAGGTTTCAGTCTACTGTCATCATCAGGTCAATATAACTATAACATTACTGAGTTTCAATGAGGCTTGACTTTACTTTTTAAATATTACTGCTCATCCGTCGTAACAAAGTCCAGAGGGAGCAATATTTCTTAAATGTACATATACTTTTAATGGTAAAGAAATGTATCGCTTATAGGGCTGGTGCAGGTTAGATGAGAGATTTGTATGCTGCAAGTGTTCTTTTTTAAATGATTGGGATGTTGCGTGATTCCTTTTATCAGTGTTTTTTTTTTTTCTTTTAAAATAATCTCATGGGCGACATTATGTTGGCGACATTTCATTGTTTTGAAAAACAGGAAAAAATGACAGAATGTTACATCACTACTACTGATTACATGGATACTGATATAATCTGGCAGGAGTTCTGGTGGAGCTTTGAATGAACAACAAACAAAACTTAACTTTCTAGTAGAAATATAGTAATAAGGATTTTGGGACAATCTTGGGTCCCAGCAGCCCATCTATACATAACTAACACATAACTAACATAAACTACACATGTTGTGTGACAGGTTATTGCACAGATAGTGATTAACATTGAAATTAAATTATAACGGCAAAGTAGATACTTAAATACTGTATCATACATGATACAGCCACATAATGTAGCACCAATAAACATTAGCTGTCAAGCTAATATTAGTCATATTAGTTGTCACAGATGTGGCTTGGTGCAGTGTTACTGCCAGTTATTCAGTGTTATTTGTAGAGAGTTCAGTAATCTGACAACTTGTGGATAATAGCTGTCTTTTAGTATTTTTGAATGCAATGGCAGACTCCTGTATCGTCTGCCTGAGAGTAGTAGATGGAAGAGTCCTTGTGCTGGGTGGGTGTGGTCCTTAATGATGCTACATGCTTTACGCAGACACTAGCTGTGGTAGATGTCCTGGATGGTGTGGAGACTGCTACCAATGACGTCCTCTGCTGTTTGCACCACCCTCTGTAGAGCTTTCTGGCTCTGACTGGTGCAGTCAGAACAGTTTCTTAAATTAATTCACTGGTTTATTTAAGTAGCTACTGTACTGTAGCAACTGTGTTTCTTCAAGCTACTCTTATCTAGCTATGACAAAAACTCATGGTCAGGAAAAACTTGACTATTTAGTTATTTTTCTTAACAGTTAATGGATGGCATTTAGTCTCCACAACATTGCAATGCAGTACTGTACACATTGTGCCTTAACACTGTTTTATTTTAGTGTTGAGCTAGAAACAAACCAAAAGTGGCTGAAATGGATTATAATATTCCCCTTCCTCCTTCTGTCCAATAAGCCACGGCTCCAGGATGTTTCCTGAGAATTGGCGATTGTGGTTCAGAACAAACACAGGTGTTTCCCTGTTTTCCTGAACCTTCTTCCTGTTAAGTTGAGACCTTGGGTCACTCAACTAAAATACACAGTCTGAATGTTTATTCCACTGCTATGTGAAAATAATTGCAGGAGCAGGTTTACTTTATGTTTAGCTTTGTGGGAAAACACCTGTCCATCGGTAGATTTAAACATATCTGGTATAGTAATCTTGATCTTTTCCTCTATTTTTTTATTAACACATCCTTTCAGACTGAATCCTACATAGTTGGCATCATTGGGTTTCTAACAAAAGTTTTTGGTACAAATATGTACAAACAAATGAGTAATTAGCCGTCTTGGATTTCTTAACCCAAAGGTGTTGCTATTTTTGCGTTCTCCATTGTATTCAGTTAATAAGAGAAGCAGCCTTTGCTAGGAGTACTAATATGGTAGATTGTTACAAGTTCCTCAGGAAAACCAGAGGGCCTGTGTGCCCTGGACACTTCAGAATTTGCTTTGCACTGCTCTTCTTCAAGGGTCTGAGTAACCATTAACCAACCTCTTGCATCACATGTATCACATTCCTGAGCCCTTATTCACCAGCGTTTCACACAATGCACCACTGTATTTTTATGTCATGAGAACCAAAACACAGGGGTATTGGTTTGTAAAAATAGAAAACTGTGAACTAATGCAGTATTAAGTACTTCCCTCCTGAAAATAATGCTGTATTTGAGCTGAGCAGCAGCAAGCCATCTGAACAAGCTTTGTTCTAGCCCAGGTTCCACTACCTGCCACCAAGCCCAGCTACCTGCCCCATTCTAGGCTCCACTACACCAACCATATGGCCCAGTCTAGACTCCTCCACCAACCACCAGGCTCCAAAGCCTAGCACTAGGCCAAGACAAGACTCTACTGGCAGCCATCTGCTGAGTGGGCTACCAGGCCCTGCCCAGGTAGCCAACCACCAGGTTGATGGTGGAACCTATCAGGCCCATCCTAGTCTCCACCACCAAACACAAGGCCTAGCTGCCAGGCCACGCCCTGACTCCACCACCAACAACCAGGCATCACTACCAGGCCCAGCCCTACTATAACTTCTCTGTCTTCAGGCTTTGTCGCCAGGCTAAAAGCAGGCTCCAAGGCCTACTACCAGGTCAAGATTAAACTTCACCATTAGTCACCGTAAGCCAGGTTCCGTGCATACATTGGGATGTATCAAAATTAATGTTGTGCAGAAGTGGCATGCAGACATACAGGCATTGAACTGAGGTGCATAGAAGAAAACTGACCAGCTTATTAAGTCAGAACAACTTACGTGCAATGATTACTCAGGTCAACATGTGGTGTAAAAATGACATACATGTCCATTAATAGCTGTGTAAAGTTGTGCGTAGTTGTGGGACAATGGCAGCTTTGTCTAACAAGGCAAAGTCAGATCCTCTGGACAGATTCTTCTTTGTTGAAACATTTAATCTGTTATCCAAAATACTTCTTCAGACTGAGGAGCTGCAACAAACTTAGTCTTATAAATAGCACCTGCTCATAGTAGATAAGCCAGTTTGCTGGTAACAGCCAAAACTAGTTGTTCACATGCAAAAGGAGGACAATCAGCCCAACAACTGGTCATTAGTGCCCTTATGGTTGCTGGCTATTCACAGAGGGCTGACTGATACTTGCAATAACAACATTGTGAGAGGGGGACAGTTGAAGACAGAGTCCTCCTCCCCTGTTTAACAATGGACAGTTCTCTTTACAGGTATGGCTTTCTTTACCCTTCTCAAACCATCGTTCCTCTCTATCAAGGATGCACATCTTCATCCCTGAAAAAGTGACCGCTGGCTTGAGTGTAAACTGCAGAGTCCTGGCCTGATGATGTTTTTCTTCTGTGTTGGGCCATCTTTTTGGCCAGTGGCTGTTTAGTTGCCCCGATGTAGAACTGAAACTCTTGCAACATATGGAATGACCACTGGTCTGGGTCTGAGTTCCTCCTTTTCACCTGATGGATGGCTGGAGTCCTGTTTGGGTTTCTTCTCTGCTCTCAGGAAAGCCCAGTTAGGATATCTACATTGCTCCTGGGCCTGACTTGTGTGGGATTTATCCTTCAACCTGCCTCTTGAGTTAGGGGGGATGCTGTGCACTCTATGGTACAGTGTCCTGATAACTCCTAACTTGTGCTCCTGTGGGTGATGGGAGTCAAACCTACTAATAGTAATAGTAGTTTTGCCAAATTTAAGTCTGCTAACAAGATTCCCAAGCTTGTTGTTGTCTGTTGTGGGTGTGTCTTGAAGAGTTTGTTAGACACACTATTGGCTTAGTGAAGCTCGATCATCCGGGAGGGACTCGGAGTAGAGCCGCTGCTTCTCCATGTCGAGAGGAGCCAGTTGAGGTGGCTTGGGCATCTGTTTAGGATGCCTTCTGGACGCCTCCCTGGTGAGGTGTTCCGGACACGTCCCACCGGAAGGAAGCCCAGAGGAAGACCCAGGACACGCTGGAGGGACTATGTTTCTCGGCTGGCCTGGGAACGCCTCGGGATTCCCCCGGAAGAGCTGGCCCAAGTGGCTGGGGAGAGGGAAGTCTGGGCCTCCCTACTTAGGCTGCTACCCCCGCGACCCGACCCCGGATAAGCGGAAGAAAATGGATGGATGGACTATTGGCTTACTAAATGTATACATGACAAGATGTAATTGGTTGCTGCAGCTTCAACTGGAAGGAGATGAAGACATGTGATGCAGTCAGTTTAAGCCATTAGTAATTTAGCGATAGCTTACGTTAATTTTTATACCTGTTTAGCAATAACAACAAAAAAAAAACTATGTTTTTTTAATTAATGCAATATGAATATGGGTTATCAAAACTACCTTTTTGGTTAGCTGTGCCCATCACTGTGTATATCATTGCCTGGCTAAAGCAAGGAAGTCTTGAAAATGAGCCCCTGTGTCTACTTGCATAAATAAAGGTTAGATTAAAAAAAGTACCTATTTTAATGGAGCGGGTTCATGGTTAATAGAATATATGTAAACAAGCTTTATCTTTCACTGAAAATCTGTAAATTAAAGTGTAAACATGTCTGCAGTATTTAAGTCAAATTATCTTCAGAAGATCAGGAAGCTTCATGCCATAACTGTGCGGGTTAACTCCAAACATTTGAGACTTTGTTTGTTATTTGATTCAAATCTGTTTTGCAAAGTGCATCATTTTCCAAACGTGAATAAGTGTTTCATTGTAGTCCCTTCTTGATTTTCAACACTTACTGAACAAATGCTTAAGAGGACATTTTCAGTTTAAAATTAGTGTTGCACTGCGATTGTCGTTCAGTCGTGTTGTCAGTAAGTCCTGATGAGCAACAGTCTCCTTAACTTTTTTGTAATCTGGTTTTGTCATGTAAAACGAAGATTGTAAATGTTCTCTAAGTGAGACTTAACATGTATTAGCATGCTACTTTAATGTAGTGATGTTAACATTTTTATGAAATATCATCTGCCATGTTTCCGAGCCACAGACCAACATTCCTTCAACCCACAAAATCAGCCTTCAGTTCAGGATGAAAGGAAGAGTTTGTGTTTTGTCTCTCAATGAACTATGGATTATATTTGCTTTCTCTGGAACTGTAATTAAATGGATATGTATGACATTTTATTTTCTTATTAAAGGCTTTACCTAAACTATAAGTCATTTAATGAGACATGAACTTAGCCGTCTGGTACAGCACATCAGAGCTAAAGTAATAAATCCCAGGAGTTGGAGAGAACTCAAGATCTTATCTATCAATGAAACAAAAATAAGATACATCATTCTTTATCCCAAAATCACACAGAACTGTTTAGCAGTGTTATCTACTTATTTAATTACTAGTGGATGTCTGCATTGCTAGTGCCTGTCATTTAATGACTGGATATTAGGTTCTGAATATTACCGGTGCCCCATTAGTTTCATAAAAAATGGAAATCATCGACCCATCAGTGATCAATTTTTGACCAAGTTTTATGGTCCAGATGAAAAGCTAATGAGAGCCTTGCGGTTTAATAGCTCAGAACCAAGTCATTAAGAGATCATCTCTGATGAGTAAGAAGATAAGTAAGAGTCTAATAGAATCAAGCCAGGGAGCATAAAATGAGCAAATGTAGTTTTCTGCTCACTGACCTAATGAAAATCCATTAAAATAGAATCTAGTCATAAACACGTCTAGTAAAATAGCTTTTGAAAAGGAAGAGTGATGGGTTCTAGCTTTTTCTCAATTCTGTGTAAATCTGTAGCTGTTGCTGTAAAGTGTAGAATCCATTCAACTTATCTTTGAGACTCTGGTATTTTCTCATGCTACTTTCCTTAGTTTACAATGATTTTGTGTGATCTCTGTTAAAGGTGGAAAATTCATTCATTCAACCTTTATTTAGACAGGTAAATCCCATTGAGCCTCGAGGACTCATTTACAAGAGAGACCTGATTTCAACAGAGAATGATGAAAACAATGGACAACAGCAATAACAATAGACAGTTGTAAAAAGGCATACAGATTTGTATTTTTTTTACAAATAAGATGGCAAAAAAAAAGTAACAAAAACAGCTAGATTCTAAGGCGAATGTAGAAAACTAAAAACAGGAAAATGTCTGCATTAGTTCTTGCCAGGAGTCCAACAGGTTCTTAAAGCCACTTAGAGAGGTCAAGGTCGAGAGCTTCAAATCTTTTTGTAAGATATTCCAGGAAACAGGAGCGGAGTAGGAGAAGGCCCTTTTGCCAAGTTCAGTTCGCACTGAGGGAACACTGCAGGTAATAATGTCCTGAGAGCGCATGCTGGAGCTGCACTCACTCAGAGACATGTAGGAGGAGATGTATGAAGGCAGCAGACCAAGAAGTGATTTAAAGATGAAAATGTACCAGTGGGAGAGTCTGTGTGAAGTTAATGGTGACCTGTTAACCTGTGAATACAGGGTGCAGTGGTGGGTACGATAATCACAGCCAGTTATGAATCTTAATGCACCATGAAAGGCAGCAACCAACATCTACAGGGTTCTCTGAACCCTGCAGCTTCACTCCTAAAATTAGCTATATGATTTTTTTCATGTTGTTCAACAGGTTGTACAAATTTTAAGTGGGACAAGTCAGTCCTGCCGTTCCAGTGACCCGGAAGAGAGAAAAGTTTGATCTGTGATCGGAAAAGTAAAGCCGGAGTTGGTACGGTACTGAATGAATGTTAGTGAAGTCTTTGGATTGGCTCTTTCTGGGTCAGTTCTGGCCCTGGTCAAGCACAGAGAAGACAATAACACTTGACTATCTAGAACAAATAAAATTAGTAACATATCGCAGTCTCTGCTTTTGGACTGTTTGCTCGATCATTGCCTGGACATGTTACCTCTCTGTCCACCATCTGACAGCAGCTTGCCCTCTGCAGGTTGTCCCTCTTCTCTAATCAGTCTGGACTCAACTACCCACTTTAAGCTTCACGACCAGTTTTCACCTTAAAGTTCAAGGTCTTGGAAGGTAGCTCCAAGGGATCAATGGCGTCCACATGGATGTTTGGTGCGAAGTGTGCCAGTAACACACAGTTTGGACCCAACAGCCTCCCCTTGGCCTTTGTCTGAAAATAATATGTAAATGACCAACTGTATATGTGCTAATTTAATGCCAAATCAACTTAATTTTACTACTCATAGACACTAAGAATATAGGATGAGCTAAATGTTAATGTGAATGTGTTCAAATCGAACAAAGGTACAGACAACCTAAATGACTCTCAAGCATTCAATCTCTTTTAAGCTACACATTTGCATCTCTAACTTGGAAAATAACTTGAAAATAAGGTTTCTTACAAATATGAGAAACTAGACGTTTTGCTGGCTACATACCAGATTTATTTACCTACGATGAGTAGACCTAGTTAAACAGGATGTTATTCAGTTTTATTTTGTAGAGCTTATCTGTTGTGCATCCTGTTTAGCTTTGGGTCCATTTGGAATTTGGACTCGGTGTTTCTTCCTCATGCTGTCCTCATAATTAGACTGAATCTCCAAGGTTGAATGTCACCCATTATACCAAAATTGGTGACATTGGTAACAAATCCTTTTTGTGAATTGAAACAAAGCAAAACTTTTACTTTGTATCTCATTAAACTACCGGTACTACTGACTGGGAGTCATGTCACTTCAAATTCTTCAGGCAGAATTTAGTATGAGACATAGGGAAGATTTTTCTTCATGATGTTCCAAGTTTCGGGTAAAAAAAATTTAGACACGAGTCAAGTGTCAGTCTTAAAATTTGTTCCATGTTTATCAAAAATTTTAAATATATACTTGGTTTAAATCGTTCATCTCTTTTTCTAACGTTTGCTTTATTAATGTTGACTGCTCAAAGAAGTGATAAATACGTTTTTGGCCATAGATTAGTTGGTGTTTTACTCTGCTTTATTTCAAACGATGTAATTGTTTATCAGTCTTGTCCGCTCAGTGAAGTAAGACTGTACAAACCTAACAAAGTTAAGTCAGGTCCTCTGGACGGTTTATTTTTGTTGAAACGTTTCATCTTTCATCCAAACGACTAAATCAGTCCGAGGAGCCACAACAAACCGTCTTAAATAGCACCTTGTCAGTGGCTCAACCGGTTTGCTGGTGCTCAGGTGGTTTCTGTAGTTTGCCCTCTCTGCCGCCGTCTGCTCAAATCCTCGAACCTCGGATATTTTGAACCATTTTGGCCATGATTGCCTTGGACTGGTTCGAAGGTTTGAGGGCGGACTACAGAAACCACCTGAGCACCATCAACTGAGAAGGTGCTGTTTATAAGACTGAGTTTGTTGTGGCTCCTCGAACTGAAGAAGTCTTTTGGAAAAAAGACGAAACATTTCAGCAAAAAGAAACCGCCCAGAGGACCTGAGTCCACTTTCTTGTATTTTTCTACCTGGATTATTGAGCATGAATCAGGATACATGTATTCAAACGTTTTCACGTAATCTGTCATTTTGTAGTTGTTGTTAGAGATGGGACTATCATATAATTGTTTTCAAAATGTTGTTTTTACGCTGTCCACATTGTAATGCAATAGTTACATTTAAGGATTTCCTCTTTCTGGAACACAATTTTTAAAAATAAAAATTAGGAGTGTCCTTATGAGTGGAAGACTGAAATAATAAAACACCTTTGTGTATCCACAAACACCATAAGTGCAGATAGGTCTTAATTTGAATTCACAAGGGGTAAACAGACTATAGATTTTTTTAAAGTCTTAATCAAAGTCACATTCACCCACAAATATGTAGATTGGGGAATATCAAATTTGCAACCTCCCATTGTGCAGACAACTACTCGTTCATACCAAGCCACGGCCTCTCAGTTAATACTGTCATGTAACTAGTTATTTTTTTTAACTTGTAAATGAAATTCCATCCATCCATCCATCCATTATCTTTACCCGTTTATTCCATTTTGGGTCACGGGGGTCGCTGGTGCCCATGTCCAGCAATCACTGTGCGAGGGGCGGGGTACACCCTGGACAGGTCGCAAGTCCATCACAGGGCCACACAGAGACAAACGAGACAAACAACCATTCACTCTCTCACTCACACCTAGAGACAATTTAGAGTTACCAATCAGCCTAACATGCATGTTTTTGGTCTGTGGGAGGAAACCGGAGCACCCGGAGAAAACCCACGCATGCACGGAGAGAACCTGCAAACTCCACCCAGAAAGGCCCCTGGACCGGGGTTTGAACCAGGGACCTGCTCACTGAGAGGCAGCAGCTCTACCAGTTGCACCACCGTGCTGCCATCCAGATGACACCATTTAACCCTTTTTTGTGATTTATCTACCTGGATGATGGAGCTCTCAAACCTTTATGTGAACCATTTTGACCAGGTGTCCTCAGGCTGTTTCTGCAAGTTGGCCATCTGATTGTTATGCATGACCATCGATTGTTTTGGACGGATGGTTCCTTTTTTGCATGTGTAAGTCAGTTTCTGGGAATTCCACAAAGGACTGGCTTGAAACACATCGAGGTGCTATTTATAAGACAGGCCTCAAACTGATGAAGTCTTTCAGATGAAAGATGAAATGTCAAAAAAGAAACTTTCCAGATGACATGATTTAATCGTTATTGTAGTGTTATATTAATTTTTTTAACAGTGGAATGCAATGAAACTTTTTGCTATAAGGTTTAGGGGCAAAATAAGATTCAGCCTTAGATACTGGTAGATTCCTTAAAGCCAGGGAGTTTGTCAGTTTTGTGGGAAACTGTTGAAGAACTTTCAAATGTGTCATTCCACAGCCTCAACTGTATCCTTTGTTTTCTGCCTCTCTCTCAATCAGGACAAAAGATGCTGAGCCTGTGGTTGGGAAGGAGATTCAAGTTACCGTCTGCAACGAAGAGAAGGTCGTCTGCGGTGTAACAAAGCACACAACATGTGCGGATATGATTCAGGCTTTACTTGAGGACCACAAGACTCTTCCAGAAAGCAAACGGCTCATGCACGGGGATCCCAAAGACTTCTGTCTCGTTGAGAGGTGGAAAGGGTTCGAGCGAGCTTTGCCGCCCCTCACCAGAATCCTGAGACTCTGGTATGCTTGGGGTGACCAGAGACCTTTTATACAGTTTGTGCTTGTAAAAACCAGTGATTTTGTGCCACATACAGCGAAGAAGGGCGGAAAATACAAGGGGATGAAGCCAAAACGATGGGATTCTAATCCCACTCACGCTCATCCCCTTCCAGCAGACAAACAAAAGCGTTTGGTAAAAAAGGCCTTCCGGAAGCTCGAGAAACTTCACAAGGAGAGCAGGAGCTCCCCGGGTGCTGAGGAGGTCAAACGGATGGTGCAGCTCATTCTCAACCAGGACCACACGATCAGAGAACAGATCCAGAGGATGAGGGATGTAGATGTGGAGATCGAGCAGTTTGAGCTGGAGATGCAGAAACAAACAAACTCTGAGATTTTCCTGCCTCCGGCATGCGATCAGAGTTTGGCGGCGCACAGCAAGGAGCAGCTGGAAAAGTATTTGTATACCAGCGATGGTGTTGAGCAGCTGGACTTGCAGATTCAGCTGCACCAGGAGTTTATTCTCCAGCTGTCTCTGGACATACACGCTGAGCTAAAAAGCTGTGACCTTCTGGTTCAGGACGAGAAAGGAGCTACAGCTGCTCCTCAGTTCCCGTTTGAAACTGATGAGTTTTATACGGCAGATCTGGAGAGGCTGCAAGAAGAACTGAGACGCAGCCTCTTCAGTGGAGTGGCTCTTCAAAACCAAGCTGCAGAAATCGACAAGCAGCTAAAGTCTGTCGACTGCTCGCTGGTTGCTAAGGAACAGGAGTGTTGGCAGCTGGCCTCCCAGCTCAACTCCATCCAAATCATGGACTGCATGGAGGAGCAGACGCCCGTGCTGGTCCCTTTGAAAAGCGAGGCTCAGTGCGGCGTGCCTCCTGCAGCAGCACTCAAACACTGCCTGTCGCCTCTGGATGTGACAGACACTGACTCAGACACCGGGATCAGCTCTACACACAGTCAGGACTCGCTGTCACCAAACCTCGACTTCCCTTCCCCTCTGGACTCTGATGTTTGAAGAACCCACAAAATGTCTTCTGTTACTGTGTTGCTCACTCGCCATCTAAATCTTTTCACAGTTTGAGGTATTTTCTATATTTTACAAAAGAAAATGCACAAGACTCATTTTGTATAGAGTGGCTAAAAGGTCAAATAGCATTTTGCTTAAGTTTATTTATTTGTTGGGGACTGCCTGAAGGTGGTCATCTATTATTATCCACCTGAAAAGGGTCTTGCTCTCCTTTCAACTTTAGTGCGTCCCAAACTGCAATGTGTCCCCCCACAAATGTATCAAAACCACCGGCTCAACCCCGTGATGTGTGCTACTTTTATTGGCATTTCGTTACCGTGGCGATGTAATTTGCAAACAAAGACGCCATTTTTCTCATTGAAAAACACTGACAGACCTCTGAACATCCTCTAACTGCCACAGTGAGATCACATGAGACTCTGAACAAAACACTGATTAACTTTTGGAGCCATTTTGGTTCAAGATGGCTGCCACAGCTCCCTCAGAAAACACAAAATTGACTATAACTCAGTCATTCTTTGACATATTGAGCTGAAATTTGGTATGGTTGTAGCTGAGAGCGAGTTGTTATACATCCCTAATGCAAATTTAAAATCCAAGATGGCTGCCTTAGGTAAAAGAAAAAAAAATACAATGACTCAGCTATTTTAAAAGATATCGAACTGAAATTTGTTGTGGTGGTACCTGAGAGCAATGTACAACACATAGTACTGTCAAATTAAAATTAAAACTGGCCACAACATGACAGTCCCCATTAAAGCTTCTCCAGGAACTTTCTAGTTTTTTTTTAAACCTCCATTCTTTGAGATTAATTTTAAGGAGCACATTTAAGTGACTTGATATTCAGAAACTATTTGTTTTCCTCTGTTGAAAACTTCTGCTGTTTTATATTTTCATCAATTTCTGGCTATTTGCAAAAACCAACATTTGTTGGGTAGAAAAGACCCATTTAGATTTTTTTTTTGATTTTTTTGGAAAGGGTATGAACGGTCAAAACTTCTGTAGATTAAAGAAACGTGGGAAAAACAGAGATTAGTCTCTGACTGTTGTGAGAGCAGTGCCAAAATCCAGAACTGCCATTTGAGAGCTGTTTTACAAAACTTTAACTTCATGTCATTTTGCATAAGACAGCTATTTACGGCAGTGATGGTTACATGCCGTGAAGATGGAGATTCGTCTCCAAAAACACTCCATGTGAAACATGTTGCACATTAGAACATTTGACCCAAAAGAGAAATTATCTGAAGCCAAACTATTTGATATAAAACCTTATAAAATCTTTCTGTGGTTAAGGTGAATGTGATTTTATGTTTGTTTTTACATTTTATATTCTTGCATCAGACACCAAAGTTCATGCGCAATAATCCAGGTATAAAATCCAACAATGTTCAGACAGGTCATCTGGATGTTTTTTTGGTTTTTTTTGCTGAAACGTTTCGTCCTTCATCCAAAGGACTTCCTCAATCCGAGAAGCCACCAAAGACAACTGATTCCCACAAACAGCATACTCCATAGTGGACAGTTGTTTGGTGGCTTCTCGGATTGAGGAAGTCCTTTGGATGAAGGACGAAACGTCTCAGCAAAAAAAAAAAAAAAAAACATCCAGATGATCTGACTGAACACTGTTGCGTCAAACAGTTACTCTGGTTTAGATCATCGAAGCCGTTAGGAACAGGCACTAACTTTAACTTACGACGACCTCATTTTAAACATTCATGAACTAAATTAAAAAATGTCTAATGCAAAGGTGACCTGGTGTAAAGGATTCTAAAACAGCATTTATTGGAACAGCTTTAATAATAATTTAATTTATGCTCCTAGACTGTCTGGTCAGAACGAACCTGTGTTTTTCCAATCTTAAGTCCTTCCTAAAGCTTTCTACTCAAGAGTAAAACACTTACAGATAGTTCTTTTTTTCAAAACACTACTTAAAAATGTATTTCTTGATTGTGAAATAAATTATATTCTTGCTAGACATAAACTGGCAGCAGGAGAAACTGGCTGCAGGCAAGATGGCAGACTGCTAAGGTGTTTTTTCCAACGTCTCTGCTGCATGTGGACCACCCACATGGAAGTTAGCTAAAAATAAAAACAAAAGATCAACTTCTGCTTGCATGATCGCATCGTTTCCTGCCAGCTGTGACTCTGCCACCTCAGACAGTTTCCCCGTGGTTTGCTATTATGTCCAGTTACAATCCACTTTGTGGCCTTTTACACTCATCCCTGACTCCTTTCAGGTGTCGTCACTTGTTTTGTACTCTCAAACAGAAACAAAAGTAGAAACTGAGAGATATACCGTAGAATGTTGATTTTTTAAAAATCTTATCAAGTTGTTAACAATTTCATCAGATTTTCTCCACTTTTTGCTTACAGTCCATTTTAATACAGTGGACCAGCTTACAGGTTGTTCCAGTTTGAACCAGTCAAGAACGTTCACCTTGTTTTGTCTCCACTGAGGCCTTAATCCAAATTGAAGTGCTGGTTTTAGCATTTCATCCTCAATAACTACAGAGAGGTCAGATCTGAAATAAACCTGAAAGCCTTGCACACTAAGACCCTTTATGTATACACAAACTGCACATTGTGCTGTTTATAGCTGACAAAATTTGATTTATAAAAGTTTAACTTCCATAGATTAAGTTGTCCTGGTCTGAGCCAAGTAATACTCTAAAATACAAAATGTTTATTTCCTGCCCCAGTTATTTAGAAAATGAATTTATGCTTTTTTTTTTTTTGGGCTTTACAAGCTGCACTCCTCTTAAAACAAGTATCTCTCACTACTTCGCGGTTTGACTTTCACGGACTTACTTCAAAGTAAGAGTGGACATGACACACATGGCTGACATGTGTCATGGACATGGCTGATTGCTGGATGAGCCGCAAGATCGGCATGGATATTTGTATTTAAAATAAATTAGCACCTGCTGCACCTGTGTGCAGCCCACAGCTGCAGGAGAAGCTTCCTCCTGCAGCGTGTCTATCGCCGCTCTACAGTGGAGAAGGGGCGTGGCCGAGAGCGCTGGCAGGTGGCAGAGAGAGCGGAGATCATGACATGCTGTGCTCTTTTAGAGCGTTTAGAGTTCAGAAATGATGCTTAGAATATTACAAGAGTGTGGAAAGGGTTTAAAATGCCTTTATATATATGTATACATATATATATGTATACATATATAGATATATGAATATATATATAGATATATGAATAACACTAATGTAGATACATATTGCTGTACATATTGTTAATACGTTGCACATAGTCTTACAAAACATTTTGATAAGACACCGTTAAAAAAAGGTATTTATTTTTCATTTAAAATGTTTGTTAAGGATTATATTTTATTCACTAAATGAGTAAGCACAGCCACTGTCAAAATTTCACAAACATATGTAAAACTTTTTTTAAAGCACAGTATATTAAAAATACACTTTTTAAACTTTTTAATAAAGATTAATTCTGTGAAGAAATACGTTGTTTTGTGTTTTACTTGTCACATGCGTTCGATTATTCGGCTCCTTTTGGATTTTGGTCAATGTTTGTGCTGCTGTGGACCACACTACACAAGATGTTTGTAAAACCAGTGAATTTCTGTCCTGTTTGAGCATCCCACATACCGAGGAAGTTTTGATGAATAAAAATGTTTTTTTTTTTTATGTTTTTTAAAAAGGGAACGTGTTCAAAACTAAGAAACATTTATTAAAGTATTTTCAACTCCACCTTTAGCCAATTATTTGTCATATCAGCATCATATGGGGCCGAGATGGTGTAGAGGCAGGGCAGCCGGCTTGGGACCCGAGAGTCCCAGGTTCGATCCCCAGTCACTGCACATCACGTGGCGTCTCTGGGCAGCACGTCTAATTCCCAAAATGTCCCCCGGGCGCTTTCAATAGCTGCCCACTGCACCACCTGGTGGTGGATGGGTTAAATGCAGAGACTAATTTCGCCATTGTATGGAAACATACAGTGCTGACATTGTGATGACATTATTATTATTATTATTATATTCATGATTTAAATATTGCTAGATGGTTTGGACATGTTCAGCAGAGGGACAGTGGGTATATTGGTAGAAGGATGTTAGAAATGCAGCTGCCAGGAAAAATAAAGAGGAGAAATATGGATGCAGTTAGAGAGGACATGGAGGTAGTTGGAGTGAGGACAGAGGATGCAGAGGACAGAGTGAGATGGAGGAGGATGACTCGCTGTGGAGAGCCCTGAAGAAGAAGAAGAGTTTCACCAATTTTCAAATACTTTTTCTCACTTTCATCTTTGCATGATGTCCTCAGCATGTCTGAGGTGTTTGAAGAAAATGAGTTGTAATTTTTTGGTCAATGTGTTTGTGCAAAGATTCTCAAGGACCAGAAGATAGATATTCATGAAACATAAAGTTGTCATTCGATGTACATCTACAACTGATTAATGTTTGAAGTCACTTTGATTCAAGATGGCAGCCACAGTCAACCAACCTTAATAAAAGACACATTCAGTTAGTCAGTCACGTTACAGATATTTTATTGTTGCAGAACCTATACACCAAATGCTGACAAATCTAGTGTCCAGCAATCACTGCGCAAGAGGCGGGGGACACTCTGGACAGGTCTCCAGTCCATCACAGGGACACAGAGACAAACAAGACAAACAACCATTCACTCTCTCACTCACAATTTAGAGTCACCAATCTGTCTAACATGCATGTTTTTGGTCTCTGGAAGGAAACTGGACTACCCATGGAAAACCCACACATGCATGGGGAGAACATGCAAACTCCACCCAGAAAGACCCCCGGCCAGGATTTGAACTGCCAACCTTCTCATTCAGAGGCAAAAGCTGTACCAACTGTGCCACGGTGCTGCCCAACAGTAAGATTCAGTCTGCAAAATCCAGCTCTACTTGGCTTGGTCCCAGAACAGGTTCCCCTCTCGTCACAGATAGTTCCCTCTCCCCTGTAAATAAACCCATTTCATATCTTTACACTGAGCCTTCTTGGTCCTCTGGCTACTCAAGCCTTGTGAAGCTCTTAAACACACCATTATGACAGAAAGTCAATATAATTTAAGATGGCTGCCACAGCTAAATGGCATTAACCAGCCTAAAATGACTATAAGTCAACCAGTACCACATCAAAGTGTGTTTAAATGTGATGCAGTAGATGAGAGTCATTCACAACACCTTCTGAGCATGACATCTCGTAATCTTGCACAAGGCTGCGCATTATGTTAGTTTAAAACTCTGACATAGTGGATTATATGCATTCCTTCTGGGGCTTCAGTTTTTGAGATGTTTTGGCCTCATATATGTTAAAGACATTGAAAGTGCAGCAAGAATTGTTTATAGAAACACATCTTCACAATCCACTGCTCCTTCTAACAACAGGGCTGCTTACTGTCATCCCCCAGCAGTCACCCCGTGCTGCTGTTTAGTATTATGTGTGTAACTCTCCCAAGGAATGCACTTCTGCAGCCTAATGACTGCTTTTATGGCTCCAACAAAAAGGGACAAAAATAGAGAAGAAGAACTTAAATGGAGACGAGAAAAACCTCCTGATCCATCAGAGTTTGAAGAGAGGCCCAAAGAATCCTTGAGGACAAAACTGCAACAACAAAAAAATACAAACTAGTTTTGACTCTTGTCTTTATACAGCCTTTTCTCACATTAGTTGCTACTGAGGCAGAAAAAAAAAGTTCATAGTTTTTTTTAGTGTAAATTTCTTGTCTTTGGCAGCTTGTAAATATCTGGAGCTGCAGACCACTGAAACTGCTTTCCATCGATCGTACAAGAGTCCTGGGAACATGTTACTCTGTCCATCCATCCATTATCTTTACCCGCTTCTTCCTTTTCAGGTCATGAGGTCACCAGTGCCCATGTCCAGTTGTCACTGTGTGAGAGTCGGGGGACAACCTGAACAGATCTCCCGTCCATCACAGAGACACATGGAGACAAACGAGACAAACAACCATTCACTCTCACTCACACCTAGGGACAATTCAGACTCACCAATCAGTCTAACATGCATGTTTTTGGTCTGAGGAAGGAAACTGGAGTACCCATGAAAAACCCACACATGCACGGAGAGAACATGCAAACTCCACCCAGAATGATCCCGGGCCAGGATTTGAGCCGGTGACCTTCTCACTGAGAGGAAACAGCTCTACCAACTGCTCCACCGTGTTGCCCCATGTTTTTCTGTTTAAAGTATAAGATACTGTATCTTTTCCTTTTATTCTGTAAGACGCCATATGAAATACTTAAACTGCAATGCAATTATTAGGAGAGATGGTCGTGGACTTCAGAAGGAACAACCCCCCCCCCCTCCCCCGAACATAGGAGGATCTGCGGTGGAAGTGGTCTCCAGCTGCAAGTACTTGGGTTTGCACGTGAATGACAACCTCAGCTGGAGCAACAACACCACCAGCCTGATGAAGAAAGCTCATCAGAGACTCTACTTCCTCAGGCGGCTGAGACGAGCTGGTCTGGGAAGCTCAGTCCTCACCTCCTTCTACAGGTGTGCAGTGGAGAGCATCCTGTGCTCCAGCATCAACATGTGGCATGGAGGCTGCACAGCTGCAGAAAGAAAAAATTTGCAGAGAGTGGTGAAGGCTGCACAGAAGATGTCGGAGTCAGTCTCCCCACCATCACAGACATCTACACCTCCAGATGTAGGAAGAGGGCCACCTGCATCATGAAGGACCCCGCTCACCCAGCACACACACTTTTTGCTCTGCTCCCCTCAGGAAGGAGATTAAGGAGCACTAACCACTAGACTGAGGAACAGCTTCTACCCTGAGGCTGTTGGACTCATGAATCTCTAACCAGAATAATCACTGTGAAAAATCACATCATGTTGCTGCTTTGTTTCATGCTGCTGTTCATTCGTGCTCATCTGCTCACACAGACTCATGTTCGTGCTGCTGTTTGGCGAACTGTTTTTATTCTGCTAGTGCTTTGTGTATTTTTAGTTAACGTTTTTCTTAGTTCATATCTTAGATCTTATTACTGTTTTTCTTTTACATTTTAATACTTTGTTGGATGTAACTGGGACCCTGTGAACACAGTTTCATTCCACCACATGTACCACATGGTGACCACATGTACGACAAATAAAGAATCCTGAAATTAGAAATATTACTTTCCCGGCAGAGCTTTTACATTGAAAGAAAAGGATTGAGATCCTCTCTGCAGTGAATCAGCAATTCACCACCTCAAACAGGGTTTTCTGACAACAATTAAGTCGACAAAAATAACTATTAGGCTGACTGTAAAACTTCTGAGTTGCTGAGTCTTGGTGTTAAGGATTGAAAGCGAGAGGTGAAACTTTAGCATCTTATAGAAGGACTTTATTCAGAAAGGCCATTAAATTACAGATTTATGGTTAGTTGCCTCAAGAAGAAACACTCTGTGCAGAGTAATCAGTCTGTTTTGGCTGTGGCAGGTTTTATCGTTGGGAAACTGTAATTGTCTGCAGGCATCAAGGCAGATTTGTCTTCAACACATTTCAACAGCCTTCAGTTTGGACAAATAGAGAACGTCTTGTTGTTACCAGCCTGTGAACACTAACAGCAGAACATATTTTGTCTAACCCAATAAATGTTGCGTCTTAGAGTAGACTAATAAAAACAAAGGATCAAATAAGTCCATAATAAAGTGATGGGCCATGGGATACAAAGCGGGGATGTGACAACTGGAAGGTTCATTTAAAAGTTTAATATTTTACTGTGAGGGTTAAACTGGGTCCTCCCAAGACTTTTTTCGACTGCTTATTTATAATTTTATATCCTCAAGACACCACTCACTGTATATGCCTCACAGGTGTGACAATTAAAAATGAAATGTTAATTTCCATCTAAATAACACATTGCTGCTTGCTGCGCTTTATAATATGCATTAACGATGTCCATCAAAA
This sequence comes from Nematolebias whitei, assembly GCF_014905685.2. Taxonomy (NCBI): domain Eukaryota; kingdom Metazoa; phylum Chordata; class Actinopteri; order Cyprinodontiformes; family Rivulidae; genus Nematolebias; species Nematolebias whitei. The sequence goes on from NC_056507.1 coordinate 7,488,583, forward strand.
TCACAACTCTTACCCAACATCTTTTCAGGTCATTTTATTCTGTCACTTTTCAGCACAGTGACTCAGGACATGAAAAATGGTTTAGTTAAAAATGAACAAAAAGCACATTTTAATATATCAGATAGCCTTTACTGGTTATTATGTTGTGTGAACTTGTGAAAGTAGTTTGAGGGCCTTGGGCTTAATTGCTTCAATCAGAGCATTTTTTGAGCGTCACCCACATCCAAGAAGCATGAATCACCGAATGAAAGCCCAAAGTGAAATAAACTACAACTGTCGTTCTGCCAGGTAGCTAGAAGAGCCAAAACATGTGTGTGTGCTTGTTTATGTTACTTTGTGAGGACCATTTTTGAACACATACTGTACATTGTGAGGACCAAAGACCGGTCCCCATAAGGTTCAAGTGTTGTTGGGGGGGTTAGGGGTTAGGTTTAGGACGAAGGTGTAAAATGAGGATGGGTTAGGTTTAGAGAGTAAGAGTCGGGGTTAGGCTATAGAAATGAATGAAAAGGAATGGAAGTCAAAGCAAAGTCCACGTAAAGAATGCAAAACAAACCTGTGTGTGTGTGTGTGTGTGTGTGTGTTAGCTGCTGCAGTTTGAGCTACTATTAGGGTTTATTGTCGTCCCCCTCCCCTCCCCCGGTGCTGTGCGTTCATGTATGTTGTGAGCATGATTACATAAAAAAGATGAGGTACCGACTTCATTTTGGTGTGTGGCTACATCTAGGCAGAAGAAAGGTTCCTTTGGAAAATTATTTTGACACATCAAAATCCAAGATAGCTTCCACTATACATACATACATACATACATACATACATACATGCATACATGCATA
>NC_056507.1:7489818-7504136 GCF_014905685.2 Nematolebias whitei
TATTTATATATATATATTCATATACACACATATATATGTGTGTGTATATATATAAACATATACATAAAATTTATGCATAATATATATATATATATATATATATATATATATATATATATACACACAATATAATATAAAGTAATACAATCTAATTATCTTCAACAGCATAATACAAATATCCCATATTTTATTGTTAAAAAAAGGCTGTGTTTCAAAACCACCGTCTGCAGTCAGTTTACTGAGAAAGCAGTTTTGTTGTACAGATTAAAGGTTTCTTTGAATAAGAAAATCAGTTTTAGACGTTTTAGGACAAAAAAACTTTGTGGAAGTTAACATGAACAAAGTATCAAGCTCATATCCATGCAGATAACATTATTTGAGTTTCTCCCCAGCTTCTTCCAAAAGACCACACACTCATGAATTAACTTAATTCAAAAGGTCTGAAGGGCAGACTACTGAAGACAGATGCTCTCTATTAGATCTGCTCTGCCTTTGATGGTAGCCGAATAGCTCGTATTTCCTGTGGAGGGTAAATGACGGCACTAATCTAGACACACTTCCTCTCCAGAGCTCGTACTTTGAAGAACCCAGTCAGTGAGATTATGACTTGGGAGTTGCTTCCTGAGAGGAGTCTGCTTTTGTTGCAGACTCAACCAAACGTACATATAGACATTATGCATTGTAGATACACACAGACACACAAACACAAGCAAACATAAAATCGAACAAAACAAAAATACATTCATCTTTACACCTCAGTGGCTTCTTTTATTGCTCATTGCTGAGGTAACCAAATGCACACTTCAGTCACTAATCATCGGCTACAGCATGTCCAAGCAATTTAAATGTGCAATTATAAAATGCATCACATTTTATGATGCATTCACCAGAAATCCAAGGAAATGCTCTAATGTTTATTCCAAAACTAATGATCTAAACAACCAGGGTCATTTTCAGCAGACTGACTTTTTTCTTCTTTATAGCAAAGATGCTGCATCAGCAGATATTTGAGTTTAGCTACCATGACAGTGGAGCAGGTCTTGACCTGGACTGGTAGGTCGGAGGTCTCTTTCCAGTTGCTTCTGTCCACTCATGGGCAGTGGCTTCCTCTTATGTTTCCTGTCAAAGACAACTTTCAAGACCGTAATTGAGAGAGTCATGAGAAACACATAAACACATAAAGCCGTAGGCTGGCAAGCTGAAAACATAACGCTCAAATTAATAACATTCATACATTGATTGCAGTTGATTGGCCAGTGTCAGTGTCGTGTCTGTCATCACCACATATGAATAAATGGTGATGCAGTAGTAAACTTTGTCAGGCAGTTTCTCACAATCAATATTTCATGCAGTACCAGACAGACAACATTATAACATATGGAGAGAACGACCTCATCCTCAATGCAGACAAGACAAAAAAAATCTTATAGGACTTCAGGAAGAACCCTCCCCGATTACAGCCTCTCATGATTAAAGGGACTGAGGTAGGAAGGGCTGACTGTCATAGATTTTTGGAACTGCAGGTTACATCGGACCTGAACTTGTCTCTCAACATCACAGACACAGTGGAAAAAGTCCAGCAAAGGCTTGACTTCATTAGGCTGCTCAGGAAAGCTGCTCTGAACCAGCACCCTCTCACCCAGGCCTATAGAAGATTGATACAGTATCCTAACCGCAGGCATCACCGTCTGGTATGGGGACACCACACAAGCAGAAAGAAAGGCACTGCAAAGAGTCATAAAGACTGCGGAGTGGATCACAGGGACAAAACTTCCTGCCATGGACTCAATGTGTCTACAGTGCTGTCGAAGAAGAGCAGCAGGAATCATCATCGACTCACTCCATCCAGCTGTAGGTCCATCAGGTTCCTGAAGGCATGGGTGGCGTTGGTGAGCAGCTGCAGCTGGAGACCATTTCCCTAATTGGTGCCAGGACTACTTAAGGCTTCAGCTGAGCTCCAGTCATTGCTGGAGCATCGTTCTACCTGCTGGTATATATGCTTCCAGCCTAGTATAGCATTTGGAAATTTAAATACTTACATCGTTTTCTGTCTGCACATTTTCAGAGCCTTGATGTCCTGGATCTTGTCTCCTAACCTGGAGTATTGGAAAAATCCTTGGAGAAAACTCACCTGTGATTCTTGGCCCTCAGCTGCTCTCACACGCCTTCCACCACTTGCCTCTGCAGACTGCCTGGTCCTGTCGCTCTTGGAGAAAAAGCCCTCAGCCTTACTCACCAAGGCGTCTCGACTCCTACTACTGCAAGAGCCTCAGGTTTTGGTCGATCATCGGTTGGGTTACTATTACCTGCCAGAAAGTAATCCTCCTCCTCTTGTCTCCACAGCCCCAGACTCTGTTTGTAAAATAGTTTCCATTTTCACTGTAAATAAACATTTTCAATTATATTTGAGTCTGGTTCTTTCTCTCAGTCCATATTATCTGGGTAACCCTCATAACACCAGCTCGCTCTCATCAGACACAAAATATGTTCATATAACCTGAGACGCAATAGAGCGGACAGCATCATCACCCACAGAACAAATGTTTTTTTATTTTATCAAATTGTTTTATTCACATTCCAAATTTTTACAGACATTATTTTCTGTCACATCCAAATAAAAAGAAACAGAAATCTCAGTGAACATTTCAGCGAGTCATATCTTAATAAAACTTTTTTTTACATTTTAAAGAAATTAAAACAAAGGGAAGGTATTCATCATACATCACATGTCCAGATACCTGTACCATATTTTTTGGACTAGAAGGTGCAATGTCAATGAACGGGTCTGTTTTCATATATAAGGCGCATTAAGCAAAATTAAAACATCTTGATAGATTTTTAAGCGCTGTGTAACACAAAATCAGTTTGAGGTCTGTAAGCACAACCAGAATTAATACATAAGGTGCACCGGATCATAAGGTTCACTTTTGATATTTGAGAAAATTAAAGGATTTTAAGTGTGCCTTACAGTATAGTCCGAAAAACAAGGTAATTGAATCTGTTAACTAGGTCTGTCACAATACACAATAAATCAATTAATCGCATGATTAAAGAAAATTATCGACCTCATTTTCATTTATTGGCTTTATCGTGTCTTCGTGTCTCTCTTTCTTCTGAAGACACTGGATGACAAAAGGCTCAACTCCGGTGCTCTTCACTGACCCTCTCCCTTTCTCTTTTCTCTTTAAAATCTGTTTTAACTGTCCAAAATCACGTTTTTAGATCGTTAAAAGCAGCTAAGCTGTGAAGCTAAGCTACGAGCTAAGCTAACAGGCCGACCTTGGAAAAAAACCCTCTGGCTTGTCGAAGCTCCAAAATTCACAGTTGAAACCCGTGTCTTCATCTAAAAAGTTGTTTTTGTCTGAAAAAAGAAGCTGAGAACTTGTTTACTGATGTTTTATTAAAAGCTTTGTATGAAAAATGCTATGCTAAAGAGCTCAAACTACACTGAGCCTCCGCCATTTTGAAAACCAAAGAGAGACAGCCCATGTCACATCAAGGGGCCTCCCTCCCATTTTCTTAAAAAGACACACTGCTCGCTCCCTCACTATCCATCCTTCGGTTCAAACAGTCTTATACTGACATACAGTGGTCAAAAAAGGTACTACACACAAAACAAATTAAACATTTCTTCTTAAATTTGACAATAATTACTAATTATTGTCAAATTTCAAACAATATTATCGTTTTTCGCAATAATTTCTGAGACATTTAATCACCCTGCAAAATTTGTTATCGTGACAGACCTGCTGTTAACTCAACACAGAAACTAACACGCTATAATGTTGTAGATGAACAGTGCACCTTCAGGACGCGGTTTGTTAGTTTGAACAGACTGTTTTCTCTCAACTTTCTTAGGAGGAGGCGGCGAAGCACGTCGTCCTTCCAGTTCAAGAGGGAGGGGTTTAACCTTTACACTAGGAAATACTTCAATGGGCGTCTTAGCATGAGGGCATGCCTCAAACACATTCACAGCACACTGTCTAATCTCACTGATGGATTTTTCTCTGAAATTTGCCATCATTTGTACTGATCGCCTAAAATCAGTGTGGAGATTTTTGCTGAAAACAAACTTAAAACCTTCCTCTTCCTCCATTCCGGTTTCATTTCTGTTACCAAAATAAGCTTGGAAGATTCTTTTGTAATAAACTCTTGGATGTTCAGTTTTACCCTGCGTGACCTTGTCTGCAGCTGGGAAACCAGCAGGTCCCGTGCAGGAGTCGTACTCTCTGATCAAAGCTTCACACAGAAGGTTGTAATCCCTTCTCGTTGCATCAGGTAGATGAACAGATGCTGAGATATATTCATCAATTAAAACGGATTCTTCATTTTTCTGGACTGAATAAAACGTGCATTGAATTAATGAAATGTAACGTGAGACGTCATTTATCTTTGACCCATCAAAATGAATGCGGTCATTTATTTTACAGAATCAAAGTTTAACATCAAACATTTACATTAATTTGGCAGAATATGAGAATAACAACATAATCAATCAGCTTTACAACCAGAAAAACCATACGGCCATGATTTTCCGTTGCTACACCACAGACATTTCTGAAAACATCTGGATTAATTTTCTAGCAGAAAGGAGAGTTTAAAGATGGAAAGATGGAGTTTATCTGAGAGAGATTCGTGAGGGAATTTGTCTGTTTTAACCAGAACGTGCACGCTCCTTCGGAAATCAGCTTGTCCCACAGTACACTTTTGGTGAAGGTCGACTTTTACCTTTTCTGAAGATAGATCAGTTCCGGCGTGGAGTCTCACTTCCAACCACTGTTCAGCGTCTCAGTGAGAACAGCTAAATACTTCGAGAGCCGTGCGAGGTTATCCAAACAGAAGTTATAATTCCCAAAATCGTCTCTGGTTCAGCTTGATTGGTTTAGCAGCATCCATGAATGCCTGCGTTTGCATTCAGGTACTCCCAAACTCTCTGCATTCTGGATTCCAAGAACTCCTGAACTCTCTGCTTGAACTGCTGCTCCATCTTCAAGACTGAGCTTACAGCAGCTTCAAGACTGAGCTGAACTCTCTGAACTCCTCTCAACTCTTCACCGAACTTCTCAGAACCTCTCAGCGCTTCACCGAACTTCTCAGAACCTCTCAGCGCTTCACCGAACTTCTCAGAACTCCAGAACTAGGAAGTACCGGCATTTTAAAGAGCTCTATTCCCGGTCCATTTGGGAGTCCCTGATTGGGCAATATCAACCAGACAGGGGTGTGGTTTGTGACGTAAGAGGTTACTAGAAGTCAGAAAACAGCAAGAATTGTTATGGAACAGATTGAAAATGTTCCCAGACAGGCGAGATAAATATTTTGGCGAGTTTGGAGAAACAGGTGCCAACTTCTCTGTTGACGTCTGAGAGGATGTAAACAAGACAGTTGTTCCAACACATGTCTTCTTCGACTCCTGACCTTGGAAAACGCACACTTGCTCATTCAAAGACAGAAATCAGAAAATGCATAAAAATCTGTAACAGGCCTTAACATGAATTCTACTTTGCATAAGCAACCAAAAAAATCATTGTTACTGTTTTACAGTTAATAAAATTGATTAGTTCACTGTAACATCTAAAATGTTTGAACTAAAACACTTTGATTATCAAACATTTGTAAAACAGGAATGATAATAGAAAAGAGAGTGTTCTTTCACTTGAATTTTCAAGAAAGAAAGTCTCAGGATGGGTGAACCTGTATTTCTGGATTTGACATCAATGAAATGACAGTTCCTGTCCCACAAGGTTCTTAAGGTCAAGGGTTTTGACCTTAGGCTTAGTTTTGACATCAGGTTAAGTTCACTACAATGTCAATTCCAAATATGTTATCAGTGGGTTCCATCTTTTCTTAAATCAATAGTTGGATTTAACGCAAGGTTTTAGTACAAGGTTTTTTAATAGTTTTTTCCCTGCCACAGTCAGACTGATGGAAAAAACAAAACCACTGACCAGGTGCATTAATAACTCCACAATACTTAACTTCACTGGTCGTGTGACCTGGTTTACTTTCTGCTCAATGTAGATAGAAACCACTTTGTTCTTATTTTTATTTTATTCAGGGTTGTTTCAGTTTTTTTTGACTATGAGAAAGTTCTGTACAAGATTTCCAATGTGCCTGAATTGTTGGTCTGTGCACAAATGCCAAATAAACAACCTTGTACCTTTGTTGTATCTTTAACTTTTTTGGTTACAAATAAAGTTTACTGTTGAAATTCTACATACATTCTTAGACTCAACCATTTTCAATTTGAGTTGCTTCAGTTCATCTCAGCCAATGAACTTAAATAGTAGTTTTAATAAGGTCGACCTGTTAGCATTTCTCTAATTACTGGTGGAAAAGGAGACACTTGATTAATTTGTATATACTTTGTGTCGCTTTGTTTGTCAAAATAAACTCTTCATCAATCTGTTTCATGCACCTACTTCATCCTGTTCAGAGTTGCTAGGAGCTGGGGTCTTTTTTCAGGAGTCAGCAGGTGAGCTGCAGGTTCTAGGTACCCTGCAGGTCCAACACAGAAACAACAAACTTTTTCAACTCATTGAGTTAATATTTCAGACAAAATAGTACGGATGAAATCAGCAACTTTTTTCATGAGTTGCCTTCAAAATGTTTTTCATTACTATCTTCAAAGACTGAAAAATGTAGCTAAAGGCCTCCAGTGGTACAGCGGGGTCATGATGAAGCAGCTGTGTGCTGAAAGCGAGTCTGGGTTTGACTGGTAGTACTTTGTGAAGGAAGTGAGAAAAATGGTCTGTTTGTTCAAGGAAAAGGTCAGTGCTCACAATGGAGCCTGGCTGTGTTTTCAGGAGGAACGCTCTTTAAGTCAGTGATTCTGAGAGCAAAACAGGCTGGCACATTTAGACACAGCACAGGTTTTTTAAGGGGTTTTAAAGATCGTGTGAAAACATAAAAACACATGCACATAAAAAATATATAATTTCCCATCATAGCAATCAAGAGTTTCAATTCAAAGAAAAATCACAAAGGTTTCTTTCTCCTTGACAAACACGTTATTCACTGGGTATAGTCAGAGCTATTCAAGTGTTACAGGCTGATTTAATCTGACATTCATTACCGTATTTTACGCCGTACCCATTGCACCGCCCTATAAGTTGCATCAGTCCAAATATGTCTAATAAAGTGGAAAAATCCATAAATACATTGCTTCGCCGTCTACGTCGCATCTATTATACGTCACCGCTGACGTGTTGCGTTTGTTACACGTCACTGCTGACAACCCAGGAATGTGGACCGAACCCGGAAACGTGGGCCAATGCTGTGCCAAAAATCGATTGGCTGCCAATGGCGACTGCAGGAGCGTGCATGGGGGGACTTTAACAAGAATTTAACAAGAGTAACACTTAAAAACTATTATTTGTTTGCTCAAATTTATAGTAAAGGTGCGTCTCAGTTGAACTTTTACTTAATAAATGCACTTCAAGAGTCAAATCAGCTGCATTTCGCCGGGGCGGCACAATGAAATGAAGCTGATTTGACGGTTACTCCAGGCAGATGAAGGTGGTGCTATGGCAAGCCAACTGTGTCATTAATAGACACTTTTACCTATCACATGAAACATCATCGTGCCATACAGCTCAACTGCCAACTAGTGGTTGAAAAATGTTAGTGTTCAATATTTTCAGTCAGAATGAATGAAAACGGTCATATTTCAGCCAAAAATTGGTTTATAAATATGAGAAAATAACAAATAAGTTGCTTTCGTATGTAAGTCGCAGGGCATGCAAATTATGCAAAAAACTGTGACTTATAGGGTGAAAAATATGGTAGGCTAAAATAATATTACATTTATTATATTTGGGACTAAAACATTTGGTTTTCTGGAAAAATATTTTTTGATTATTACGCTGCTTGAAAAAGACATTCACTTTGAATATAAATTAATTTGAGAGCCTGAGTACAAACTCCAACAGCTGAACTTTGAATTGACCAAATTCTTCATTAGGGGGCCACAATATTGTGAGTTCTGTTTGAATATATATCATCTTAAGGTCTGGGAACTTCACTCACTTTAGAAATAAAATGAACCCATATAGGCAGCACGGTGGCGCAACTGGTAGAGCTGCTGCCTCTCAGCGAGCAGGTCCTTGGTTCAAACCCCGGTCCAGGGGCTTTTCTGAGTGGAGTTTGCATGTTCTCTCCGTGCATGCGTGGGTTTTCTCCGGGTACTCCGGTTTCCTCCCACAGTCCAAAAACATGCATGTTAGACTGATTGGTAACTCTAAATTGTCCCTAGGTGTGAGTGAGAGAGTGAATGGTTGTTTGTCTCGTTTGTCTCTATGTGGCCCTGTGATGGACTTGCGACCCGTCCAGGGTGTACCCCGCCCCTCACACAGTGATTGCTGGACATGGGCACCGGTGACCCCCGTGACCCAAAATGGAATAAACGGGTAAAGAAAATGGATGGATGGATGGATGAACCCATATATATATATATATATATATATATATTATATATATATATATATATATATATATATATATATATATACACACATAATGACGGTGTGGTGGTGCAGATGTTAGAGAAGGTGGGCCTGTGATTGGAAGATTGCTGGTTCAAGCCCCGATACCGACAACATAAAAATTGGATGGATAATGTGTATTCCACAAAATTTAGTGAAAAATCTATTTGCTAAAACTCAAAATGTCTAAGTTTTATCTTTGAGGGCATCAGCTGACGAATAGGAAGAAATCTAATGCAACGCTGATATGAAACGTTAAACATAATGAATGATTCATCCAGAGTTGGACAATGACCTCCAAGGTTGTATAATTGAGAACAGAAATAACAACAACAAATAATATCATGGCTGACATTAAGTGGGAAAATATGATAGTTAACCTTTGAAACCGGTCATACTATGACATTATACATTATACCGTCTGTATGCTGTGAATCAAATTACTGATCACATGCTGAAGCACCATTCTGCTTTCAGAAACATCTGTGCGTCACCATCTCATCAGCATAATTTTGAAATGACACAAAGACGGATGGACGGACAGACAGAAAGACAGTCTTTGTCATTGCACAGATTCACCTACACATGTTCAACTACTACGGCCGCAGGTGCACAAAACCAAAACAACATTATAGACTTTGCTGAAATTTGCTGAAAGAGCTAAACTTGATTTGTTAAAAACAAAAAAGTGAAACAAAAACTAAAGCCAAAAGGAGCAAAACATTAGTTTAAAGCTAAAACTAGCAACATACTGTATACTGATTTACCTGTATAAATAAAGGTTGATTGATACTGTCTAAAAGTCGCAAAATGGAAGCTAGCTAAAAGTAACAAAAGGCGAGTTTCATTTTATTTTTTGAGACATTTCATCCTTCATCCAAAAGACTTCATCAATCTGAGGAGCCACAACAAACTTAGATTCACAAGCAGCACACTCCCATAGTGAACCAACCAGTTTGCCCCATCAACTCCTCTGAGGCAGCCATTGTCAAAGTAGTTCAAAACATCAAAGTTCATGCTCAATAATCCAGGTAAAAAAAATGCAACAAAGTTCAGTCATGTCATTTGGACAGTTTCGTTTTTTCTTGAGACATTTCATCCTACATCCAAAGGACTTCATCAATATAAGGAGCCACAAACAAACTCAGTCATACAAGCAGGACACTCACATAGCATTTAACTACATCCAGACTGATTTGTTCCACCTCAAACTTGTCCTAAATGCCGAAAAAACCAAAGGGATGCTTTTTTCAAATAGGAAGTTGGTCCCAGCAGTTCTTCCTCCGATTTTATCCTCAAATGGTGTCCCCATTGAGTTTGTTGATTCCTATAAATATTTGGGTATCTTGGTCGACTCACATCTTTCTTTTAAGCTCCATGTGGAAAACTTGGTAAAGAAACTGAAAGTTAAACTGGGTTTCTTTTTCAGAAACAAATCCTGTCTAACCCTGAATGCTAGAAAACACCTTGTATCTGTGACTTTCCTTCCCTCAATTGATTTTGGTGATATTATTTACATGAACGCTCCTACAAGAACCCTGCAGATGTTGGATGCTGTCTATCATGGTGCACTAAGATTCATAACTGACTGTGATTATCGTACCCACCACTGCACCCTGTATTCACTGGTTAACTGGACATCATTAACTTCACGCAGACTCTCTCACTGGTACATTTTCATCTTTAAATCACTTCTTGGTCTGCTGCCTTCATACATCTCCTCCTACATGTCTCTGCGTGAGTGCAGCTACGGCGTGCGCTCTCAGGACATTATTACCTGCAGTGTTCCCTCAGTGAGGACTGAACTAGGCAAAAGGGCCTTCTCCTACTCCGCTCCTGTTTCCTGGAATATCTTACAAAAAGATTTGAAGCTCTCGACCTTTGACCTCTCTAAGTGGCTTTAAGAATCTGTTGGACTCCTGGCAGGGTCCAATGCAGACATGTTCCTGTTTTTAGTTTTATACATTTGTCTTGGAATCTAGCTGTTTTTTTTTTTTTTGTTTTGTTACCTTTTTCCTTTTAGCCATTCTTTTTTTTATAAAAAAAAAAAAAAAAAAAAAAAAAACTGTAGTATGAGTTTTTATAACTGCTTATTGTTGTTGCTGTTGTCCATTGTTGTCATCTTTCTTTGTTGAAATCAGGTCTCTCTTGTAAATGAGTCCTCGAGGCTCAATGGGATTTACCTGTATAAATAAAGGTTGATTGATAGTGGAACAACCAGTTTGCTGGTGATAAGATGGTTTCTGTGATTGATGAAGTCCTTTGGATGAAGGACGAAACGTCTCAACAACAAAACAAAACAAAAAATAAACCGTCCAGAGGACCTGTCTGTACTTTGTTGGATATTTTAACCTGAATTATTGAGCATGAACTTTGATAACAAAAGGCTAGTTAAAAGTAACAATGGTTTAGCTAAAAGTAAGGTGTCAGGCCGGACTCTGAACTCATGTGCTCACGAAATGTTAAAAGTCTTTCGGGATATCTTCAACCTGGTTCTGCAGCTTGTCATGGTTTCTGTATGCTTCAAGTCCTCAATCATTGTGCTTGTGCTAACAGCAGTTATGGTCTGCCTTAATGATTACTGTCCTGTTACTGTGACTCCACTAATGAAGTGTTTTGTGAAAATCATCCTGGAGCACATCAAAGAGGTCATCCCTTCTGGTATAGCCTCCAGTGTGCCCACAGGAGGAACTAATCTACAGAGGATGCAGTCTCAACAACACTTTGTTTAGACCCACCTGGCGCAACCTAACGCTTACATTACGATGCTATTTGTTGACTTCATCTCAGCCTTCATTGATCTCAGGCAGGCTAATACTGACGCTCTGTGATCTAGGACTGTCTGCACCACTGTAGTCCTGGATTAGAGACTTTTTTTATTACCAACAAGGCTGCAGGTGGTGAGAAGTGGTGACTGTACATCATTCACACTGGTCCTGAACACAGGGACACAACAGGGTTGTGTGCTCAGCCCAGCCCTCTTCACCCTGCCGTCCACTCTGCAAACACGGTTGTGAAGTTCACTGATCTATATATTAAATAAACATTCATATACACGTATATAGTTTTATTGTTTTGGGTTTTGAAGGAAATTGAATAATGGAAAGTCCCCAACAGTTATGATCACCTAACGTTTTTAGTCTGGCATTTCCTACAGCAGGACTGTGTCATATTTTTTGACACTGGAAACTGGAATGGCGTTGGAGTTAGATGGGGAATAACAATTTAAAAAAGAAAAACAGCAGACTATAGGAAAAAAATTACAGCTAATGGAAAAGCATACATATGTGCTTGCTTTTGATTTTTATTGGGTTTATATTAGGTTTGTAATTATAAATGTTAAATGAACTTTACTTGTTTTACAAATGTCTAGCCAGTCAAGCTTATTAAAAGCACTTTGTAACACAATCTGTGCCCTCATTTCCCCACACACATTCTGTCAGGTATTTTTTGGTCAAATGTTTTTTTTTATTATTGCTGAGAATATATTTCCCCTCTGCCGTGACAACAAGAAGCCCAAAACAAACTGAAGCCATCTCCCAAGACACTATCTTATCTCTGCCCATGAACCATATGTTTGTGTAAATGCTGTGTAAGAAGGTTGCATCTGGCTTGAAGGACACCTCCTGAACTCCATGAACTCAGCTGAGCTGACACGAGTATAAAGGTGGGCAGAAAACGCGGCCCCTTGTTTTTTTCTGTGACTGGTTTTCATGGGTGTACAGGCATTAATGTGATACGTATATTTATGTAACATCTCCTGAAATCTGACCTTGCAAGTATAAATGCAAGTTAAAAATCTTTTCCTGCTGTTGAGTGTGGTTCGTCTGGGTGAACAACGTTAGTGAGAGGGATATTCTTCAACGCATTCATACAGCACTCTACATCTCTAATTTGAATAAATCATTTTGTAGAATCTGACAAGATGAAGATCATCAGTGCTTTAGATTACATGCATACATCAATGGGACATATGGAGACAATGAGGGGTTCAGTGTCTTGTCCAGGGAAACTTGTGACTGAACACTGCTAGGAATCAAACCCCTGACGTTATCATTGGAGAACAACTGCATGAACGACTGTTCTAATGACACCCCTACAACATCCATCCATCCATCCATCCATCCATCATCTTTACCTGATTTTTCATTTTCTGGTCATTGGGGACACTGGTGCCCATATCCAGCCATCACTGTGCAGGAGGCGGGGTACACTTTGGACAGGTCTCCAGTCCATCACAGGGACATATAGAGATAAACGAGACAAACAACCATTCACTCTCTCACTCACACCTAAGGACAGTTTAGAGTTACCAATCAGCCTAACATGCATGTTTCTGGTCTGTGTGATGAAACCAGAGTACCCAGAGAAAACCCACACAAGCACAGACAGAAAATGCAAACTCCACCCAGAAAGTTCCCCGGCCAGGAAAGGTGTGGGTGCTTCACCTTTCCCATCCACATTTTTTGATGTTGTAGGTCCGAGGGGATGAACCAGCGACCTTTTGATCACATGCTCACCTTCTCTAACCTCCGCACCACCACTCTCCATTAGCAGGTATTACATTATGGACTATTATTATATTATCAGTTGCTACAACTCTACGCCTCCATTCCTGAAGAATTTTCTCACTGTCAAAAATTAATCAAAGATTAATTGTCTCTGTTTTGTCAAATAACTTTCATGACCTTGTAATCTCTGGACTTTTACCAAATGATTCTTCCCTTCTTGGTCTCTGCAAGTGTCCTCTGAGTTTCCATTAGCTCTGACCACCACTTCTCCTCTGGGAGATGTTGAACATAAACAACAACCCCTGCAGGACCAATGATGTCACCGTCTTTCTCTGTCTATCCCTCCTTTAGAGTTTAGCCAAAGCCTCCCATCTTAATTATCACATTGCTCAAGTCACAGTAGAGATGAACACCCCCTGCAGACAGTAAACAAACAAGTTGGCTGCTTTCAATGAGCATCATCACAAGAGCTGATTGCTGCCAAAACAGAGTAAACAGTAATTACTGCATTTGTGGCTTTTCAATCCCTCATAAGTATAATTAAAGAGCTCTTTCTTCTCTAAAACAACATTGAAATAATGTTTGCACAATTGAGTTTTTGTATTTTTACTCAGTTTTTTAATTAATTTGTTCTAATTTTAGTGAACTGTTGCACAACTGTGAGAAAAATGTTGGAAAAGTTGGAAATAAGGCCTGAAATGTGATTAAAATGTCAAAAACAGGCAAATCACCAGTTCAAATGGCCAACAGAACAATATGAACTATCTGCTTGCTGTCCTGATGCATGCTCAATAATCCAAGTAGATAACTAACAAGGTTGAGTCAGGTCCTCTGGATGGATTCTTCTAAAATCTTCTTGAGACTTGGCCATTGCAAAACTTATGTTTTGCTCAGGGCGGCATGATGGAATGGTAGTTGGCATCATCACCTCGCAGCAAGAAGGTGGCAAGATCACATCCTGGCTTTGGGCATTTCTATGTGGAGTATGCATGTTTTACTTGTGTGCACACATGGATTTTCTCCTGGCACTCAGGTTTTCGCCAACTCACCAAAGTTCATTCTCAATAATCCAGGTAGCAAATCCAACAATGTTCAGTCAGGTCATCTAGATGGTTTCATTTTTTTGCTGGGACATTTTGTACTTCATCTAAAGGACTTCCTCAATCTGAGAAGCCACTAAACAAAACCGATTCCCACAAACAGCATACTCCATAGCAGTAAAGAAAACAGTTTGCTGGTGCTAAGATGGCCTCTGGGGCCCGCCCTCTCCTCTAGAGCCCGCCCTCTCCTCTGGGGCCCGCCCTCTCCTCTGGGGCCCGCCCTCTCC
>NC_056507.1:7504146-7524292 GCF_014905685.2 Nematolebias whitei
GCCCTCTCCTCTGGGGCCCGCCCTCTCCTCTGGGGCCCGCCCTCTCCCTTGTCAACTCCTCTGAGACAGTCATGCCAAAGTGGTTCAAAACACCAAAGTTCATGCTCAATAATCTTAGCATTTTATTCAGGACGTGCAGCTGAATATTAAGGGGCAGAAGATCGGAGCTGAGGAACCATCAAAGCGCATTAAATGCTTTTCCCTGCTTCAGCCTGCATTGGACCCAGCTCTGACATGTCGGATATTTTGTGATCTCACCTGTTTGGGTCGTCGGCTGCACGCATCCGCTGAGTGCAGCGGCTGAATGAACATCCATTTGGGCTGATGGATCACTGGTAGTAGTCCATCTGAAGCTTAACTGAACTTTTTACCTCTTTCAAGGTCGGTCAGCGCGAGGTCAAATGGCCACGTGCGGCTAGTGATAGTATGGCAAGCCATGTTGGCATATAATTAGATCGTCAGCCACGCACGTCCGCTGACACGTTCAAAAGCTCGACACCGACCCGGCCCACACATAAAATACATTACTGTGGTCCGGCCCTAATCCGGTTCGGCCAGGGCCGGGCTCCAAGTTCAGGTTAGAGATGACAGCTCTAGCACAGTCTCGGTTAATAAAGTAAAATTATGGAGCATGGTGAGTCATTCAAAGTTCTGTATCATAACAAAGAAAATGTTGGGGTTTTTTTTATATTGCCTGTTTTGTGTTCAAACGTATCTATATGGATGGTTGATTGAAATTTGGTTGCTTGCGGTGTAGATTAACTTTTGGTAAAAAGGGTAGACTATATAAGATTTTTTTTCTTCAGACTACTCCTTTTCTTTCAGAATTTTTGTTCAACATGTCAACATGTGATATTTATTTTCAACTGTAAATGAATTAAATAAAATTAACAAAACAAAACAAAAAACCTCTTCACTCAAACCACAAAATGTGCAATTTTAGCAAGTCATCATATGGTCCCAGATTAGGATTTGGTCATGGAAAGTTAAAGCAATAGATTATAGAGAAGAGTACTTAACCTCCTTACAGGATCTAAGGTGAATCTCCAATCAGGCATGGAAAATAAGAATATTTCATAACTCTTACAGTTTCTAATACTCTAAAGATAAAGTCATGTTTTTCTAACAGAAGTTAAATCACAATTTGTGCAACTTTCCCAAAATATAAAACAACAACAGATGTTTATAATTGGAATTCTGTTCTAAGAGGAAGGATCCACATCGACTAACAGGTATGGGAGCTATGCTTGTAAAATTAACATTTCTGGGGGGGTGATCTGCCACACGTGTGGTCTCACCTCTTACTCTCACATTGTTTTTGCTCTGCTTTTTTTGGCCGGAGTGCATTCTGCTGCTGCTGCCTTTGGGATATGATGTCAGGGTGGATGCAGGGGGCACCAGTTGTTTTACGCACTAAGGCGGAGAATGAGCTGATAAGTTCACGACCCCTGCCGGCTTTTATGTGGAAGCATCTGGATGCAGAAACAGTCAGGCCTCTTCTGAACACGCACTCAGTCCATGCAAGCACAAAATGTTTTTAAAAATGACCAGTGTATTGCAGGAACACACCCTCAGTAATCACAAGAAACTGGCAGAGGGGCTTTGATTCAAACAGGAAACACCCATCATTGTTCCTCCATGGTGGCAAACCCACACCCACTAGACCAACAACAGAAATACATATCACACAACAACTCTGTCTTTGAACATATAACTTGATTTTAGATTTGTCTTTGATTGAAAGCATTATTTAGGCATGAAAAAATCAATGCACAAATAGATTCTTCATAAATCAGTCATTTAGATATTTTAAAGTGGATTTTTGTGGAAAGCTCTGCATACTTGTTGTAGGTAACATAGCGTACTGTATATTTTTAAAATGTGCCACCTGATTAGCAACCTTAAGATCTCTGTTTCAAGTTTAAACCAATCACAAATAAGTTGAAACTGTACTGACATTTATGTAAAACTAATAAACTGTGAATAACAGTTGGACCTTGAAGCAGGTAGTTGACGTCCAAACAGGCCGGTTCATATACAAGTCTAAGTCCTGCCCCCTCTGTAAAAGAACTGGACGTTGCCCTTTGTGGAGTTGCATGGAGAAAAATTCAAATCTCCCTTTCTCTGCTTTTGCAACTGCAAAACTCACAGATGAACATTCTTGATAACCCCAAGTTTCTTCTTTTAATTTGATTCACAGGGAAAAGACCCCAAAATAGCAGACTTTGCATTTCCAAATGCAAATTAGAACTGATACAGCCCTGGAAAAGCATGTGCACAGTTCTCTGTTGCTCACGCAAAACTGCCATATCCACCTACATGGCATCAGAAAGACTTCAGTGGTGAATTGCTACTATCACTTTCTTTCTCAGGTGAAGAGATGGAACCACAGCAGCCCTGACAGACAGCTGAGTGTTGTCAAATGACTTGTGTCCAATGGCTGTTAGGACTCCATCAACAATTCTTTTACCTGTGGTTTGAATTATTTTATTAATAAAAAAGGTCTTGCATTTTCTTCCTATAGTAAGTTTCTTTCAGCTGCTCCCTTCTTCAGGGGTTGCCATAGCGAACAAACCTGCATCAAATATTTGACAACTGTTTTGCACTGTGTCCTTCCTGACACAACCTGGGCTTGAATCTGCAGCATCAAGAATACAAGTCCACAACACTGACCACCAAGCTACCGCAGCCACCACTAGCATTTTATTCCTAAAACCATAACATATTTTGAACCAGCTTTCAAGGTCAAGGTTTCTTCATTTCAATCTCATGTGGTACATGAGGTGGAATGAAATTGTGTACGCAGGGTCCCAGTTACATCCAACAAAAGTATAAATTGTAAAAGAAAAACAGTAATAAGATCTAAGATATGAACTAAGAAATATGCTAAACTAAGAATACACTAAACATTTAAGAGTGCAAAAACAATACGTCAAACAGCGGCCCGAACATGAGTCTGTGTGAGCAAATGAGTATGAATGAACACAGCAGCATGAAATAAATCAGCAGCATGAAATAAATCAGCCATGAGATCAGCAGCATGGATAGTCAGCAGCACATATTAACAAACAAATGGCATTGCAGTGATTTTTTTTCCCACAGTGATTAATCTGGTTAGAGATTCATGAGTCTAACAGCCTAAGGGTAGAAGCTGTTCCTCAGTCTAGTGGTTCTACACTTAATGCTCCTCAACCTCCTGCCTGAGGAGAGCGGGGCAAATAGTGTGTGTGCTGGGTGAGTGAGGTCCTTCATGATGCAGGTGGCCCTCTTGCTGCATCTGGAGGTGTAGATGTCTGCGATGGTGCGGAGGCTGACTCAGCCTTCACCACCACAAATGATCTCCCTATAACATTTTTGAAAAGCTCTGTATAGGCAGTGTGTGGGTGAATTTTCTTCATAGAGATTGGGCTTGTGAAATTTTTAAATCTGCAGCCACCTCCAGGTGACTTTAAAGTGATGGAAGTACCATTTTCACTCTGTTCTTCTCAAAGTAAACATAAAACGCATCTCCAGAATATTTAGCCAGGAAAAGGATTTTCTGTGATGCAACACACACACAAACACACACTAGTGCCGCCTGCATCCACTTCTGTACATCTCTACAAAGATTTCACAGACTTTACAAAGAAAACACAATGTGTACAACTGCCAACATGAATTTAGTGACATATAATACAAAATATACAGCAAGTGTGCCATATGATTACAGTTAATGTTACTTTAAATTCATTTCTGAATCTTCTATGTATCATAATCTTCAAATAATTGTTGTTAATTGACACATTGATAGTATTTTATCTAAGGTTTATTTATATAATTTAAGCCTGGTAGGTTATGTTTAAATCTTATATGTTAAATGTTAAAATTAGGAGGGTGCACTTTCTTTCTGAACTCCTGGCTCATGGTAACGTTCGTCCCACACCACTTGAGTGCAAGGTGCTTGCCTAAATCTTATTTTAATCAGTCGCCGGGAGCACATCTGCAGGAGGAAGTCCAAAGCTCATCCCTGGTGCCAGAGTAGGTCAGGTGACATTTTTATCTATAAAAGTCTGTTTTCAATCTTGAAATCTAAAGAGTGTCTGGTCTCTAGTTCAGCAGCATCATATCGGGGTGAAATGGGAGGTTTTGTTTTGATACGGTGCGATAGCTCCTCTATTGTTACTTATCTCCTCCTTCTGAAGCCAGCTCCCACATGATCCTTTGTGTTGTCAGGGAGTAAGATAACAGCCATCCAAACAGTCTCTGCTTATATGGGAGAGAAGTAAAGTCAGACCAAAAAAAAAAAATGTGCCAAGGTGTAAAAATGTATATGCGGATGCCAGAGTGTGTTTGTTTATTCCAACAGGAAGAAATAATGACAAACTCATCATTTACAGAGTTATATTAAGAATGTGAAACTGATTGGTCTAATCCTGGGGAGGTCCTTTAGGCCTCCCTTATTGGCTTTTCAGGCTGGACACTCCTCGGGACACCATCCGATCCAATCCGGCCATGACAGCATCCTGTTTAAGGAAGACACCCCCAACCACATATTTTTTGCAGGATGATTCCCTTATATGGTAAGAGGAAGCTTCTTTACATTTTGTACAAGTGAGTTTCCATGTTTAGCAACTTATCTTGTGACTACTGCCTTCAAACAGCTGTTTTTGTCAAATCTGGGTCAAATGAGAGAGTTTTTAGTGAATCTATCAGCAAAAAGCAGTCACCCTCTGTCTGACACATCTGGGATGGGATGTTCAAAAAAACCCTACATTAAGACTTTATTGTTACTATTAACAGAATATAATGGCATCAAATAATTTTAATAACCTAACGTGGTCAGTTACAGATCAAGACTTTTAAAAACAGATTTATACCTTGCACTCAGTAATTGTATACTGAGGCTTATTTTCTACTCTGTGTTTCTGTCTGTCATAAAGAATGCCATGTTGATCCCTTTTAAGCCACTAGCAGCAGTTTAAAGATTATTATTTATCTTTGTTCTCTTTACACATTTTTTACAGTTCATACATGAAAACAAACGAAGTAGTCCCTCGCTACTTTGCGGTTCGTTAATCGCGGACTCAATCTATCGCGGTTTTTCAAAATAAGATCGGACACGACACACAACTGGCTGATTGATGGATGAGCTGCACGATCGGCGTGGAATTTTTATTTAAAATAAATTGTTTAAAATTATTTAGCACCTGCTGCAGCTTTGTGCAGCCCATACTGCAGGATAAACGTCCTGCTGCAGCTGATCAGCTGTTCAGCGTGCAGAGAGAAGTGGGCGTGGCCAAGAGCGCTTGCAGGTGGCAAAGAGCAGAGGAGGCAGGGAGCTGAAATCATGACATTCTGTGACCTTTTAGAGTTTAGAAACATTGTTTAAAATATTGCAAGAGTGTGGGAGGGGTTTAAAACACCCTATATATATATATATATATATATATATATATATATATATATATAATAAAATACTAATTACTACTTGTACTACTATTCCTACTTTGCGGTTTTTCACTTATCACAAGTCTTCAGGGTACGGATCCCCCACAATAAACAAGGAACTACTGTATTTTGACAGATGATTTTGACAAATGACATTATTTGTGTGTGTATCTGTGTGTTTTGTGTGTGTAATAAAGTTGTTAAAACCTTGCTTGCATCCATTACATACCCTACCTTCAGTTTCATGTTGTAAGTATTTCAGCCTCCCCCCCATTTTATTCTAAGCAGTACCTGGGTGTAATGTTTTTTTGAGAGCCCTTGAGAATTTCTGTATGGAGCTCGAGATTGTATTTCAGTTTGAAACTTTGGAGTGGTCATACTTCTTGGCAGAGCAAGAACTGACTTGTGGGGGAGGCCAGACAACTAAACCACTGACCAGTTGGCTTTCTGATCCTATTGAACAGCACTGAGAAGTGAGAAACTCTATTGCAATTGAAACGTGAAAGGTCATATCTGTGGCCACTTTCCAATCAGCAATCAAATGTGTATAAATTTGAAAGACAATCTGTTCAGTCTCAACACAAACAAACTCCAGGGCAAGGTTTTTGAACTATAGTAATGGATTCATCTGACAAGGTTGAGTCAGGTCCTCTGCACAAATTCTTCTTTGTTGAAACGTTTCGTCTTTCATCCAAAAGACTTCTTCAATGTGAGGAGCTGTTCCATTGTTAAACAGGGGCAGAGGACTCTGTGCTCAATTGTCCCCTCTTACAATGCTGTTATTGCAAGTATCGCTCAGCCCTCTGCGAATAGCAAGCGGTCACCAGGGCACTAACGATTGATTGTTAGACTGATGGTCCTACAACTAGTTTTGATTGTCACCAGCAAAATGGTTGAGCCACTGTGAGAAGGTGCTCTTTATAAGACTGAGTTTGTTGCAGCTCCTCAGACTGAATAAGTCTTTTGGATAAAATAGACAACGCTTCAATAGAGAAGAATCCATCCAGAGGACCTGAGTCAACCTTGTTAGATTTATCTGCCTGGATCATTGAGCATGCATCAGAAACTAATGCATTTACTGAGCACATTTGAACCACTGAACCCTCGTATTTTAATTATTTTGTTGTGTGTGAATGTTTCTGTTCAGTGCCCTGAGATGACTTCAGTTGTGACTTGGCGCTCTATAAATAAACTGAATTGAATTTAACTAGTGCTCCAATGTGCTGCACAGAAATACAGCAGCTTGTTTAGGAATCTTTTTCAACCCTTAATCAGGTTCTATTTAGCTGAAAAGTTGTTTTACACTAAATAATTTAATACAATAAGATAACTAAATATTTTCAAATATTTATTTGCAGCTTGAATCAGACCCCTTCATGATGGGAGTTGGACTCGGCCAGGGCTGCCCGTTGTCAACGATTCTGTTCATAACTTTTATGGACATAATTTCTCAGTGCAGCCACCGGGTGGAGGGAGTCCGGTTCAGGATACCTTCTCTGCTATTTGCAGATGATGTGGTCCTGTTGGCGCCATCGTGCTGTGATCTTCTTCACAGCAGAGTGTGAAGTGGCTGGGATGAGCATCAGCACCTCCAAATCTGAGGCCATGGTCTTCATGGTGGATTGCTCTCTTCTGGTCGAGGGTGAGGCTCTGGCTCGGGTGCATGCATAAATATAAACCCTAACTACTTGATTTTCTTCATGAAAAACATTCAGCTTTACTTACATTCTCTGTTTAGTCTCTGTTGTATTGAGCATGCATTAGGACGTTCTAGGGAAACATCTTGAAAACTACAAATCCCTCAGCGATGGAGGAGCTCAGCATACTGCTTGTAGCAAACATAAAAATGGTTATAACTCTCAGTTTTACTGATATTGAACTAATATTTGTGTGGTAGTAGCCACGATTCATCCTTAACACAAACTCTCAGCACTATAAGCTCATGTGAGATGTTTGTATAATACTTTGGCATGCAAGTAATGCTACATTGATTTTTACTGTGGCGACAGGCCTGTGCTAGCCCACACTGAGTAAAAGGAAGCATCATTGTACAATTGCCTTTTTTAAACTGTAGTTTCAGTTATATGAAAAACATTTAAACCACAGCTTTTTTTTAGTTGATGAAACTGAAAAAAAAAATCCTTACAAGACAAGGAGGGAACTATTAACTGTCAACAGATAAAATGCTGTTTGTTGTTGAACATTTCACAGTAAAATCAACGTCTCCAGAGCTACTACTAAATGGACATTGAATGATTAGGATGTACTCTCTACATTAGGCAGTATTGCAGTATATAATGTGTTAATCTTTAGGACATTATGATTTAACGTTTCTATCCCTGACAGGAACTGAAATCGTAACTTTCTCCTATATATTTGTTCATGCTCAAAGATCCCATCTTTCTAATTAGTCAAGTGTGTAATAGGAGTTATGAAATTGTCTAAGTGAAGTTCTCCACACGGATGACTCTGTGATGCTGAAGGATTTAAAAGCATGAC
Source organism: Nematolebias whitei (assembly GCF_014905685.2). Lineage (NCBI taxonomy): Eukaryota > Metazoa > Chordata > Actinopteri > Cyprinodontiformes > Rivulidae > Nematolebias > Nematolebias whitei. Next base: position 7,512,073 of record NC_056507.1, read on the forward strand.
GCAGTGTGTGTTCAAAATGCATGACTGGCACGATCAAACTGCATCCTGGAGCTTATTACTTCTATCCAATTAGCAGCCGCAGAAAGTGCACGCAGTTTTTGTTTGAGAAAATTGATGTGAAGTGGTGGGATTAAGTCATCATGACAAATTAGTTTCAACTTCGCATCTTGTTCAGCTGTGTTATCTACGAATGATAAATCTGAAAAGCAGAAATGATGTTGCGTGAACATGTGAAACAGGCTTTCCACGTGAAGCACATGCACAGATTTGTAGTCATTACCACGTTTAGTGCATCATGTGAGAATAAGCCAAACAGCTAACAGGTTCAACCAAAGTCATTGCTCCTGATTTGCCTTTGTGGATTTGAACTTTGCGGATTTGAAATGAATCATTGGGGACTGCCTAGTAAGGCAGCCACCTATTATTATCCACCTGACAAGGGTTTCTTAACTTTAGATCTTACTCTTCTATCAACTTTATTGAGGCCTGAACCACAAATGTTATATAAAAATTATTGTCTCAACTCCATGATGCTGCCAATTGCTATTACTTTTATTGGCGTTTCGAGTTACTATGGCGATGTAATTTGTAAACAAAGACGCCATTTTTATTAGTAATTTTTCATAGACGTTGGTTGCAAATCAAATATCCAAGATGGCCACCTGAGCTAAAGATAGAAAAATACTGTAAATCATCCATTTTTAGAGATATTAAGCTGAAATTTGGTGTGGTGGTAGTTGAAAGCAATGCCCAGTAAATAATGAACGTTAAAAAAATCAAGATGGCCACCAAAGCTCCATTTAAATGACTTTAAATCAGTTATTCTTACACAATGAGCTGAACTTTGGTGTGATAATAGCTAATGTTCCCCATCACAAAATGAAGCTAAATCAAAAGTTCCAAGATGGCCACCATAGTGTAAAAGAAAAAATAATTAACTCTTTGATGCTTTGCCATTTTGAGCTGAAATTTGGTATGGTGGTAGCTGAGAGTGAACCCAAACGCATAATACTGTCAAATCAAAAATTTAAAATGGCCACCACGTAGCAGTCAAAGGTTCTCTGGGAACTTTCTAGTTTTTATTACAGATGCTAATAAAGACGTAATTTTTCCTCACAAAAGAATTCAGGCCTATAAACTTCACCCCACTATTGTACGGCTTGTCAACTTTTAAAAGGTTTTGTTTGGTTTATTGTGAAAACCTGATCTATATATTGGATATGTAGTCAGGAGATGTTGGAATTTTACTCTGAAAGCCTGTAATTTGTTGCTGAGCAAGACTGACTCAAAGGCCAACACTGAGCACTCAGCAAAAATGGTCCGGTAATGGGACGTTGCCCTGGACTGCATTTCGTCCTGGGCTGTTAGAAAACTGCACACATCTCTTTTCTGCACAAACACTCAAGATCAGATGGTTAAAAAAAAACTGACAAACACACACACACTGCAAAAATGACTATATATATACAAAGTATATATGTATAGTTTTACCCCATTCTAGGCTGGCAAACTTCAAAGCACTGAGAGGCAAATAGGACACATACCGTAGCAAAAGCACCCCGTAGTTTTAAACTGGTGACTCAGTCCAAGCCAAGTTTCTCTAAAATGGAACTGCCAAACAACAAACATCATGTAAATGCTAAATGCTCTGTACTTATATAACCTTTCTATTTTATGAAGATACTGAAAGTGCTTTACTACACAATCTGTGCCCTCGTTTACCCATTCATACAGCACTCTACTAGATCTCTACAAAGACTAATCAGTGCTTTACATCACATTACACCGATGGGACACATATCGCAGGCAATGAGGGTTCAGTGCCTTGCCCAGGGACACGTCGGCATGTGACTGCTGGTGGAATCGAACTCTCAACTCTTGTCAGAAACTCTGCACAATAAATTCATTGCACTAAAGCAATTAATGCAGGTGCTCACACAAGCTTTGACAGTTTTAGGTATGTGTTACTTCACCTTTCTGTCAAAGTTAAGGTGTAGCAGTAAATCACTGCGAGCAGTTTATTGCTCTGCATGCTACAGTAAGTTTAGTTGAATTTGTAGATAATGCTCATTTGTTAAATCCTTAAGAAATTAAATTTCTATGACATATAGTGGTACTTCAAGTGTTGTGAAGCCTTTAAAATGTTCTATATTTCTGCATAAGTTTGACATAAAACATCTTCAGATTTTCACACAAGTCCTAAAAGTTGATAATGAGAACCCAGTTAAACAAATGGGACAAAATATTTTACTAGGGCATTTATTTATTGAGGAATATGATTCAATATTATATATTTGTGACTTTCAAAGTATACAGTATAAACCTTTGCTTTCAGTATCTGGTGTGACACCCCCCCCCCCCCCTCCATTGGTGGTTTCCTCACATGAACTGCTCCCTTCAGGTCCTTCCACAACATCTGGATTGGATTAAAATCAGGACTTTCCGAAACGTGAACTTTATTCTTCTTGAAGCATTCTTTGGTAGAACCACTCGTGTGCTGAGAGTCATTGTCTTGATGCATGACCCACCTTCTCTTGATTCAGTTCATGGACAGATGTTCTGACATTTTCCTTTAGAATTCTCTGATATAATTCAGAATTCATTGTTCCATCAATGATCCAGATGCAGCAAAACAAACCATGATACTACCACCACCACGTTTCACAGATGGGAGGTTCTTATGCGGGAATGCAGTTTTCATTTCTCCAAACACAAGACTTTTCATTTAAAACAAAAAGTTGGTCTCATCCATCCACAAAACATTCTTCCAGCAGTCTTCTGGCTTGTCCACATGATCTTTAGCAAACTGCAGACGAGCAGCAATGTTCTGTTTGGAGAGCAGTGGATTCCTCCTTGCAATCCTGCCATGCACACCATTGTTGTTCAGTGTTCTCCTGATGGTGGACTCATGAACATCAGCCAATGTGAGAGAGACCTTCAGTTGTAAGAAGTTACCCTGAGGTCCTTTGTGACCTCGCCAACTATTCCACGCCTTGCTCTTGGAGTGATCTTTGTTGGTCGACCACAGCTGGAGAGGTTAACAATGGTCTTGAATTTCTGGTCCTTCACCCCATTTAATGATGGAACAGCTCCTCAGACTGAAGAAGTCTTTTGGATAAAAGACGAAACATTGCAACAAAAAAGAATCCTTCTAGATGACATGACTTTTTTAGACAAACTGTATATATTATATTTACCAAGAAAACTCAAATCAGATTTGAATTTAGTACCAAGAATTGCAAATTTACTCTGTTCACAGGTGTATGTCCATACTTATAAAGGCTGTGAGAGACTTAGAACAGCAAACAGGCAGTGTGTTGGGACAGATATTAAGGTGATTAAAGCACACAGATGTGCCTTATGCAAAGTGTTTCTGCTCATCTGTTTCATTATTTGCTAAGTAGCAAAAGCAGGAGAAGAAACACTTTATATGATTACACTGTAATTTCCAGAGTCAGGACTGAAAGGGTGTTAATTCACAGATTTGTCACCACCGTCATCTCTGCAGCTGCCTTGTGTCACATCTACCGTGTCTATTCAGCAAAAGCACACCTACAGCATCATAACTTATTTTCCGGCCAAATCAGCTGCTCTGGCGTCTGGAAGAAAATGAGCCTGTGATGAGCTTAGCTGACCAGTACCCAAAACTGTGACCCATGGAAGTCAGCTGACCCCAAAGAGAACAATATCAATCAATCCAGTAAGAGTAAGAGTTTGCTGTCTAACTTTTGAAGAAATAAAACTCAGACCTGAAGTATCTTCATTATTTTTAACTACAACCCCACCACCCTTGAAAAACTAAGCTTTTCCTGTCATTTATTTTAATTATTTTTCCCCTCTTCTCTATCCTTCATCAGTCAGGTGGAGCATGTGAGCAGGTCCTACAGGTCTGTGAGCTCCCTGCAGGTGCTGCTGCCACCTCCCTCTCCACCTTTTTTCCCTAAAGTGGTCACATATACAAAAAATAATTTCATTAGGCACTTCTGGAGTCCTGACTGTGTTTCGCTTCCATTAGTTTCCAATATTAAAAGCTGAGTGGGTTTTTCATCGCAGGCTGCATACTGTGATCCTTTGCTATGGCTGGTTGAAGCTTTGTTGAAGCTTTACCACTTCATTTAAAAATGGTTCAATATTTAAAAATTCAATGGCATGGCACTCTAGTAGACCATCTAGTGGTAAATGGAATGAAGTGCAATCATGTGCTCCTGTTGGTACCTAGTATGATAGATCCCTACTTGATCTCTCTCATGGACCTTTTGTTGTGACCACCTTCAACTGAACCATTTTGTTGAATTGTTAGACAACGGAAATTCCTCGTTTAGCTTTTATTTGGGTTCAAGAACAACTCAGCTAAACCCCTAGCATTGAATCTCAGCCTGCTGACTCTCCATCCTGCTCCTCACCTCATCTATGAGGCGCTATGATCAAAGCAAAAGTGAAGTTGAGCCTTTAAGACCTTTGCACACACCAAAAAACCAAAATGTTACTATTTTCTACTCACACACATCATCATCTTCCATCTTGATCAATTAATCCTAATAAAGCTAAATTTACTACAGAAGCACTGATTAAAATGTGTTGGACTCATTGATGTGTACAGTATGGAAGACTTACAAAAAAAAGACAAGGGGCCTCATTTATGAATGGTGCATGTGCACAAAATGGTTGTGTACATCATGTTCCATGCACATGTCAGTATAAAAATGATTTTTGCAGTAAATATACAAAACCTCTTGGCATACAGTGAGAATGTACATCCTGCAACACAAACTTTTTCAGCCAACAAAGTGGCACTAAAACCCTGAAACTACCTGAAATGTTGAAATATGTCTTCAGTTGATTTCTAAACTCAAGAGGCATTTGAACACGTTTTCTCATGAGTTTGAGCATTTGTGGTTTAAGACTGAACATTTGAAACTAAACCACATTTAACCTCACACAAAACATACATCTCAGAAATGATTACCGTACTTTTCGCTATATAACGTGCACCTTTTTGTATAAATTAGCATGCCCTACGACTTAAACAGCGAAGTGACTTATTTATGTTTTTTCCCATATTTATAACTCAATTTTTGGCTGAGATCTGACGATTTCATTCATTCTGACATGGAAAATATTGAACACTACCATTTCCAGCCACTAGAGGGCCCTCAATTATATGGCAAGCCAAGTGTCTCATTAATAGGCAAAAGTGGCTATTAATGAGACACTTGGCTTGCCATACAGGCCACCTTCGTATCGCTCCGGAACTCCTTGAGCAAACGTCAAATCAGCTGCATGTCGTTGCGCCGCCCAGGCGAAATGCAGCTGATTTAACCATTAAAGTGCATTTATTAAGGAAAAGATAAACTGAGACACACCTTTACTATAATTTCGAGCAAACAAATAATTGTTCTTTTAAGTGTTAATCTTGTAAAATTTTTGTTAAAGTCCTCCCGTGCATGCTCCCTTGGCCGCTATTTGTTAGCCAATCGATTTTTGGCACAACACCAGCCCACATTTCCGAGTGGTCAGCGGTGACACATAATAGATGCGACTTATATGGCGAAGCTATTAATTTACGTTGTTTTTTTCCCCACTTTATTAGACATATTTGAACTGAAGTGATTTATACGGCGGTGCGACATGTACAGCGGCAAGTACGGTAAATCTGCATCAGTCCAATGTGGACCGTAAAGTTTCCTTTGTTTTTGCTGCACGTTGTGTAAAAACAGAACTCTTGTTGCACTTGCTTATTCTTTACACGATAGAAACTTAGTGTTTAGTTGTTACATTATCACTAAAAAGTGTGCGTACTTTAGAAATTTTAATACATCAGATAAATATAATGTAGCATACAATAAAAACTAATGCTCGAGCTTTAAGTCATCTGAGTCCTGAGATAACAGCAAGGTCAGCCAGAGGACACAGAGACACAAATCCTTTCAGATATCATGTTGCAGAAAAGGCAGTGAAAACCTATTTTAAGAGTACTGAGAGTAGCATCATCGTGATTGCCTTCACACTGAAGGGGGTTTTCCAAATTTGCCACAATCCAGCCACATTATATGTCATATAGGTTTGTTGAGAGTGTAGTGGGTTATTATCCACTATGAAAGGAACCTTAACAAAAGTTTTCAACACAATAGTCGAAGCAGTTTTGTTAAGAAGTCACTTCCCTCTGTCAATTTTACACTTATTTAGAGAAGATTTGGAGAATGGATAAAACCAATCATAGTTTCAGCAAATAAAACCACGACAGAGTCACTAAAGATGCAACAGCAGTCAGCCTGCAAACTGCAGCATCATTCTTTACAAACAGTGAACAAGGCTTATTGCAAACCTCTCCACCTGAGAGCATCACATCCATAATGACAACTTTGAAAGCTCACTGATTTAGACTCCTTCTGTGCATTGACTCTGACAGCAAAAGCAGAAGTTATGAATGAAATCCAAGTGACACAAAGAAACACTGATGGAGTTCAACACCCAGGGGAAGCAATGGTATCCTAGTGCCAAAAATGCAAATCAAGCTCTTGCTTCATTTGTTAAATGATATAATGGTCCTTTTAAATGAGCTGCTGCCACATATTCCCAAAGCTCTTACTTTAGTCTAAAGGTTTTCAAAGCCCACAAAGCACCTTAAGAGTGTAAAGAGCTTGCCAAGTTTCGTAGAGGCATTATTATATAATTCTGGTATTATTTCATAAAGAGTCAAGTAAAAAAAATAAAAGCTAAGCCCGTTGCAACCAGCTGATTCAAACTGGAAAACTTGAGCCCAGCAGACCAACTGATAATCTGGAACTGAACAATCAGAGGTGCAATCATTTTAATGTTCCAATAGATGCTAATAATAAATAGATGATGAATAAAAACCTGCTGTTAAATAAATGAAAATTGTTTTTCATGGCCTTTCGTGTTATCATCGTGCCTTTGAGTAGTTTTAATTATATATGTGTGTACATTTATAATCCAAAGTATTTAAAGACACATTTGTGCTTATTATTCTAAGGATACAAAACCAGGAGACCATCTGTGATAAAGATCTGCTGCTTTTTATTAAAAGCCGACATAAGCAGGTAATTGTGAAACCAAACTGGTATTTATTTGCACTCTGTCTATCTCAGGTTTGAAAAGGAGAATCAGGGCTTCATATCCTGTGCATAATGGATGTCAGACACATACATGAGGTCATGTTGAATAATTTTTCTCCTCATTCAGCAAGGTCCATGTCACATTTTTGGGAACCAGAATGTTCTGATTATAAAAGGGTTTCTGGAACAATACATGTTGAAACAAATGTTCACACTACAGCAGACATACTGCAAAGGTAACAAAAAGTGCTGACAGTTTAAAGTACAAGTGTGAAGGTAACACTCCAGAGACAAGCCTTTGCAAACCTAAGTGTACAATTAGACACTGTTTTGAGAGTAATAGATTGAATTCAGGTTTGTCAGCTCTTCACACCCTACGCCAGTTGGAACTACACAAACCAGTACACAAGAAAAACAATTTAAGTCCATTAAAAATCCCTAATGTGGTTTCTATATGTCTCTTTCTCTCTCTCTCTCTAACTATCTCTATGGAGGATTGCAACAACTGGGTGGTAGAAATGTCACCTGTGATTTTTGTAAAAACAAAAAAAAAGTTTTCAATGGGAGTGTTCCAACTTGTGCAAACCTCTATTACGATTTTTGTATTCACTCATTGTTAAATCATTATTTATTTTATATGAACTTGTCATGCATTTTTAGAGCATTCAGTTGTTTAAGTTAACTAAATGGGAGTAAAATAAAAACATTAAAATGCGTCAGAACTGTATAACATTAAAGAGGCATCCTGCATAAAGAGCGATGGTTATATAAACAGATTTGTGTGGAGAGGAGCAGATTGTATAAATGTGCCTCATTGCCTTCAGATGTTGTCAATAAATCATCTCAGTGTTGCATGAGAGATAATGTTGGGCTGTGACTCCTTGTATAATTGGATCAAATCACTACCATTCTTCCCCTTCAAATCCACGAGCTACAGCTCTACTGACAATTCAAATATTACAGCAAACCATTCAAATGAAGAAAGGCACAAACTGTTTTTTACACATGCATTGATCTATTCTCTTAAAATCTGGAGCTTTAGGGAACTTCTTTGAATTACCTTTGTTTCAGTCTGTTCTTACTTGCATAACAAAAATCTTTAATTCTTCAGTTTTATTTCAGTTCTGAAACTGATTTAAGTACCGCTTGTGGTACTCAGAAGAAATTTTGATAGCAGCTATTTACAATTTGAATTAATGAACCAGTTGACCATCATAAGCCAAACTGTGAGAATATAAAACTTATATAATATGGTTCAAGCTAATTTTACAGATCTTGGTTCCAATAGGAACCGCAGGAAACAAATGCATTATAGAAGATTTTATTTTAATACAGTAGATATTTTTGTTTATTCTACTAACACAACTATTTGTTTTCTTTACCGTGATCTTTGTTTTGTTAGGTTGTGGTGATAAACCTTCTTAGTTAGGTCTGAGAAAACTCAAAATGCTGAACATACATGTGCTGGGTGAGTGAGGTCCTTCATGATGCAGGTAGCCCTCTTCCTGCATCTGGAGGTGTAGATGTCTGTGATGGTGGAGAGACTGACTCCAACATCTTCTGTGCAGCCTTCACCACTCTCTGCAGAACTTTTGTTTCTGCAGCTGTGCAGCCTCCATGCCACACATCAATGCTGGAGCACAGGATGCTCTCCACTGCACACCTGTAGCAGGAGGGGAGAACTGAGCTTCCCAGTCCAGCTCGACTCAGCCGCCTGAGGAAGTAGAGTCTCTGATCAGCTTTCTTGATCAGGCTGGTGGTGTTGTTGCCTCAGCTGATGTTGTCCTTCAGGTGCACACCCAGATACTTTGTACTTGTAGCTGGAGACCACTTCCACCGTAGATCCTCCTATGTTCAGGGTGAAATATGACAAGAGTGGGGTTTTAGGATTCAAGCACGATGCTAGTCAAGAATGGTTACGCACTGATAAATAGCTGCTGATGGAGATCAGGGTTCATTGGTGGGGCCAATCTGCAGAGATAGGGTGGTTAGTGAATTGAATATTTCTGTGAGTGGCAAGATGAACAAAAAGACAGTCACTAACCTTCTCAGCTAGGAAAGGTGGTGGCCAGCTGAAGGAGTTGGGAATGATGACGTCACTGTCACTGGGTGAAACACAGCAACAGAGAGAGAAGAGCGTGATCCAAGGGGTAATCCAAAAACAAGGTCCAGACGCAGGTGGGGGTCATACACAGGGGGTAAGAGATCTGGGTCCAAATCCATATTATTATCCTTGAAGCATGGTCATTTATCCAGAAGAGGTAGTTAGTAACAATGTCAGAAAAGCAAATCCAAAGCAGACAGGGAGCAGGCAATTTGGGGTATCCAAGAAGCAAGCGTGTCTCGAGTAATCCAGGAGGATTTATGTGGTGCATGTATCGAGGCGTGTATTGATCATGCATGTAGGGACGTTTGAGGCCTCGCTATCGGGCCGTACCATGTGACCGATTCAGGAACTGGCTCGTTTGTATGTGCAAGATTCAAAATATAAGGGGCAGACAGAAAAATCCATCATCACCATCATCATAAAGACAGATTAAGATCATTTGCAGATCAAATTTAGACTTTATTTGAGGTCCTCACAAACATGATTCCTTTTTTCCTTTTATTCAACTTAAAGCTTCACAAACCAGTTATGGTATTATAATCTAGCTACCTGTTTTACATTTATAGCCCACTTCATGGCACAGTAGAGCGAATGAAGCATCATGGCGCATCAGATCATGAGCCAAGCTATTTGATGGAAAGCCTCAGTGCTTCATGAAGCTTCATCTTGCCATCACTACCACAGAGGGTTTGATAATCTGGCAGGTTGGGGAGGTAAAGGGGGTCTTTAAATAAGGACCAGAACAGGTGCAGAGGATCAGGCTGATGAGCCGAAGTGCAGAGTGGGCGTGGCAGAGTCACAGAGCTTGAGATCAGAGCATGAAGAGGCATAAAACATGACAGAGTAGGTGAGTTTGCCCCTTCTAAAATCCACAATCATCTCTTTCTTCTTCTTCACATTGATGTGGAGGTTGTTCTTCCTGCACCAGTTCTCCAAGTGTTCCACCTCCTGCCTGTAGCCGGACTCATCATTGTTTGTGATGCATCCAACCACCGCTGTGTTGTCTGCAAACTTTACAATATTACAGCCTGGATGGGTAGGTGCACAGTCATATGCGAGCAGAGTGAACAGGAGGGGACTCAACACAGAGCCCTGAGGTGAGCCAGTGCTGAGGGTTATGGTGGAGGAGGAGAAGTTGTGGATCCTCACAGATCCCAGTCTGTTGATTAAAAAATCCAGGACCCAGTTGCATAGGGAGGGGCTTAGTCCTATTGTGAGCAGTTTGTCCATCAGGGTCTGGGGAATCATGGTATTGAAGGTGGATGTGAAATCCACAAAGAGCATACGGATATAGGAGTCCGTCTGCTCCAAGTGGGTGAAAGTAGTGTGGACCACAGAGGAGATGGCATCCTCTGTTGATCGATTCTTTTTGTATGCATACTGGTGTGGGATACATACTTGATTACATACTTGAGTATGTGGGATGCATACTTGAAACGTGAACGAGAGTTTATTTATGTCATAATGGTGGGATTTGGAGAGTTTAATCTTGGCCGAGGTGGAACTCATTATTTAAACTTTGTGAGCCTCTGAGTTATGATTATAGTTTTGAATTCATTATTTTACTGTTGCTTGTGTTCATTTTTTTGTTTTTAACTAACTTTTGAATTTCAAGTAAATGTCCAGATGTTACGAAAAGTATAAATGACAACAGTTATGTTAGAACAGGATCTTTATCTCCTCTATTCACTGCAAATCTCTTTGAATAAGACATTGTGTCCATGCCAAAAAAGTGTCATGTTTGGAAACAGTCCAAACAAAAACAAATGATCTCTTGCTTCGTGCTTGAGATTTCTGATAACACATTTATTAACAACTCTTGGTTACCTCATATTCTTGTCCTCAAAAGTGTTTACTCTCTCTTCTTTACTGGTTGTAAATTACCTCAACTGGTTTTCGCAATTGAGCTCTCAATGGTAAAAAATAAAATAAAATTAATAAAAACAACAAAACAAAAACATATGTACTGTCAGACACATTTCCTTGTTTAGATCTCCACAACAATGGAATATTTTAATTAACTGTATGCAGAGAATATTTTTGTTTTGATGGCAAGGAAAGCCTGTCCTTATGTACCCTTTAGACACGTTCTTTTGCATTCAGACACATCCACTTTGCCTTTTTATCCTTCTCTCTAGTACCAGAGCATCTAGTGGGTTGGAAGAGTGTATTCATTCCTCCCTGTGGCGACAAAGCTCACTCCTTACAATCTGAAAAGAAGCAGAGAATGCAGTTGGAGAGTATTTAAGTGTTATACCCACACATGCTCCCTGGGGCTCCTTTACAGTTGCAGCCACAATCTGTTTCAAAAAGCTTATGTAATTGAAGCTGTGACCACTGAGCCAAAGTTTCATCAAACCCATGGGGCACCTGGTGTGTGGATATGATTTCAGAGAGGAGGTGGTGAATATGTTTGACCTTTTGAGAGGCGAATGGAGAGCCTTCCTCCTGAGCTCTATGGGGCATTAACCTTCTTAGAGTTGCATAATAATGTATTGACTGCTGCCCATACCCATCCTGCAGCTGAAAGATCAATGATTGTTGATGTCTTTTTCTTTAGGAGTACTTTTTTGGCTCAGCATGGCTTTATTCAAACTTGGATTAATGTCCAACTTGGACCACCAGTGCTATGACATCATTTTTTTTTTATCCTCTGGAATGAACAAATCATCTAAGTCTGATGTGGTAAGATGACACTGATGTGTAAGTCTTGCCGTCTGTCAGTCAGCTCTGTTTGTACTTTTGTTGTTTTTATTAGGGGTTATACAGAAAGTTAAATCACATATGACGTATGATCATCAAACACTTTTGAAACTGTTGGTTTGCTCTAAAGCCTATTTAGTTCATCTCCAATGGACAAGAATCTCTTATTCCAGTCTTGTCTGGAATACTGGCTTTCCTCCACCAAACGTCTGACACACTTTCCTGGAGGAAGCATTGCATACAATTCAATTCAGTTTATTTATTTATACAGCGCCAAGTCACAACAGAATTCATCTCATTGCACTGAACAGAAACATTCATATATATATATGAT